>NC_135576.1:92057456-92370725 GCF_965152235.1 Eretmochelys imbricata
ACCACCAGTAGAAACAAAAGATCTATCTATCTATCTATCTATCTTTCTTTCTTTAAGAAGTTACAATAGGGATAATTACTCCAGCCAGGGCAGGTTAGGCATTTTAGAACTCACTGCTCAAAGAATTAAATTCAAGTGTACGAGAAATACAAATTATGAAATGCATAGATTGATCAAAACACTAAAATAACACACTTTGAAAAAATAAAATTGAAGAATGTGCGTGCATTTTAGGAAGTACCAAGAAAGTAACAACAACAACAACAATGATGATACAAGTATGTGTTGTGAGGTGACTGTGAAACAGACTGTGTGTGTGGCACAGAGACTGTGTATGTGCTGGGGAAGTTTAAGACGCCGTTCATTGTCTCTTTAAAGCACTCAGTGAAAGTTCTCCTGCTCTGTCATGAGTCCTGTTGTCTTCTCTCACCTGCTCTGTGGAGATGGGGAGGGGGAGAAAGACAGACAGACAGTGTGAGCTGGCTGATGGGCACATCTCAGAAGCTGTGCACTGTCTTTTTAAGAAAGGCACTCAGTACCTTGCAATGCTGACTACAAAAGTGCCCTGCAACTGCCTAGTCTCACTGTCAGATGACGTAAATAAGAAGCGGGCAGCATTATCTCCCATAAATGTAAACAAACTTGTTTGTCTTAGCAATTGGCTAAACAAGAAATACGACTGAGTGGACTTGTAGGCTCTAAAGTTTTACATTGTATTTGAGTGCAGTTATGCAACAAAAAATCTACATTTGTAAGTTGCACTTCAGTGATAGAGATTGCACTACAGTACTTGTATGAGCTGAATTAAAATAGTTTTTATTATTTTTACAATGCAAATATTTGTAATAAAAATATAAAGTGAGCACTGTTCACTGTATTCTGTGTTGTAATTAAAATATATTTGAAAATGTAGAAAAACATCCACAGTAATTAGTCTCTCTTACTGTAGTTCCTTCACCAGACTGTATGTTTTCTATTACATAACTGACTCTGCTTCCTTGGGCTACTACATTCATAATAATTATTGGTCCAACTAGAGATGCAGCTCTTAGTGTATGACTTTATGCAACTCCTTTTACAGAGGAAAGAAAATATGCCATTTCCAAATGGTTTCCCTATTGCTGATACAATACCTGCATTCACTTTAAAGGACAGAACAATAATGCTGAACATCACAAATGTTTTTACTGGAATCAAAATGATTGCTCTTTGTTCAAAGACACAAATACACTGTATGGTTTACAAGGAATCATATGACTTTCTAATGGAGGATTTACCATTTTGATAACAGTCCAACAGCTGTTGACAGCTGGCTGACAGCCAGGATTCCCTGAGATGAGACATATGAGAAGAACTAAGACTGCTAGGGTTGTGATACTCAAATTTCCTTTTCAAGACTGTAGTGGTCTGGCATATTTTTTGCCAGTTTGACTGGAAAGTACACTAGCATGAATGTCAACAACTGAAAACGAAGGCTCTGTTACACCAAGCGTTGATTAATAATCTGTTTTTATATTTCTCACACTGAAAATAAATATCTTCTTGTTATTATTTATATTACCAGAGCATCTATTCATGGACCATAGTGCTAGGTGCTATATAAACAGAAGAAAAGGACCGCTCCTAGCCCCAAAAGCTTGCAGTCAAAGTGTAAGACGAGACAACAGATGGATGCAGATGGGGAAGTACAAGGAAACAATGAGACAATGTTGGTCAGCATGATAGCAGAAGTATCAGCATGCTAGCAACATAACTTACGTTTTTTCTAGGCAATATGGCAGAGGAGAGTTTTAAGGAGATTTTGCAGGAGGATAATTCATCTTAACATGACAGCAAACATTTTTGATGCAGCAAGTGGAAAGGCTGGAAATGATCCCTTTCCATTAGTAAATGGCAGTCTCAAGTAAAGACATTCTTTTCAAATGATACTTTAGTGGAAAAGTCAAAAATACTTTACTAAAGTATCTCCCTGGGGGAAAAAAAGACTTTTAAATAACTGTCTGTGCTGGATGTAAGTTTTCGCACAAATGTTTTGAGGCTTTTTCTTTAACACTGATCAATAACTGCCTGATGACTTTCAGAGAACAAATAATTAACATAATTGTGCCATTGTATGTTTTAGAGGTGAGAGAATTTGCAGTGAAATGCTCCAACATCATCTTAATGGTCTTTGAGAAACTGTTCTGATGGGAACTGAAATTCTTAAGGAAACGTATACCTCTCTAGGTATAAAAGAACATTTGGTTTTCTCCAGTTTTCTCTTCAATAACTTAATCTCCCAGCAAAGGTAGAGAAGACTGAATGTCCTTAAAAGACATCAAAAGCAAATGCTTGAAAAGGCTGTGAATCTAATTCAGTTCTCAGCTACTGTAGAAACACCTTACCTTTTAGATTTTGAGGATGTAGATTGAATAGGCCATTTCATTTTAAAGAAAAAACAAATAATTGGTTGACCTTTTAGTTTTGGTTTTACTTTCTGGTTATTGTTTAGGGGAAACTAGGTAATTATTATAATAAACTTTCAACTATATCACACCTCTGTTTAGACTGATATATGCATAGTTGTACCTTTTAAGATGATGTATTACAGTTAAAAAAAGACTTTTCAATCTGGTTGCAGACAAATAAGAAATCAGTGATCATTGTGGGGTATCTTTCTTTTGAGAAGAAAATGACATCGAAGCGTTAGAAGGACCATCTTAATATGGAAAATATTTAAGTACAGTCAGTTTAAATATATTCATATATCTTTTGTTTCCATAATTTAAATAAAATGTATTCATTACCAAAATTGCATTCTGTCTGTCTGACTTATTCCTGCAATTTCAACTGGCTGTTACTTTACTACTAAATATTATCGTGTACATTCATCCTGATTTTGCAGGGCAGATACCCCTAACTCCAGGAGTCCCAGACATTTCTATGCTTAATGTTGGCATGTCTTATAAAAGCAGCTATTTTGATAGTGGTTTGTTTTGTTTTATGTGGGGACACTGAATTAAATCTGAAAGCTGTTGAAACAAGTGGCTCATATTTAGAGATGGCTGCATTTCAGTGGTGGATGAAGTGATCTTAATATTTAGTTTATCATTTAGTTTGTAAAACATGTTCGTATCATTGGGGATGAAAATAACTACATCAAAGTAAAGATCTTGCCCTTTAACAGTGAAAATTCTTTCTATTGCTGGCATTAGAGGTATCCAAGCTGTATAGCTACTGCCCAGCCTGTGTTGCCATAGTAATACCAGACAGTTATCAGAAATGTCTGATAGAGAATGAATTTACATTCTTATGATCATTGTACTCAACATGCCCATTCTAGTATAAACTGCGTTTGGGGGAACAAGCATCAACCACAATTGACTTTGCACTTTTCAGAAGTCAGTAAAACCCTCAATATCTTCAGCATGTATTTAAATGGCTATTGTAAATCTATGGAATATTTTTAAAAAACAAACATAACCACCGGTCTGGATTAATGGGCTTCCATTTCAGTCTTGACTGACATAGGCAGATTGTTTGTTTGCTGTGCTGTGGGAGCTGCGTTGGTCTCAGTACGTAGGCAGATGAGTCTATTTGAAGTGAGAGATTTTTCCTGTCAAGAGGTTGTGAGCGGATCCCTTCAGCAGACGAACCTCAGTCTAATGGCTTTGCCTTGTCCAATTTTAAAGGAGGCAGTCATTTGTCCACTAGCATTACTTCTTTAGTCTGCCTTCTTTGAACGCCTTCTCTACAGCTAAGGAGCCAATGTGGGTTAACATCAGAGGAGACACATTGTAGGATGGGAATAGAGATTAAGCAGAATAAGGACCCAGGCCAGCACAAAATATCTGCACCCTTTCAAGCTTTGTAAGCCCTGTAACTAGTTGGTCAGAAAGTGTTTCTTTTGACAAAAATTATATACATTGTCGTATTTTTTTCTGCAATATTTTATACTGACAACCAGAAAATGGAATATTTCAGCAACAAAAGCTGAAACATTTCACTCATTTTGGCAAAAAAGAGAGGTTGAAATTTTGCAGATTTTGGTTGCCAAAAATGAAAGAAAAGTTTTGGGTTTGGATTTTTGATGTAAACTCCTCAAAACATATTCAGGAAAAAACGGAAACTTCCATGGGGGGAAAACAAGCAGTTTTTCATAGGAGAAAACATTTCAAAGAAATTTTTAAAAACAAGTTCAATCTGTAATTGTGTGTGAATAATGGAGGGTGGAGAGAGTGAATCAGACCAGAACTAACATTTACACAGCAAGCCTGGAGAGAATTTTTGGAGGCATTGAGTTAAGGAGCAATCTCCATATGAAACCAGCTGATGTGTCTCAGAAATGGTGACTAGAGCAGCAGTGGAACGTCTGGAGAAATCCTCTGTGTCTTTAAAAAAAAAAAAAAAACACAAAAAAATCCACCCCATACTTCTATTGTGAATAACAAGGAACAAAATTTAGATTGGTTTGCATGATTTTACTAGGAATCTCATGTGAGTCAGGAGCACATGCTGTTCAGTAGTAGGAATGACTTGCTAAAGTGGAAAAATATGGTCATCTTATGCTGTGCCATTTGTTAGAGCTGCCCAGAGACTGCTGCTTTCCCAGCAAAGTTCTCTTCTAGAAAAGGTAGTTGGAACCATGAATGTAGAAGGCATTTGTTGTCTTCTCCATGTTTATCATCCTCTAGCTGATATAGACTTTGGGGATTGGGTTCTGCTGTTCATCACAAAGCTGAGTGAATCCAGATGCCTCTCTGCATTCCAGTTAAGGGTTTCTTGAGTGCAGAGGTTTTTTTGGGTTATCCAATAAAGGGGAAGTGGCCAGCTTTTTCCTTCCCCTTCTCCTTCACATTGAGAACTGTGTCCTAGGAAGTAGGTTTACTAGGGCTTTCAATTTGGGCACAGGCCAGTCTCACTGCTGTCTGTCTCCTAGGATAAGCTCCTGGAGCACAAAGTGGTTTTCATCACTGCTTTGTTATGATGGAATGTCATTATGTTGAGATACAAATATCTAAAAGGTGGTTTGCTTAAACACAGTTTGAGATAGTGTGACTTCAGAAATCTTAGTTAAGTGCTTTGAAATCTGATAAGGAACTAAAGTTGTGTTGTTACTGTTGTGGTATTAAATCAAATACTGTAAATATTTGTTTTAAATGAATGATCTTCAAAATTTTATGATCAGGAATGGGAAGTTTACGTAAAGAACACAAAGGATTCTGATACCTGGATGGACTTGATGTTCGTGTGTTTTCCTGGCTTTCAAATTTTCCACTAGGATTTCAGCAATTAGGCTGTTAACTAGTTGCTGGTGTTTCTTCTTTTTCACATACAGAATAATTTAAAGCTTTTGCTCTGTTGTGATCCCCATTGCCAGGGGAATTCCAAGAGCAGCAGTGCCATTGCTTAGATAATTTGCAAAGTTTTGTCTTGCTATTTTCAATTTAAAAGACTCGGTGACAAACTACGGAACAGGGTTAGAAAGTAGTTTAGAAGATTTTTCATTCTGCACTTCTCTATAAATTTATCTGCATGGTAATTTCATTGTAACTACTGCAAAGCAATGTAGTCAAAAATGGTATACTTAACTGAGTTTAGCCCAGAAGTAAAAAAGGCACTGTTAGTAATTTTAATATATTTGTATTTAAATGGTGCCTCATTCTGATAGTTTCAGTGCTTAATCCTCCTCGTCTCCGCACTAAAAACCTAATGCCAAGTCCTGAAGTCTTTACTTGGGTTTTAATGTAGCCTGCAATCAAAACTGTTCTTGAGCACATAGGAAGTTTGTCTGAATAAGGGCAAACTAAAAACTATGTAAGGACGTCAGCATACTAGACACATGGCTTTGTAGAATTCTCAACTAGCATGGATAAAAAAAGATTAAAAAAATCAGCAACCCCACACAATCTGGTAGCTGCCCCTGATAAGTAAGAAATGAATCACCCAGAGAATCCTTTATAGGACACAGGCAAATCTACATAAACTTAAGAAAACTTGAATGTCTTGAGTTCTTCTAAAAGATGCCACACGTGATCTCATATAATGAGGTGGAGACCATTTCAGAGATGGAGGGCCTTCATAGAAAGTCCCTGTGATCTATCTTGCAGTACAGGATGATCAGCATCAACAACCCTGAGTGGAATCTCAAAAGGGACTTTGTTCTATGTTGTTTAAACCTGTATAACCTTAGAGGAGTGGAGGGCTCACAGCTTACATTGGTTTCAGTGGAAAGTGAGGATGCTGAACACTTACGAATATTAGATTACATGCATGCTTTTTAAGTCTTTGAATTGCTTTTAACCTGTCCACAGTTTAGATCTTAAATGTTGAGCAATGACTTCTGGAAGGGACACAGTCTAAATATTCAGCAGCAGGTCGCTCCAAGTGATACAGAAGTGATTACGAAATCATGAACAACAACTCTTAAATAATGCTTTGCACTGGTAAGTCTCAAAGCATTTTAGAAATACGTGTCATTACCCCATTTCACAGATGGGGAAACTAAAGTACAGAGAGCAGAAGTGACTTGCCCAATATCATTCAGCAGGCCAGTGGCAGGAAATAAATCTGACCAACATTTTTTGGATTCACTGTTCCATGGTTCCCTAAAAAACCATACATATCAAGCTATTTAAAGAAACAAGACCAATAATCCTTTAAGGTGCACCCTCAACTCTCTGACTGCAGCAGAGGATGTGCTCTGCTTCTCATCAGGCCCCAAATGATAGGGAATGAAAGAAAAAAGTATTTTAGAAGTGAATTTGTGCAAGGGGGGGGAAAAATCAGTGACATCGCCCTTAATCCACGTCCCTGGAGAGCATTTCCCATTGAGTTACATAACTCCCTGGCCTTCGAAGCGCATCAGAGCCAGAGGTGCATATGGAAGTAAATAGTGGGAGTTTGTACATCCTCTAATGTACACCTCATTAGCTTAAAAGAAAATAGCAGAACACATTGTGAGCTGCTCAGTTCTACAGTTAGAGTATCTCTTCTTCAAAGTTTTAGCTGGAGCTTTGAAATGGATAGATTCCTGTGGGATAGTTGCAGAGTGCACACAGGATGAGTCATTAATACATAGTTTATCCCAGTTGTAGAGCTCTGAATTCAAATCAGAAATGCATTTTTTTGTTTTTAACTGTAGGCTGCCAGGCTTTTCTGCACCAAAAAAAAAGTCGTTTTTCCTGAGTGCATGGTTCTGGGCTTTCTGACCTGGAAACTGATCATGTAAAATTTCTGAGGATATAATATATTTAGGATTCTCTTTCATGCTGCATTATATATCTGTGTCCTTGTGAAGCCTACTGGAAATACAATAATTTCAATCAGGAAAGCATACCTAGCTTTCCTGATTGAAGTGAAATATAAGCCACAGAGATAACGGAACAGTTTCCTTCCTAGTTTGCAGGTTCAGGGCAGTAATTAGAGGATTTCCTCAGATGAAAGGATTTTGTCTATGTGAGGCCATCTTAAGCAGAAAGTTTAAAGGCTCCTGACTCTGATCAAAAGTAGCATCTAATGTTAAGACAGTGATCAATTTGCAGCTCGCCCTGATGTTAGGATTTGACATAGGTACATTTATTTAGAAAAGAAAATGATCTCCTCACCATGAAAAGGGCCAATTAGATTATTAAGGTAAGGTTTGGTTCATTCTCATGATGTTGCTTGTACAGCATAGAGGTCAAACATGTTCTGTGCCTCCGTGATGTTCTGTCCTGAGACAATTTTGCCATGTTATGCAGTAGGATGGCTGTGAGGGACATGTCTGTTGATGCCATCCAGCCATCATGTTTTAGGACTTCTGTGGGGTCTTTTCCATCCTGCTTTCATTGGGTCAAAGTCAAAGATCTTTCTCACAGGAAAGCTCAGGCAGAATAGATGACCGTACTACCTTAGAGAGTGCTGGACATCCATTTGAGAGAGCATGATCTGTCTAGTTAGGAAGAAGCTCTCTTCATTCAACTTGAATTCATACTGTTTGATGTTTTTGATCATTTGTAGATACTTCGTCTGAGTGGTGTCCAACCTCTTTATAGTGATCAGCCACAAGTCACATATTGACCAAAGCAGCATATATCCTTAGCTTCATCTCTCTGCTTATCAAGGTCTTTGATTTGTGAAAGACGTTCTTGATGAGGTACCCTCTTATTTATAACAATTTTGCAATGTGGGCTTCAAGTGCTTTCTTGTTGCTGACCATGTTATTGATAGAGACAAGGTAGATGAAATCACTGACAATCTTGACTGGATGGTTGCCCACTAAGATTCTAGAGCCCACAGCATGTCCAAAACCACCAACTGGAAGACTTTTGGTTTTTCTCCAATTAATTTTCAGGCTCAGCTTTCCAGGGCTTTCAGTGCCACAGCCAGCTCATCCACTAGTTCAATAACTAGCACTATGCCATTGGGAAAATCTATGTTGGTAAGGTTCTTATCAAAGGGTATGCCTAAAATACATTTACTTAGTGTCTGGTCAAGCACTTAGTCTTTGACTGCATTGAAGAGTTCTGGGGATGCAATGCATCCTTGTCGAACACCTGATGTAATTCGGAAGAAGGCAGTTATTTTCCCATTTACAAGAATGCAGCTTGAGGAGCCATCATATAAGAGATGGAACATTCTACAGAGTTTGTCAAGGAAGCCTGCAAGTTTCAAAATCAGTCAAAGCAATTCCCTGTTAATAGTGAAAAGCGGTCGTGAAATAACAGATGCAGTGTGAATGGGATGCTCGAATTTTCATGCCTTCTCCATAAACTGGCACACTGAAGATTTGCTCTGTTGTGGAATGGCTGGGAGTGAAGCCAATTTATGGTCTTTTTTCTGAAGATATCTGAGGGTCAGGCCAATAAGACAGAAGCAAAAACTTTCCTCTGGATGGATAGAAGAGTAATGCTGCCTGACCTCAACCTCATCCCCTTCTCTAGCCTAACTATTTCATTGCCACAAAGCTAGGGAAAACTAAACAAAAAATGCTTCTTGTACTCCCTGGCTTTGCAATCTAATCCTTTGGTGCTTGTTCCCACTCAGGCAGCAAAGAAAAGAAAAAGAACTCCTTGGCTTTCAAGCAACCAAAATGAAAAATGTGTCCTTTTAAAATCCTGAGGTCTGTCCTTCTGGTTTAAAATAATCCCACTGCTCTGACACAATGTCAAGGCTGTCACTTTTGAATACAGAAGGTGGGGGCCTGCAAGGATTTTAAAAAAAATACTTGCCACTCCAGGCTTGTATTAAACCCCCAAGGTTACAGCTTTTCTCTGACCTTGGCTTGGTAAACGCTGCCACCACCCAAATGCAAAAAAATTCTTGGACCCAGGAAGGAGCACTTGGGAATTCCTCCTTGTGGGGTACCCTCAAGCCCTTTCTCACACACACACCCACCCCCTCTGGGGAAGACTTGAGAAGGAAAACAAAGAAAGACCTGAGAAAGAAAACCAGCTAATCAAACACCAAAAATCCAATCCTGTTCTTAAAAAAGGTAAATTTTATTAAAAACAAAAAGGAAAAAATACATCTGGAACTTAGGCTTTTGCTAGATTTTAAAAGAGCAATTCCAAAAATTAAGAACCCAAAATAGCTTTCTTGTGGGTTAGCTTAAAGGTTACAGGCAACCAAAAGCATCTGAGTTAGCACAGAGGAGTTCACAAGCCTTAAAAAAAACAAACAACCAGAAATAAACCTAATTGTGTCTTCCTAAACATTTCTAATTTACTTACATATTTGGGTTTTTAAAAGTAGTTCTAGATATGATCTGATCATTTTCATATCCAGTTCAAACTTCACACAGCATTCCTGCTGCCCATCTCTTCAGCCCAGAGACAGCAACAGACAAAGGGCAAGTTTCTTTCCCAATTTTAAAAGTTCTGTCCTTCCCATTGGTTCTTTTGTTCAGGTGCCCACTTTTTCCCCCCTTTATCTGGTGGACTTTAACCCTTTACAGGTAAAGCAAGTAAAGAACAGCTACCAAGAGGGATTTTACAGCTAACTGGCTGGCTGTCCATCAAAGGAAGCTACCCCCACCCACTTCATTTATCACAGTTGTGCGTTAGGTTGCTTGCAAATGCAGTTGATTACCAATGGTTGGCTATAATTCCCCTGATAGAGGGCATATCATTTTTAAAATTTTGATACTGCGCTTGACTTTAAAAACATCTCTGTATTTTGCACTTTTGTTTTCTTATTTTAATACTTTGTGCAATAGCTATTTTGAGTTATGTCTGTAATTAAGACCCAACCTCCCACCCTGCTGTGTTTTGAGTACAGCATGCGATGTGACATGCACAAAGATCATTGAATTTGGAGAGCTCTTCCCATTATGTTGGGCATGAAGGACATTAATTGTATTTTTTGATATAATTTTTTAAATATAACCTGTCTTTTAGAAATTTAAAAAGCTAGCTTCCAAAATTTCTGCTACTCCATAAAAGTGCATACTTTCCTTCCAGCAAAGGGAGACAGAAAATCCATGGATTTTCTGAGGTCGGGCTCTACTAAAAGGACCAGTTCTGAATGAGCAACCAGAGCCTCTCTAGTTTCCCCCCATTTGTGTGACTTAAACAACTGAAGTTATTTCAGTCAATTTGTGCTCTGTAATCTACAAGTATGAGGCAAAATCTTGTAGAATTTATAATATTCATTTATATTGGTCCGGCTCATTATTTCTACTTGATTTACACTACACTTCAGTAGGGTTGGTCAAAAAGAGGTACGTGGGTTTCCTCTTCTGCAAAAATTTCTGAACAAAATGAACATTTTTAGTTTTAAAATTTTTCATGGAATTTTTTCAGTGTGGCTAAACATGTTCATTTCAGATGGCTTTGTTTTCATACTTTACCCTTTTGTTTCCTACTGGAAAAAGTTGAGGAAAAGTGAAGAAATCCCTTGTTCTTCCCAATCTCTACCCTCCCCAAAAACCCTCACCTTGAAGTGAAATGAAAATTTTGATTTGAAAGAAAATGAAATTTTTTTCAGTTTAATAATAATAATCTGTTTAGAAGGAAACCAAAATTTGTGAAAACTCATTTCTTTCCAAAAAACTTTTTATCATGAAAAAATTCAATGAAAAATTGTTGACTAGCTCTTCTCTTATTCTCCAAGTTAATGTTTTACATTGCTCTGATGTAGATTATAAGGAACAGACATGCCAAAGTAAATAGTGAGTCAGTGAGGCACTGTTCTTCAGGAGACAGAGAGCACTAGACTGGGACTCAGGAGACTTGGGCTTTGTTCCTGGATCTCTCATCTATGGTCTTTTAGTAGAGAACGAACATAACTTAGACTTTCCTGAATAAAAAACTGGCAAAGAGACAGAAGTAAAAGCATAGAAACGAATGTGAATTTTCTTTATGGCAAGAGAACTACAGCGGGGTGCTGCAAGATTGTGTACTAGATCTGATGTTGATTAATATATTTACTAATTATTTGAAAAGAGGGGTGAGCTGTGACATAGCCAAATTTGTAGATGACAAAGGTGCTTAGGTTAGTCACCCCCAGGGAGACTGAGGAATGCCAGAGAGGAACGAAGCAAGCAAGGATAACACTGCAGGCAGCACAGTGGCAGATGTAGTTCAGTGTTTTGTAAATGCAAAATCATGCACATTGGAAGAAAGCATTTGAACTACTCTGACGGCTTACAGGGTACTAAACTGATTGTATCACCTCAGGACAGGGACCTGGGCAGCTCAGTGAAGTCCTTGCTTCAGTGTGCAGCTGTGGTCAAAGCAAACTAGATATTAGGATACCATAAAGAGTTGTCTCTCAAATCACCAATACCTCTCTTTGAAAATATTGGCATTCCACAGCATCTTAAAAAAATAATCTTGCAATGGTTTATAATGGAAGCTGGCAATGAAGGAATTAAAACCAGTAAAATTTGCTTCAGGGTTGACTTTGCATTCCAAGTTTTAGGCTTTAGTGAATATTTGTGGTTGATTATGGAGCACTTCCTAAAAATAAGGCCATATAATAGAAATTAATAATAATAGAAACTGTTGAATTGGAATTCATTTGCAAATTGGATACAATTAACTTAAGCTTGAATAGAGACTGGGAATGATGAAGTCATTATGCAAGGTAACCTATTTACCCTTGGTTCCCCCCTTCCCCCCCCCCCCCCGACGTTCTTGTTAAACCCTGGATTTGTGTTGGAAATGGCCCACCTTGATCATCATACACATTGTAAGGAGAGTGGTCACTTTAGATAAGCTATTACCAGCAGGAGAGTGGGTTTGTTGCGGGGGAGGGGTGAGAGAACCTGGATTAGTGCTGGAAATGGCCCAACTTCATTATCATACACATTGTAAGGAGAGTGATCACTTTAGATAAGCTATTACCAGCAGGAGAGTGGGGTGGGAGGAGGTATTTTTTCATGCTTTGTGTGTATATAAAAAGATCTTCTACACTTTCCACAGTATGCATCCGATGAAGTGAGCTGTAGCTCACGAAAGCTTATGCTCAAATAAATTGGTTAGTCTCTAAGGTGCCACAAGTACTCCTTTTCTTTTTCCGAATACAGACTAACACGGCTGTTACTCTGAAACCTGTCATAATAGAAATGCTGACAGATTTTAAACTAAGGTGGTGGTAGTGGGGTTTGCTATAATTAGGCATGCGTCTCAGTAGTCTGTGTAATATGATTGCCTTGTCAATACCCTGAGCTGGAAGGAATGTATCTTAATCTGGACAATCCTTTTAAATTAGTTTGGGAGGTTGTGTGTGGAAAAAACAGATGCTGAGGTTTATTTCATGGTAAGACTCGACTTGTGCGTAGACAAGAACATTTCATGGATACTTGATAACCCTGATTAACTGCACAGATCACTGGAGTCCTGGCAGTATGCAAAAACCATCAAAACTTAATCTGAAAAGACTAGGCATTAGGGCAGAGCACCAGCAGAAGTCACATGAAAGATCTCCTAGTTCTCTCTTTGAAATGTTATATGGTTGAAATTGTGTACGTGTTGGTAGGTCTTTTCTTTCTTTGTCTGGTTTTGATGACTGTGGCCTACTGAACTGAACCGAATTATACATTTTTCCTTGTTTTTGTTAAACTGCTACATTTGCATTGTGTAATTTCAGAGGACGGAGCCCAGCTGTTGCTGAATTTAATTTACTACTGAAAGCACATTCTTTGGAAACCTATGGTGTTGATCCCCATCCTTGCAAGGTAATAGTTCAGGGTTTTTAAACTAAATTATCTTACAGGTTAATAAAACCATCAGATTCAATGAATTAGCCCCATTTTTATCCAGCCATGTGTACTAAAACATTTCTAAAAGAGCCTCCCCAGAAAGTGAGAGATGTTGCAGCTTTGTAAAATGTTGGTTGATAAACACCTGTGTGTCAGTCCCAGAAGACCTATGTGTCTTGCATAGGCAGTATTTCATAGTATGACACTCTAGCGTGCTCTGTCAGTATGAGGAGATTTTTGAGGGGTCCTGGCAGGTCACAAGTATTGTAATTCCATCCCAACCATGTGAACAACTTGTAGTTCTGTGCTGTCCTCTTACAACAGTTATTGCTCAAACTGTTTCTAGTCAACAGAAAATAGCCTAATTAAACATATTAAGTAGAGTATATTTTGCCAGGTGTACTGTGGGAAAAGTTTTGATAACTGATAATTTCTTTGCCATTCAAAACACTCTTAATGCCATCTTATGGAGGGGTTTACTAAATTTCAATCTTATATGGCGCATGCAATTCTTGAGAAACAGTATATTAGAGTTAAACAAATACTCTAGATGGGAAATACTTGACATTTTCCAAGAATTTCAGTAACAGTGTTACTGTTGTCCAGAAGCCACCACCAATTGCTAGGACTTCTAGGCTGACATTTCAAACACAAGTGTTTCAGTTGCAGCAGCCACATATACAAACCATAACACAAACAGGAAATTGCATATACAAAAGGGTGAATTGGACATGTACTTATGTATTCAGCTTCACAGTCCACTACTATTCTGTGTTTCTTTTACAAAGGTGTCTTTGGTTATAACCACTAGTTGTCTCATGTACAAATGAAGCCACCATACATCTGCGTTTTTGAGTGATGGTGCATTACCTGTATAATTTGCTTTTAAGGTTGCCCGTTTTTATGATGCTCTAATTGTTACTTTGCATTGTTATATTTCAACAATACTGCATTCCAACATGGTTTATGGGGCAAACTAAGTGACCTATAGATCCCACGCACACATGTAGCAGTTTACAGTGCTCACCATTAAACAGTCAACCCTTATCCAAAGCGGTATCTGCATTATTGCAGGTATTTCTATTCTAAATTAGGTATGGGGCCCGATCCAAAGCCCACTGAAGTCAATGAAAAGACTTCCCTTTACCTCAGTGAGCTTTGGATGAGAACCATTCTGCATTATTTTAGATGTCATCGTATGGGTATTATAGACTTTTTAATAGTAATCACAATAGGGTACTTACATTTGAAACTGTGTCCCTCTGTGTTTTTGCTTTTACCTTCCACAAGAAGCTTAAAAAAACCCTAATATTCTTTGACTGCATAATAATTTGAAATAAAGCTTCTAGAACAGTGAAGCAGATTATGCCAGGCAAATGAGAGTTTGGAAATAGGCATAGGAAAGCTGGTTAGTGTAAAACAAACGGACTTAAACTTTTGCTCAAAAAAATTGAATCCCACTTTTTCTTTGTGGAATTCAAAAAAAAGTGTGGTGTACTAATTTAAAAGAAAACCACTTATATTTGCACTTCTGGTTTCCACCAAAATTGGAAATATCTAAATACAGCAAGAAAGACTGTCTTGTGTCAGTCTTTCCAGCACAGACGATATTGTGAAGTATTGGAAATCACATGAGAGAGTTTTTTCTTACGAATTTCAAGGCTGAAGGACATAAGATGAGAATACCACGTCTGGGCAAAACTGAATCCCTTGCTTGTATTGGTGAGCATTCTGTTATGAAATGGGACTATTTGTGTATGTATTCGTAGAAAAGAATAAGCCTTTAAGTGCTACCATTGTGCCAAAATCTACATGTGAAGAAAAAGCATAAGACCGTTTTATCCAGTCAAATAGTAAGAAACAAACAAGACTTTTTATAGCTGGTGATTGAACTTAGATGTTGAGAAAAAAAATTAGTTGACCGTTAAGGCTTAGTCCTAAGAAAAACATAGATACCATATCTGTGACTGCAATGGACTAAGACTTTACACCATCAACCATGAATGTTATATATTGGGGGGCGGAGAGGGGGGAACCAAACAAACAAATAGCTGTAATTTGTGTTTTTTTCTCTTATTTTAAGGATTCAACCGGGACCACTACCTTTTTAGGATTCACAGCAACGGGCTTTGTAGTTTTCCAGGGAAATAAAAGAATTCATTTGTTAAAATGGTAAGCATATCAACTAATTAGATTATTAAATATTCTTTTATTTGTGTTTTCCCCCCTAATTCCTTTAAGGAAACTAGAGGTGGAATATTGAAGATTCAGTTCTTCTCCCTTTCGCATTTTATTTTTCCAAGGATTTTTAGATCACATATGAAAAAGAAATTGGTCTCATTCTACTTCTTACTGGAAATTAGTCTACATGACAAACTTGAATAAGTCAAACTAATTGACAGAGATGCTCAAAAATTGAATAGCTATGACGTTGGAGGTATAATGGCAGGGGTGCATAGGAAGGTTTCACAATTCCTACTACATTATGCTTGGCTCTTGAATGTGCTGTCAATTTCTCATTCAAATATGAATAAAAATAGGATTTTTTAAAGAAGGACTTGAGGTGGGATTTTATATGTTTATAAATGATCATTCCCTTTCAGATTTCTAAATATAAGTAGATTTGGTCCTAATGTTTTTTCTTTCTTAAGGCAACTTGCTTCATATCTCAAGGATTTCACTGTTATAGGGCACATCTGAAGCTATGACAACATTAGTGAAGGCAGATTGAAGCTCTCTTGCCAGCATTTCCAGTCTTTCATAACATCTTCGGCTTTTCGGAGGTTGATGGAATAACTTAGAAATTATGGTGTACTCCACTTATTTTCATTTTAAATAGCTCTGATGAGCAAAATGGATTATGCAGAAGGTCAATGGTCAAGTTCTAGAATAGGCCACTACTTTGATTAGAATTATTGGCAGTTATAGTTGTATTTGGTGTGGCATACAGCCAGGTCTTTGGCACAGGCTAATTTCCCTTTATATCACTCCATTGGTACAAGAGAATTACTGCTGCCCCAGAGGGGGATTCTCTTGTCATAGCCTAATCCCATACCTTCCAACATTCTTGGAGCAAACCCTAGTACTTTCAAGTCTTCATAAATGTGTACAATTTTGAATAATTCTGTAGATACATACCAAGACTAAGAGAAAGAAGGATAGAGGAAAGAAGAAATGCAAAAGTCTTCAGAATTTCATATTCTTTGCCATTTGTTTCCTGGAAAATTGTTTTATTCGTCTCATCCTATTACCAGGATTTAGTTCCAGCTCCCCAATCATCTACATTGCAAAATAACCCCTTCTTCCAAATCAGTTTAATTTTGCTAATTGCTAATAAAAGCAGCTCCATTCAAAATAACCACCTTCATTGCAAGATAAAACCAAACGCCGCTCCAAAAACCAACACTCCATGCCAATTTAATTGCAAAACATCCCCACACACATACTGAAAGTATTGTGGGGAGCACTGGGAGAGTTTTCATTAACGCCTCAGCCATCCTCCCCATTTTAACTCCAAAGGTTTAAGTGGGAAGTTCAAGTAATCAGAGAAATTGCTGAACCGATGACAGGAGCAACTGCCTCCTAGATGGCTCTTCACACAAAATATTCCCAGAGCATCATCTTAGAAGGGGATGGAACAGAGCTGTCATTGATTGCCATTCCCCAAGAGGTGGGGGAATAGGGAAGAGAAGCCGTACAGATGGGGATTTCTCTGTAGACTGTTTTTTTTCCTACAGATGTACAGAAACATCTAAAAACCCATAAAGTTGGCCAGTCTGGAATCCCCCGCTTGCCTAAAGTCAGAGTAGCCACCTCTATCTATTTCTCTAAACTGCAGTCAAATGAAAGCATTCTTGGGGACGGGGCTAGAGGTCTGGTTGAGATGTGGTTGGAGCACATGGTGCTCTGGTGATCTGCAACCTTTAGGCATCTTCCCTTGTGTTCAAACCTTTCATTGTGTACTGGCAAAACATGCTCATCTCAAATAAATGGGTCAGTCAAAAAAGAAAAAAGCAGCAAAATATTAGGCTTATCACAGAGGCTCAATTAAAATGTCTGAGTAATCCTCCGTCCTTTCATTGATACGGTACATTTATGATTAAAATGCAGTACCTGTTAGAAAGTTTTTTCTTTGTAGCACATTCCTCTTTGCATCTAGAATCTCTTCAGCGCCAACCATTTGCTTGCTAAAGTCTTAGAAATGTTTGAGAAACTACAGTAATTTTAATAGTTTTATTCATTTAATAATTTATCATGCAATTAAATGAAAATACATAAACTAGGAGGGGAAGGAGGTTATTGCACTACTGATATGTCCTCTTTTAGTGGTTTAAATCTTGATTAGGACACACAGTAAAATATATGTTTTATCTCATACCCAATATTAGAGATACTAAGCATCATAAAAACCCATGCATTTTGGCATATTATGAGCTATTTGTAAGTGTTCAGATACAATGATGAGTGACATCAATGCATAAATAAGCAGATATGCAAATAGATGGGATATTGCTGGTGAGAAACAAGATGCATTTGCAGCATTCTGTTTGGAAACTTCCAGACCTTTCTGTGCAGCATCTGGCTCCTAAAGGTTTTACCTGTTCTTCATTTTAAGTACCAAATGGGTTCCAAGATTTTAAAGATAAGAAAAATTCTGAAGCATAAATATAAGTTCTTATTGGAAAACCCAGGAAGTGGGTGGGCGCAAGCCCACCCACTGCTAAAGGCCCCTCCCCCAGCCTAGCGGGAGTGACCACTGGACCCAGGGACCAACTGATTACGGGGGACAACTAATGAAAAACAAGGACTGGAGTGAGGGTCAGAGGTTCAAAATGAGGATACCGGATGAGGACACCGAGCAGAGAACCCATTGCTCCTCATAGCTGTTGAGGGAGCCAGCGGACGCTGCCCAGTGGAACTCTGTCCGGATGCGTGAAACTAGGGAGGAACAGAATAGGCCCCGCAGTCACAGAGCACCCCCTCGTCCAACATCCTCCTCCTGGTATTGTAGATAGAGACTTTGGCCAGAGCTAGGAGGAGGTTGACGAGGAGGTCTCGCGACTTCGTGGGGCCACGGATAGGGTGTGCAAAGAGGAACAAGTGTGGGGAAAGGTGTAGCCAGAACCTCAACAAGAGGTTCTGGAGGAGCTGGAATAGGGGCTGCAACCTGGCGCATTCGAGATAGGCATGCGCCAGGTTCTCCCTCACGCTGCAAAAGGGGCAGGCCTCAGGTGTAGGGGTGAACCGTGCCAGGTGCATGTCCACGCTCAAATAAATGTAAGTTTCTCTTTCCTCCCTGGTCCAAAGGAACTCTTTAAAGGCTCACAACAATGTGGAAAGCATAACACCCCAAGTCTATATTCTCTACTCTAAGGAAAATTAGTATATTATTTGCTCTAGCACTATGGATTTTACATTATTTACCAAGAGTGCACTGTTGATGAGATAATAACAGCCTGCTCTACATTTGTGAATCAGTTAAATTTGCATGAAAATGCACATCACTTTTGTTCACTGCAATTTTTTCCTTTACTTAAAAGTTGTTTTCTTTTTAGGGCTGATGTCTGTAAATTGAAATTTGAAGGGAAGACATTTTATGTGCTTGGAACTCAGAAAGAGGTTGGATATTAGTTTTATACTAAATTTGTATGAGTGATTTAGATTTAGTTTTAAAAAGTCACTAGTGTATTTTAATTTTAAAACAGGTTTTTTAACAGATGGTTTGACAAATTGTATTTCATATATTGTAGATTACATGTAAAATAAAAATAAACTTGTGATTGTTTATTGTTTGAGAAAAAGGTATCTAACTTGACAAAGGGAATAGATCTGACAACACCTATTAGGTTAATCTAATCCAACCATGCAGTGCAGGGATTTTTCTGTATAATTTGTTCCCTAGTGTTTACCTAGTCTAGTTTTAAGGGTCAAATTACCTAAATGTGGGAATTGCACCAGCATAAAATAGGAGCCCCTGACCCCTATGGTTAAATTTTCAAGTGGGCTATGTCACAGGGTGCAGACTCACCCAGCAGCACCTCCTGCTGGTCATCATCAGGGAATTAGCATCCAGCCTCCAGAGCACCTCCTTCAGGCCAGTGTCTCGCCGCCCCTGGCCCCCATGTCCCTCCTGGACCCTGGTGCCCTTGTTTTGGGTGCTGCCCCCTGGCAGTACCTCCACAGTTCTGGGTCTCCCCCTCCCATGTGAACCTCCACCCACTATCTCCACCTCACCTCCATCTTAGGCTACTGCCAGTCACCAACTAGCCCCTCTGCTCCCTGGGGCAGACTGCAGTATAAGCCACTCATTAGAGGCGAGGGGGTTTGGACCTGCTGCCTCTACAACCCCCATACCTAATAGGGCTTTCCAGGCTGGAGCTCCCAGCTCCTCTGGCCCTTCCCCAGCTCTGCACATCCTGCTCAGCAGCTTGTAGCCAGGCCCTTCTCCCTGTGCCTATAGAGGGAGACTCTCCTGAAACTTCTGGCTCAAAGCCTTTATAGAGCCAGCTGGGCGCTGATTGGGGCATGGCCCTCAGCTGCCACCATTTCCCCCAATCAGCCAGGGTTTTACTTCCTTCCCCAGCCCCAGCCCTCTGCAGGGCTTTTCTAATCCTTTCAGGGCTGGAGTGGGTGCTCACTTTGCTACAGCTGTTACAGGGTGGACTGGGATTTTTAGGAGGGAACTGGCAGGCCACTTGAGCCTTATTAACAGTCTAACTATGGGGCCTGACAGAGGGCAACTGGTTTCTAGAGAGAGGGGGAACCAGGGAGAGGATGCTGTGGTTGTTACTTAAAAGAGCTGCAGTGAGCAGAAGGCTCCTGCAGTGACTCTGAGAAACCAGGGGACCAGCAAAGGGGGTTTGCCTGCTGATGTCTACACTGTGGCCCAGCCATAGCTGGCTCAGGATCCACTGACTGGGGCTTGCTGGGCTCAGGCTGTGGGCTTAAAGATAGCTGTATAGATGCTCAGTCTTGGGCTGGAGCCCAGGCTCTGGGATCCAACCCCTCTTTGGGTCCCAGAGCTCGGGCTCCAGCCTGAATCCAGATGTCTACACAGCAGTTTTACAGTCTCACAGCTGAAGCCCTGTGAGCCTGAGTCAGCTGACTGGGGCCAGCCGTGGGTGTTTAACTGCTGTATAGATATATCCTCAGAGCCAGAGAGAGTTGGACAAAGCAGACATGGATCAGTGGAAGACTTGAGTTAAGAGGAGCCTTGGTGTGATTGCTTGAATTACGTTGGGATTTTGAGGACAGTTTGAATTATTTTGACTTTTATGTTAATAAGCCAGAACCCAAGAAAGGCTGCTGCTGTTTGACTTGTGAAACCTTCTGGGAGTTGAGTCCAGAAAGGCAAACTGAAGCTGGGTGCTATAGAGTCACCCCAGACACAAGAAGCACTCAGGAGGCAGCTGACCCTGTTACATGGGCCTTAAATCAGACTTGAATTTTAAAGTCTCTTGATTGTTTGGGAGCCTTCTGATTTGAGGTGCATCCTGCTGGACTCCCAAGCAGCTGAGTGGGAGAACTGCAGACTTGTGGGAAAAGCTCACTATCTAGTGTCTGTATAGTTAGTTTCTTCTAGTATTTGTTCATTCTCCGGTGTTCTGACCACAGAGGCTCTGCCTAGAGCATACCTCTTAACCTGCCCATGACCTTCAGGATGGTAGAGTAATGCAAGTCAGAGTGATGTTGGGCATCGCTGTGTCTAAGGCTATGGCCATGTTGAGGACCACAATCTAGACCGGGGAGGGAGGATGGAAGAAAGAAGCTAGACACAGGGAACCAGAAACTAGAGGGGGAATCTAGAATGAGCCATGGTATGGGGGGAGTCAGTCCAGGGAAACAGGGAGATTTAAATGAGGAAAGCTGGTTGGGGGTGGGGGAAGCTTGAAGTAGTGGATAAAGAGTCAAAGATAGGGATGGACATAGTAGTGAGGAAGAGAGCCGGTCAGCAGGGAGAATGGGTAGCCAGAGAGACGGAAGGAGGACGGGGGGGAGGGCCTATGTGGAGAACAAGAACAAGAGAGGAGAACATAGTGGAAAGTCAAGGGGGAGCCAGGTCAGAGGGTGGGGGGAACTCAAGAAGGAAGTGATGGCTTTGAGGGAGAGAATTTATTATCTTTATATGCAGAAGAAGCAAAGAATTCAAGGATTTGACAGGGGAGTTGAGGTAATGCATATTCATTAAATATGAAAATTGGGATGTTGCTTCATTTGCGTAAAACTCAGCTTTCTCTACCTACAGCTAAAATGGGTATGACCTTGAGTCCATTTCTCTCTTAACAAATCACTCAGCCATCTCCTTCTCCCCCACAAAAGTAGCTTGGTTATGTGAAAAATCCATTTTCACAGATAGAGGGGAAAATCAAGTGCAAATGGGTTGCAATGAAGTGTGGATTGATGTCACTTAGGAAAATTTGGTCCTAAATGTTTCTAGTGGACAGAGTTTCTATCCGTTCCACAGTCTCAAAGAATTCAACTTTTATGTTTTTTCTTATTTCTTTTTTCTACACTTAGAAAAAGGCTATGTTGTCATTTCATACCTCTACACCAGCAGCCTGCAAGCATCTTTGGAAGTGTGGGGTGGAGAACCAGGCTTTTTATAAGTAAGTAAATCTACATCAGTTCATCATCGTAAAAGGAAAGCGTGTGAACTAGGGTAGAAGATGGTTCCATGTGAAATTTTCTATGTGTCTTTAACAGGATGGAAGACAAAAACAGTATTGCTGCATCATTAAATGTAGATGCCAAAAAAGCATATTTGGATAAATGTGCAAATTGGTATACTAGGAGGTGAGGTAGTACTTCATTACAAACGAGGATAATAGTTGAGGAGGCATTTGGTGCTTTTTAGGGTGGAGGATCAAGAACTTTCTTCCAAATAGCCTGTACTAGCTAAGATTGTAGCAGCAATGTGTAGCTAAGTGAACAGGATGACAGACCAGGAGTCAGGGAACATGGATATTACTCTTGGTTCAGCTGTTGACCACCTCTGCAAACTTGAGCAAGGCACTTAACTGTTCTGTTTCTGTTTCTCCTCTGAGTAACATGGTGAGAATAATTCTACCTACCTCTGTTAAGTGCTTTGAGATCTATGCTAGGAGAGTGCTGAGCCGTAAGTATTATTCTTACGGGCATTTCTGAATAAACATTATTTTCCAGTGAAGCCACAAGGGCTGGTAACTGGTGACTAGGAATTCCACAGCATGGGTTAATAGACTTCAAAAAGGTGGACCTGCTGTTGGATGCATTTGGGAAAGTTGCCACTCATCTAGTTCAAAAAGTAAATGGCTATAAATCAGTTGCAAGAGAAGGAAGAACTCCAGAAACTATCCCCTCTCTTACACCTCAAAAGATACTTTGCAGATAAATCATCAAAGGTACTCATTCATTTTTTTCCTTTCCCCAGTTTACTTAATTAGATCTTTCGCCTTGTATACTAACATTTCCCTTTGGGCATGTTCCTTTTATTCCTGCTACTTTGAGTTTCTTTACAGCATCTGGCATACTTTGTTTTGTAAAAATGCTGTGTCTTTGGTGCTTGCAAAGTAGCCAACACTGAGGGGAGGGGGAATGACTTGTGACTGGGGAGATAGAATTTGTGTCTTAACAAGGTTGTTAATTATCTGTTTTATGTTGAAGCAGATTCTTTCTTTCAGTTTAACACGGATGCAACAGTGTATTGAATGAAAGGCATAAAATATAGGCCCGTTACAATACAGCCATTAATTTAGTTATGTTCCATTTGAAAACTATGTTTGAAGCTGAATCATTACAGAGGTTCTACTTAAGAACATTCTTCACCTTTAGACAGTAGGAGCTGTCAAAGTATGAATGTCCAATGTGGACTGGTATAAAATATCATCTGACATTTTGCTGTCCAAGTAGCAATATTCATAATGTGGGTCTCAGGCATCATTACCCCCTCTACTCTTTTCCTTGCCACACTCTCCATGTGGCTTCCATACAACCCTGTGAGGTTGTTTCGTCAAGTTTTTGAAAATATACTCTCCTGTTTCATTTCAGTGTCTGTAGACCGAATGGAAGTATGTTACTAATTGAGTAGGTGAGGATTGGAAGTAGCATTCCATGGACAGGAGTACACTGGTAGATTAGATTAGTGGTTGCTATAAATAAACAGTCTACAGAGTTAAAGTGAAATGAAGATAGGTTGCATAGCATTGCAAACCATCTACACTCAAAACCTACTAATGTGCTACAAGAAAGAGGGAAGTATTTCCTTAGCCTGCTGGAGGAAGTTGAGGGATTTTTCTGGCTTTTTCATTAATGAGTAATGTGGGAGAATGAGAAGATTCATGAAGACATTATAAAATTGATAACAGAGCTGAGGAGACCAGAAAAGAGCCAGTAGAGCCAGAAGACTGCAAAGTCAGGGAGATGAGAGGAGCACAAGGGGGCCATAGACAGTAAAGAAAGCTGGCCCAATGGCTCATAGGAAAGAGTCAAAAAGAAGCCTGGAGGGACCAAAGAAAACTGTGAACCAAAGCCTAGGATAATAGTATAGAACCAGCAAAGACAGATTTGGGATTCAGAGAAACCTCCCACCTTTTCACCCAGAATTGGGGAATTTTAAAAAATTGCTGGTGTTTCTGAACATAAAGTTCTTTATGAAATTGGACGTTATCAATTAAGTAGTGGAACGCCAATTCTGGGCCTGGCAAACAAGCACAGACTGGTGGGACTGCATAGTGTTGCAGGTATGGGATGATTCCCAGTGGCTGCAAAACTTTCATATGTGTAAGGCCACTTTCATGGAACTTTGTGAGTTGCTTTCCCCCGCCCTGAAGCACAGGAATACCGAGATGAGACCTGCCTTGAGTGGCAATAGCCCTGTGGAAGTTTGCAACACCTGACTGCTACCGGTCAGTCAGGAATCAATTCGGAGTGGGAAAATCTACAGTGGGGGCTGCTGGATCCAAGTAGCCAGGGCAATCAATAACCTGTTAACAAAGGTAGTGACTTTTGGAAATGTACAGCTCATAGTGGATAGCTTTGCTGCAATGGGGTTCCCTAACTGTGGTGGGGCGACAGACAGAACCCATATCCCTATCTTGGCACCGGACCACCTTGCCAAACAGTACATAAACTGCACTGTAAGTGCATAAACTTACCCTAGGGAGGTGGTGGAATCTCCTTCCTTAGAGGTTTTTAAGGTCAGGCTTGGTCCTGCTTTGAGCAGGGGGTTGGACTAGATGACCTCCTGAGGTCCCTTCCAACCCTGATATTCTATGATTCTAAGTGATACAACAGCATAATATTTGTGCAGCCCTGCTGAAAGTCTAACCAAGATAAAATTGGACTCTATGAATAGTTCTACTTTGGAACATTGCATACAGTACAAACCCTGTAGACTGGCTACACAAAATTACTTACAATGAATTTGCTACCCAAAAAATATTTTCATTTAAAAAAAAACCAAACAGACTTGCATGCAATTCCTGCTGGTGAGACATTCCCTTGGTTAAATTTGAATCATGGTTTCAAGCTTTCTTTTCAACCATAACAAGTAGAAACTTCACTCTTTTAAAAATGAAGGCTGAGATTCTGTTCTCTTCATGTGACTCTAGGAGCTAGGGACCTAGACATGCCTATGCCTTAATCATGCCTTGTATTAAAATATTTGTGTGATTATTTGCACACAGCTATAAATAAGAGTTTCTTCAAGGTTGGGGAAGAAATATGAAATCCACCTGACATTTCAAAATTACAGAATAGCAGAGAGGTTGGCATATCTGGAGCCATATTGTTCCTTGATGTTCATAAGCCAGACCCCCTCCCTCCCTCAAGCTCTGATTAATGTAGCCAAAGGCTGTTGCATGCTGATTCAAAGTGACCGGACTAGGTAGACTCTACACGTACATAGACTGTGTGAAGACACAGAAAATATGTTTTCTGGCTGTTTTCTGAGTGAGGAACTCCTGTTCTTTTGTTTCATATTTGTTTCAGTAATACCAGCATGCTTACTGCAGCATCCATGTGGGGAGTCCTTGTGTGGCTTGCTGGAGGAAAAAGGGTTTGTGCCACTTTAAGGGGCCCTCCCCTTACAATGGGTAGTAGAAGGGGAGGGAGGGAAAGTTTACCAACATGGAACAGGAAAGGGGAGAGGAGCAAGAAGCGGTTGGGACAGGTCTGGGGAGGGCACTGCCCTTCCTGCTGACTGAGAGAGTGAGGGCTGGGTATTTATATCCCAGGCAGTCCCAAAAAAGCCTTCTCTTACCCAGATCAGGCTGGCATTCGCACCCATGAATTTGTAAAAGGGCCAGGTTTCCTCATTACTCACTATGCTAGTTGCCCTTTTCTTTGGGGGCTGGGAAATAGTTTTTCCCTCACCACCAAATGGCCGAGGTTGTGCAGGGTACTTGTCTTCCCCATAGCAGGTCTGGGACCTGGTGGGACGGGTGTGTATTTGTGTGTGAGGGGTGATTAGGCTATAATGTCACAATGTAGTACATAAAACTTATGGCAGATGTCCATAATGGAAGGGATACAGTTATCAGATAAAATGGACTGGAAAAGGATTTGAAGGAAAGCATCCCTTAAGGAAGCTGAGGGAGGGGGATTTTGGGGCTACTGTGTCTCACAGGAGGGAGACGGTTCCCCCTCCTCCTTTTATAGCCCCCGTTCACTTCCAACAGGGGGAGCCTGGCAGGATTCCAGTAATGGACTGGTTGGGACCAGGTGAGGATTATATGGAAATGATTAAGCAAATTATGATCTGCACTGTACCATTTATTGCCAGGTTCTTCCAGATTTTTAGGTGAATAAAGATGTGGCCTTATTAAACCACATCCATTACCTCCTGTCCTTCTGGCATGGCTAGGCAGTGTGGAGGTAACCACATCTCTGTCCTAATCCTCCCATGTACAGGATATTGTAAGAACCCTTGCTGGGTTCTATGGTGGTTGGTTCACATGGTGTATATATAAACTTCTACGGGCCCTGTAGGCACATGTTTTACTTTCTTGCTCTGTTATCCAGATAATCACTCATTGGTATGCAGTCTTTCCATACTATCTAAATTGTGAGATAACTCTGTTATGTTTCACATGTAATTTTATGTTGAAATTATTACACATACCACTACAAAAGTTTTAAACTGCCAATTATAGAATATTCTGGTATAGTAGAAGAATAAAACAATTGGTCATTTGTCTTGCTCATTTCTGTATATTAAGTTGCTTTTTACACTTTTTGAAAATGTGACAACCATGTACTCTTCTTTTTCTGGAAGGTATGCAAAATCAAGTCAGATCAAGACGATGTCCAGCAGCAAAATATTTTTTAAAGGCAGTAGATTTCGATATAGGTATGCACTTTCTTGTCCTTATGTTTTTTTTAAGATTAACCATTTTGAGGGTGGAAGAGAGCTTGGAAAATTTTTAATGGGAAATTGAGCCTTTACCTCTAGGGTTCCCAATGCAGGTCAGTAGGGATTCAAAGCCTGATTGCTCTTCACTGTCTTTTATGAAATTAGTTGGTGGTTTCATTTAGATCCTAGTGAACAGTGTTTCACATAAGAAAAAAAGCCACAATATCCTTTGTTGCAGTCTCAAGACAAGACAAAACTTGGATAGCATAGAGATTGAACTACTCTCACCAGATGCTTCTAGAATCAGGGTAGACGTACCTTGATGAGACAGTGGGGTGAAACTCATGCTGACACAGCTCTTCTGTACTTGTTCTGCAGATAAATGATCTCCTGTATTTTCAGGGGGAGCACTACATTGATTTCTGATAAATTAAAAAATAAAAGTACTCTGGTATCCTGTCTTCTAAAAATGTGTTGCTTTTCTTTGTGGCCATTTTAATAGTTCATGTTACAGCTACATATTAATGTTAACATAAATTAAGAAAATCCCTCAAAAGTTGCTTGAGTATTCGAATTCATAAAAAGAAAAGGAGTACTTGTGGCACCTTAGAGACTAACCAATTTATTTGAGCATAAGCTTTCGTGAGCTACAGCTCACTTCATCGGATGCATAGTGAGCTGTAGCTCACAAAAGCTTATGCTCAAATAAATTGGTTAGTCTCTAAGGTGCCACAAGTACTCCTTTTCTTTTTGCGAATACAGACTAACACGGCTGTTACTCTGAAACCATTCAAATTCATGTTTCCTTACAGTGGAAAGGTCGCCAAAGAGGTTGTTGAAGCAAGCTCTAAAATCCAGAGAGAGCCTCCTGAAGTGCACCGGTATGTTTTGATACTTTAACTTTAAGGACCAAAGAAGATGAGTCTGCTTTACACAGAAAAAGTCACTTTGGTTACTATGGGACAAAGGGACCATCATTCTGAGCAGCCATTTGAGACAATCAGTCCTAATGGAAGATGCTAAGTTAGTATAATACAAGTGTCTCTATCACTTTTTCTGTCCTAGGTAAGGGAGTTGAATCAGTATTGACCTGAAATTCCTTTTAATCAATCAGTAAAATAGTTCACTGGCCTCTGTATCACCAGGTAGGAAGTATGATCCTGGGAAAAAAAATCACCTGCATTTCAGCCCCAGTCATTGACCTGTTTTTAATTTTTTAGGAGGAGGGATTTATGTAGCAACTTATCCACTGACTTAAAAACCAGTTTAAAGAGAGAGGAGAATAGTTCTTCTCATCTGGGAAAAAGTTCTCTGGTTTGCTTTTTCTAAAGCTATACTGTTTTACCTTTGAAAATAGACAGGTGTCTTCCTGAGACATGTCACTCATTGTACAGCCAGCAGGAGTTGATCAGACCCTGATCAAAACAAATGGAAATGGAAAACTTGCACAAACTCCATGATTAGAGACTAAGCAGAAGAAAGGAAAGAAATGCCACGAGGAAAAGAAACACTTCAGAAAGCTTGAAAAACATATTTATTGTGTCAGAGACCAGAGTGATTGCTTAATTTTTTGAATATTTGCAGCCACAGCCAGTGTAAAGTTAATTTTCCATTACTTTTGTGCGTGGAGTTTGTGTGACTTTTTTTCGTTGTGTCCTGAAATACCAGCTATCCCTTGGTGAAGCGTGGAGCATTGCCCTAAGTTAGGCTCTTAATAATGTCTAAAAGGTAATCTTCATAAAGATTCAGTTGTGTTGCCCTTAACATGGGTATACATGGTCATTGAATAACATTAACCAGGTTACATTTAAATGATGCGCCAAACGGAGGGCCTAAAAATTAGGTGTCTAAATAAGAGTATACAAAAATAAGTGGGCAGGTCTTCCATTGAGATTGAATGCACTATTTAAGTGTGCAAGTGCACATTAACATAGGAGATCCATATGATTGTCCAAGTTGTCTTGATTTATTCTTTGCTGTCCATTTTCTATCAGTCCGTTCTGAGGGATAAATATGATTTTGATTTTTTTGTTAAAGATTTCTTTTGCATTTGGCTTTTCTGTGTTTTAAAGCATTGCAAAAATAATATAAGTGAACGGTGACAAAATACATAACTTCTGTTGCCTACGCTGAGGGTTTACTCTACATGGCACAAAATTGCTGCATGAACTTAACTGCCTTTTCTTTTGATAACTATTTTAAGTAGTGTGTAATTTTGTGATGAGAAGAATATTGCTTTAGTAGAATGTGGGCAAGTACCCTTCTCAGCCTATACTGAAACAAGGTCCACACACTATGTGGAATCGGAAACTTGCCCTCATTCGAGTGTTTGGCTCTTTTAACAAAAACCTTTACAGCATACTACTGGGGCTCCTGCCTACAACCTGTTCTATTAATTTAAATAGAATATATAGCCCAAAGGTGTTAGTATAACCCACTCACTGTCCAGTGTTTAAACAAGGTTCGGGGTTTGGTATACGGAGACCTCAGCCTGCTTAGCACCATGGCAAACACATCATTAACAAAAATTATTTTACCCTTTTATTAAAGATGAAGAAAAGAAGGAAAAAATGTTGAAGCACTTGAACTGTAAAGTATTAAGTGAGGCCTTCATTTTAACAACATCCCTTTTCACTTTCCATTTCCCTTTAGCTGGAGTGAGTTTTTAGAAGGAAAAACCACCTTGTTTGACAGTCTCTTAGAGAGTATGGTAGATGAGATGGTAATGACTGTCCTTTGGGGGAAAAGAGAAGCTAGTTGAGACAGCTTGGAGCTGCTACTGTTGCTGTTAAGGTCTGATCCCATAGGCACTGACTGTGTGGGTGCTCCAGGAAAAAAATTAGTGGGTGCTTAGCACCCACTGGCAGCCAGCTCCCTCTTCCCCCCCCCAACCCCCCCCAGCGCCTCCTGCCCGCTGGCAGCCCTGCCGATCAACTGCTCCCCCTCCCTCCCAGTGCCTCCTGCCCACCGCAATCAACTGTTTCACAGTATGCAGGAGGCGCTGGGGGGAAGGGGGCGAAGCCGGGATGGGGCATGCTTAAGGGAGGGGCGAAACTGGGTGGGAAGAGGAAGGGCTGGAAGAGGTGGGCGGGGGACTTGGGAAGTGGGGTGGGGGCATGGCCTGGGGCAGGGCAGGAAGAGGTGGGACAGGGGTAGGGGCATGAGGGAAGGAGCGGGGTGGGGGTTGAGCATCCCGTGGGTCCATAGGAAGCCAGTGTCTATGTCTGATCCTGTTTCATCCCAGGTGGTGGTTGGGATTCATCTGGAAACATTTGAGGTGGTGATGGGGGGTGTGTGTGTGTGTGTGTGTCTCTGGTCAGGACATCTCTCAGGATTAGGACAAAGAAGGTCCGGGGTCAGAGGAGATAGTGGGGATAGCAGCTTGGGTGGTGAAGCGTCCTCCACTAGCCAGTGTTGTTCCTGAAAGTCCTTTTGTTTAAGGACCCACAAAGGGAGTGATTGGTGGAAGAGCCTATCCCCTCATTATTTTGTCCACCCATAAGACGTAGTTTTTGACACACCAATTTTGGTTCACTGATTTCTGGTTCCATGCTTTTCTTGTTTACCAAGCATGATCTGAACAGAATACTTGATTTATATCAGTAGGCCTTTTTGTTTGGACTAATTTGGTCTGTCTGATTCCCTTTCGTACTTTTTCCCATCAACATTTGTTGTTCTAAGTTACTGTGACATCTTACGAACTTTCACTCACTTCTTATAGTTAACTCACAACTACAGTAAATATGTGGGCCCAATTATCACAACAACCCAAAATATCCTCTTGAAAGAACCACTCCATTCTTCTTTGAGAGATGTCCCTGTGGGTGCCCACTCCAGGTGTTGGTGTGTGCCTTTGCTCAGAGATTTTTACAGCAGTACCTGTGCAGGCTGCCATGCAAGGTGCCTGCCTCATGCGCCGATGGTGCCTCAATATTGTGTGCTCATGGCCCGGGCTCCTCAGTTCCGTCTCTACTGTCCCCAGCCTGAGACGGAGCTCAGCAGTCTCACTCAAGGATTTTCACTTTTAGACAGTCAGTTGTTTATACAGTTTATCTAGTATTTTAGTCCAATAAGTTGGAAAGAATTTTCTGTAGTATCTGGCTGATGAATCTTGCCCATATGCTCAGGGTTTAGCTGATCTCCATATTTGGGGTCGGGAAGGACTTTTTTCTCCGGGGCAGATTGGATGAGGTCCTGGAAGTTTTTCGCCTTCCTCTGTAGCATGGGGCACGGGTCAGTTGCTGCTCCTTGAAGTCTTTAAACCACGATTTGAGGACTTCAATAGCACAGACATAGGTGAGGGGTTTTTTGCAGGAGTGGTGGGTGAAGTTCTGTGGCCTGTGTTGTGCAGGAGGTCAGAAGGGACCATTATGATCATCCAGTCTGACCTAAATATCTATGAAAAAAAAGTTTTATTTCCTCTCTCCCCTTTTTCTCTTAACCATCCCCCCCGCCCCCCTGCCCCTTCCCAGTTTTTTTCTGTCACTCACTTAGACAGTTTATATTATGCCTGGCTTGCCAGGTTTTAAGAGATGCACTACATGCAGAGAGGCCATCCCTATCTCTGATGGCCATTCTCAATGTGTTCATTGTTTGGGGGATTCCCACGTCCCCCAAAAGTGTGCCCACTGCAGTAAGCTGAAGCCTAGGGCATGAAAGGACGGAGACCTGAGACTCAAGTTAATTTTAAAGGAGAAGTCCCTCAGACCTGTCTCTGATCCAGGTCAGGAGTCCTACTCAAGACAAAGCCCGCCTAAGTCCCCGAAGGATTAAAAATGGCCAGCTTCATCACCTCACAGAAACCAGTCAGCCTCCAAATGGTCTCCGAGCAGGTCTCTGGCTCAGTACATATGACACTCTGGGCACCTCCGGTACCATGCATACCACAGCTGCTGCCAGTATGCACTGCTCCAGTGTCTAGGCTACAGGCTTAAAGTTGCCTGCCTCTTCTAATACGCCACTGCTCAGCACTGCAAAGGACTCGGTGCCAACTCAGCTGAGTCTGCCCAGGCCACACAACTACGGTTGCTGTTGTGGCACCCACACCTGAACCATCTATGCAGACGCATATGGTGCCGCACCAATCTGTGCTGGCTGACCCTACGGCACCGCCGCTGCACCCAGCGCAGTATATTCTGGCTCCTTCTACCTCGGCACTGCAGTTTATTCATTCAAGCGATTTGCTAGTCTCATCATCCCCCATTACTTGGTACCGGTCTCTCACTGGAACTGTCTGCATGGCACTGACAACTATCCCCTATTCCCTCTCACTTTTCTAGTGATGAGGACGATGAAGTGGAGGGAGTTTTTTCACCACACCATTCATCCCCACTTCTGACTCCTGCTAGCATGGGACCAAGGAGATCAAGGTCCTCATATTCCAGAGACTTACCACCCTGGTATGGACACCCATGGATGGCAACCTTCCCCAGACAATGGCATTACTGGAGCCCTTGGGTTTTCTACAGCAGGGACCACAGTAACCAACACAGCCCACGAAGATCTGCTTCTGAACCTGTGCACACTTTTGCAGCGGACGGACAGGAGCAATCTGCAATGGACATTAGACCGCTCGCTCAACCCTGGGACCTGTTCTTGGTTCTCACATGCTTGATGCACCAACCATTTGAGCCGCTAGCAACATGCTTCCTCCTACATCTATCCATGAGAACTTAGATTTTAGTTGTGATTACATCCACCAGACGTGTTGGAGCACTTATGGCTGACACATCATACACTATATATATTTTTAAGGACAAAGTCATGCTCCAAATGCATCCCTAATTTATTCCCAAGGTCCACTTGTCCTTCCACATCAACGAAGCTATCCACTTACCAACCTTTTTCCCTAAACGGCACACAAATTCTTTTGAATCAACAATGCACACACTCGACGTGCGTAGAGCATTGTTTTTTTACTTGGACAGGGCTAAGCCGTTTAGGGCTTCCCCAAAACTTTTTATTTCAATCGCAGAATGATCCAGAGGCAAATACCACCTCTACCCGGAGACTATCCAACTGGATAACAGACTGCATCCTCCTATGCTACCAACTAAAGAAGATGAATCCTCCAACTTCTTTTAGGGCACACTCCATCAGATCTGTGTCAACATCTGTGGCATTCTTACATAACATTCACCTCACAGATATTTGCAAAGCTGCCACCTGGGCCTGGGCTTCAGCGCATACCTTTACTAAACATTATGGTCTTACTCAGAAACCCCTGACCGACACTTAAATGGGCCGAGGTGTGCTGTCTACAGCTTTCTTACCAGATCTGAAGTCCCTACCTCCTTAAGAGAGACTGCTTTTCAGTCACCGGGAGTGGAGCACCCACAGGGACATCTCTTGAAGAAGAGGAGGAGGTTACTCGCCTATGCAGTAACTGACGTTCTTTGAGCACTGTGGGTGCTCCACTACCCACCCTCCTCCCCTCCGCTTCGGAGTGTGGAGTGGTCGCCATTGTAGAGAAGGAACTGAGGAGCTTGGGCCGCGCGTGCGATATCAAGGCACTGTCAGCATGTGAGGCAGGCACCGCACATGTGCGGCCCTTGCGGGTACCGCTGTAAAAATCTCTGAACGAAGGGGCAGGGATGCATCAAGGCTTGGAGTGGAGCACCCACAAGGACGCGCATCTCGAAGAATGTCAGTTACTGCACAGGTGAGTTAACGTCCTTGTCTTCTTAACACATGACTAAGATAGTGAGCCAAGTGGCTGAGTGAGTCAGTTAGAACCTTCTTTACCTTCCCTAACAAGATCAACACTTGCTAACAGGGAAGGCTGTACCAAAGAGCTAATAATAATAATAAACAACTAATAAAAACAGATTGAAGGCACGTTGTAGAGACAGTGTCTGGAGTGAGAGCTGTTTCTCATGTAGTGACGAGAGTGGCAGAAAACACTCATGGTTTATTCTTAAGTCTACACATCCAAAACCATAGAAGATCCTTGACCCAGTCCCAAAGACAGTGGAGCATGGTTCTTCAGCAAAATGATTAGCATTCTCTCTCTAAGGGGCCGTATTCTCCTCACTGCTGTGCAGCGTAGAGTGGAGCAGTAAAGCTGAAATGCAGTATAAAATGAGAAGATGTGAGGCTAAATGAAGCGGGAAGCCCCCCTACTGCAGAGCCACTACTGGCCCCTCTGCAGCACTTCAGATGCAGAGCCACTATTCAGCCAAGGGTGTGACCTAATAGATAGGGGAGGAGTCAAAGCATATTCACTGTAAGTGGAATGTTCTCCTTGGGGGCCCATTATAACTTATTCAAAATTATTTTGAGGCAAGGGTAAAGGCAGTTGTATTTATTTTGTAATGATTTCTTGTGAACAAACTGATGCTGTTTATCTTTGCTTTTAGAACCAGCATTCCTCAGAGTTGTAGCTCTCATTCCTTGAATAAACAACTCATAATCAATATGGAACCACTGCAGCCCCTCCTCCCTTCTCCAAGTGAGGAAGAAGAGGTTCCTTTAGATGAAGGTGAGTCAATTACCTCACTGGTTCATACTCGAAATCATAACTGTTATAAACTGCTATTAAAACATTCCTGTGCACATGGAAAGATTAATTAAAGGTGCAATAGCAACTTAGTAAGTGTGGAAATAGCTGTACAGTTACCACTAGGAATTACACCATTAACTCCTTGGTGCACCGTATTGAAAAATTATTACTAATTCTGAGAGCTGTGTGGTATGAAAGCTCCATGCAAGTAACATGACTTAAGAATAATTGTCTTGGTGAGGAATTAATGGGGATAACAGTTTGGAGATCCTCAGGTGAAAGGCACTCAAAACACACACACACACACACACACACACACAGCCTCACAACATACCTGCAAAATAGGTAAGAAGTATGGGGATCATTCCACTAAATAATGACATGCAACGAACTCTGTGATGGAATGTGGCAGCTGTTTGAGATTGCACTGCAAAACTACATAGAATTTAAGGACATAGTGAAGAATACCAGCCCAAATTCTCTGCTAATGTAACTCCATTGACTCCTGTGGACATTATTCTGAGGAGACTCTGAACATTTGAGTATATTCTTTATGTAAAGAGGATGTCTACATGTTTGCTTATTCACTGCTTTTTCTCCACATTCTGCACCTAACTCTCAGTTGAAGTATTCATTAAAGATCCCATAGCATGGTTTTTAAAAGTAAGGGTATGAATCTTAACATCTTGGCTTAATTTCAACATACATAAAGACATTATTTCTACCTAAAAATTCCCCCCCTGTAGATTCAATAGAAATATGGAAAGCCAATGGTATTTCACCAGAGAATTAGATTTCATTGGGCTGGAGATCAAATAATTTGTGGTTTCGCATTGCTGCAGCAGGAAGTACTAGAAATCTCACAAGTGTGTCTGTTTTTTCATAAGAGTTCTACCTTCCTTTAACAGACCCCAAAAGTGAAATCTTGGCTGTATTGATGTCAATGGGAATATTGCCTGTTACTTCAGTGGGGTCAGGATTTCATCCAAAGGGGTTGGATGATGTTTGGCTAAGCATTTGAATGTTTGGGTACTTAGCTAAACATCTGGTCATTCACCCATTACTGTAGATAACTATGTAATTAGTGTTAATTTACAATAAATTACTTGTTAGCTACGGCTTTGAAAGGTGTGTATTTATGGTGACTTCTTTATCTGGTTCCCAGATAACCATCAAATACTGTGTTACTAGAAGACAGAATTACCACAATTACAGAATAATCCACCTTGTTACTTGTAAAAAAAACAGTCTTTTTTGCGAAATCAGCTAATGTCCCATCTAGGGTTTCCTAGCTGCAGAAGTATATATAGCTGGAGCAGCTGAATTTACTGTTGGTTATGATGAAAAGTGTGCAGTAGTGAAATCCAATTTTGAAAACTGTCAAGGGTAGTGCTCACTGAATAATGTTGATACACTTCAAATAAATAACATGTACAGTTCAGTAGCCACCTTGACTTTCAAATAGATATTGATATAGTTACTTTAGAGGTAAAGTTGTAAGACCTAATGCGAATGTTTGTCTATGGATTGTCTCCTAGGAGGTACCATATGCATAATTAAATTACTATGACTGCTAGTAATAATACTTAGCACTTGTATAATATTTTCCTCCATAGATCTTAAAGTGACTTTGTTATGGGGTTTGGGGTGCAATCCAGCCAAGAGAGGGGCTGTGTCACCACTTCCTCTGCAACCCTGGATGCCTCTCAATGCTTTGCTGTTGTAGCTCCCAGCCTGAGATATTCACAACTAGCCTGCAAGCATACAGGTCACACTCTGAAGTTTCTGTGTGCTAGACAGCCCTAGTTCAGTGGCTGTGACCCCAGCAGCCTGTCTACAGCTCTGCTCTGGCTTACACCACCAGCCTTGGTTACGTCCAGCAAGGTGATCCCACCACGCTCCCAGTCCTGAATTTTCCCAAAACCACATACTCTGTAATGTCCAGCCCTCTTGTGGACCACTCAGAGAAATAATAAGGTTAGTTTGTTCCTCTGAAGACACACAAGCACATCACAGCTTATTAACTGGGGTAAATACATTCTTCCTGGTAAACCCACACTGAATTAGCTTATAGTTAAAATAAAACAAATTTATGAATAGGACATAAGTTAAGTGATGCCAAGTAAAAGGAATAAAGGTAGAAAGGGTTGCAAGCAAATAAAAGTGAAAACATGCATTTAAAAGTCTAAACCTTAATCGGCAAGGTATGGACTATTCAAGATGGTTTCTCTCACGAATCTTCCTTCTTCCCAGCCATGGCTGACTTTCCCTCAGTCAGGACCTTCCACAGAAGTACAAGGTGCTGTCTTTCCTTGTCTTCCTAGGTGAAAGATCTTTACCTAGACAGATTTCTCAACCATATTCAGTTTCCAGAGATTTTAGACCCTCACCCCACACCCGAAATTGAAGGACCCATCTTTCTCAGCTTGTACAAACTCCACTCCCTTGTTTCTGCCTCGTGATGGAGGCCAAAGATGGCTTCTGTCTTTTCTTATATCTTCCAACGTTCAGTGACTGCTTTTCAAGAGTCAGGATGACCTCATGCTTTTCTTCTCTTCTTGTGAACTTCCCAGTCCTTTGCTCATTTCTGTGTAAATGGGGCTTCTATTGTTTTGCTTCCACCATGCTTACTTTACACAGGAGACAGGTAAATAGCTGCCTTCTCTCCTGTCTGGCAGGGAACCCATTTCTCCCTGTTTGGCCACATACTTTAATAAATAGTATCATTAAGTATCCATATATCCTCATATAGTGTTAATACAGGCATTTCACAATTATATTAATTAACAGTGTGCTATCAGCTTTCAGAAAAGATCTCATTCAGTACACTTTTTTATAATACAGTAATATTGTATATAAACATTTCATTTAATATTATATATATTCAGGTAATTCAATTCACTTAAGGGTCAGCCCTCCCATCTTTATATGGATTCTTCTGAGAGTTACCCCTCAAAGTAAAGTTCATTTAAGCTGTGAGGAAGGCAACCTCATGAGGAGAGATTAATAAGATTGGGATTTTTCAACTTGGAAAAGAGATGACTAAAGGGGGATATGACAGAGGTCTATAACAGGAGTTCGCAATCTTCATTGCACTGCAACCCCCTTTTGACAACAAAGTTACTACATGACCCCAGGAGGGAGGTGGAGACTAAGTCCCGCTGCCTCAGGTGGAGGGACAGGGGGCTGCAGTCTGAGCCCCGCCAGCCCAGGTGTGGGTAGAGTTTGGGCTTCAGCTTCAGCCCTGGGTCCCAGCAAGTCTAATGCTGGCCCTGGAAACCCCATTAAAATGGGGTTGCGACCCACTTTGGGGTCCTGACCCACAGTTTGAGAACCGCAGGTCTATAAAATCGTGACTGGTGTGAAGAAAGTAAATAAGGAAGTATTATTTACTCCTTATAACACAAGAACTAGGGGTCAGTGAATGAAATTACTAGGCAGCAGATTTAAAACAAACAAAAGGAAGTATTTCTTCACACAATGCACAGTTAATGGGTGGAACTCTTTGCCAGAGGATGTTGTGAAAGCCAAGACTATAACAGGGTTCAAAAGAACGGGATAAATTCATGGAGGATAGCCAGGATGAGCAGGGATGGTGTCCCTAGCCTCTGTTTGCCAGAAGCTGGGAATGGGCAATAGGGGATGGATCACTTGATTACCTATTCTGTTCATTCCCCCGGAGCACCTGGCATTGGCCACTGTCGAAAGACAGGATACTGAGCTAGATGAACTTTTGGTCTGATCCAGGATGGCCATTCCTATGTTCTCCGGTGGAGAAGGAAGCTCTGTGCTCTTTCTTCCTCCACTTGTTAGCTTAATAGGTTTGTTTACTTAATATGTAAAAATGGACCTTCATTGTCTTTGTCTGAAGACTGGGGTGGTCAGAGAATCAAATACACATTTCTTTTTCTAAGGCAAACCTATTTACCAACTCTCCCTGCATGCCTACTTTAAACACACTTTAGTCATAATTTTAGCATATATTCATAACTCTTAATACCCACTGTGTGCTTACATCATGCAAAAATATTAATTAGTAGTGAGTTATTAGTTTTCAGATGGTACCTCACAAGGCATATTTTGTACAAAGATTATTACAAAAGTGTGTTGGGTGTGACTACAGAGGTGCTTGTGTCAGTCTTATGAACAGGGGTAAGCATTAGTAGTTTCTTTACACAGATGGGGAAACAGAGTCCCAGAGCAGTTACATGACTTGTCTGTGTTCACATGGTTGATTGGTAGCAGAGCCAGCAGTAAAAACCAGGTTTCTTGACTCCCAGACCAGTGTTAGCACTGTCAATATTTCACCTGTTAGCCTAGCACCTCTTGCTTGTCCCTGAATTTCAATCAACCTTATACATGGTAGCTGAATGAGTTGCCCAATATGCAGTGACTTGGTGGTTTCTTGTGTTGCCATTTTAATGAGCTCCTTGAAAATATCCCTTTGCTTCCAAAAATTGCCCGAGAGATTCATTCACAAGTTGGTCAAGTCTATGAGAAGTATGAAACTAAATTACTTGACAGAAACTGCCAGGCAATGAGGTAGATTTCATGCCAATTATTTGAAAGTTGCTAGGTAACAAAGACATCAGAGTGAACTCCAGCACAAGAAACTTTGTGTAGGTCTGAAGTTGTTCAAAATATCCTATTTGTTTGTGCGTAGGAGAATTGTTTCAGAAGAGAAAACAAACAGAATGTAGGGACTAAAAATAAATCCCCATCATTCTAACCTATCTAATGTCATTCCTAAAAATCTAAGCACATTGTGTAGACTTGCTTGTAAAATGAAATTCTCTTCCATAAATACACAAGTTGTTCAGTAATGCTGTGTGGTATTGCTAGTTTTCTCCGAGGCCAAAGCATGAATAATACAGAAAGAAGGGTGTTCTGACTGGACAAGAGGTCATGGCAGTCCATTGCAGTGCAGGCAAAAGCCAATAGACTTTGATGATGCCATAAAAAATTACTGTTCTGTCAGTTAGAGAAGTTTTAAAAGTAAATAATAAAGCATTTCTGTTTAGAACAAACAAGCAGATCCGAATTTTCAAAGTTTGGTGCCTGGTTCGTCATGTGGGCACTTAAATTTGCAAATAATCACTCAAATATCAGGTTGAGATAACTTGATGCCAGTTTGAACACCCAGATGCAGAACTGGTTGCTCTATCTTAAGCCCCAAAGTTTCAAAATTATATTCTTCTTCGAGTGCTTGCTCATGTCGATTCCATTGTAGAGGTGCGTGCCCACGTGCAGGGCCATCGTATATCTTTGCCTAAGCGGGATCTGTAGGGTTGGTTGCGGCACCCTCTTGAGTGCCGCGCTCATCCATCGGTATATTAGGCACTGCCAGCTCTACGCCCTCTCAGTTCCTTCTTACTGCCCATGGTGGGTAGTCGGAGCGCCTTTCTCTTTCCTTCCAAGGGTTAGCAGTTCTTCTACTTCAGTCTTCAAGCCTTAAGGCCTTGTAAATAGTTTTACAGTAGTTAGTTAGTAGTTAGTTATTTTATGTTTTAATCTAAACTAGTGAGCTTTGACCGGAGTGCTTGCGGAGTATCTCTGCTTGGTTCACTCACGTGTGCGTTGTTTTCTTCACATTGAGGGAGAGGCGGACTGGGTATTAAACCCATTACTGACCAGATTTGACCAGGGCAGGATGGTACTGCTCTGGGGTCCCAGGCTGGGAAGCTGGTAGAGAGCCTGCGTGTAACTGCAGCTGGGTGTGTCCCGACCTGTATGAATTCTGGGAAAAGTACAGGCTGGAGGGCTTTGAAGCTTTCCACAGCAGTACAGTGTGAGAGGGAGCCCAGGCTGGTGGGTCAGGGGGCTCAGTGGTACCGCAGTTGCAGGTGGCACCCCAGGGAGATCTCGTCACAAGTGCCTCCACCAGCAACCGTGACCGCCCACTTGACTAGTGATCAGGCTTTGTCGGCAGCCTACCTGGCCCAGGTGTCGATTCAGGATATCTGCAGGGCCACTACCTGGTCATCTGTCCACATGTTTACGTCTCATTATGCACTTACCCAGCAAGCCCAAGACCATGCTCGCTTCAGTAGAGCAGTGTTGCAAGCCGCGCTACCGTGAACTCTGAGCCAACCTCCAGGGATACTGCTTGTGAGTCACCTAGAATGGAAATGACACGAGCAAGCACTCAAAGAAGAAAAAACAGTTACCTACCTTTAGTAACTGTTGTTCTTTGAGATGTGTTGCTCATGTCCATTCCGTTACCTGCCCTCCTGCCCTGTCGGAGTTGCCAGCAAGAAGGAACTGAGAGGGCGTAGGGCCAGCGCCCCTGATATACGGATGCATGAGCGCAGCACTTAAGAGGGTGCCACAGCTGACCCTACAGATACCGCTAAGGCAAAAATCTCCGGCTGTGCACATGGGCACGAGCACACCTGGAATGGAATGGACATGAGCAACACATCTCGAAGAACAACAGTTATGTAAAGTAGGTAACCATTTTTTCTTGTGGATGGTTTACCAGATCAGTGCTGGAAGAGCTACAAGTATAAGGATAATATTCTTCGTACTTAGTCACACTGACTAGAATGTCTTCAGGGAAAATGATAAAACTCTGCCTATGAGTAACAGAATTGAGATGGAAATGTGTATCTAATACTTTGTTTAATTTTTTTTTAAGTTGGCAAGGATCTCCTTGCCCCTTCCTGTTCCAGGTGTCAGATTTTGCACTCCCATGTGTCTTGAGCATTCAAAAGATCATTCTCAATCAATGCATTGTAACAACAAGTGCGTGAGAACCACTGGACAGAGTGCTGATTCATACAGACACAGTCTAAGTGGTCAACAGCTATAATTAAAAGCAATGGTTCTGCTAAGAGGGAGAGTGGGAAACACCCTTTTTCTGAAGCTCTACATCTTTGTCTTCATACCATTAAAACATTTTAACAAAACTACTAGGTCACATTCACAGTTTAGGGAGGACAGCTTTAAAATCTGGCCTAGTCTTCACAGGAGCACTGCCTTGAGAGGCACGTTGTCAGCACCTCTCCCACCCAGCCTGTCCCAATGTGTCCTGGGCAGGCCACAATCTCATTCAACATTATACCTTAATTATGTCCCTTCCCCCCCATCCCTGAAAGTTTTTAAAATGACAGTACTCCTGCATTTTTCAGACTAGTAACAGGTGCCTGTTTATATTGCTGAGCAACCTGAAACTTTGAAAAGTCTGACAAGATGAGAGAGAGAGAGGAATGCAAACCCCTAGAGAAACGAGTAGATTTGTTTAAGAAATGTGCTGGGAGATGGCACTAATTATCAGGACAGTTTCCCTGGTGATATGATAGAAATGAAGGTTAATGTCTTTCTATCTACAGTTAATGGAAAATATTTTTCTTTAAAGATACTGTCCTCTCAGGAGTCTCAATGTTGAGTCTCCAACTCCCAGTGCACGATAGGGCAGAACTCCCCTAACTCACAGTTTTTATTCTCTGAGGCCATGGGAGTTAAACGTGAGACAATTAAACCTATCACACCCTCCCAGTCACACTCCAGCTTCCGCTGTCTCAGTTCCTGGAACCTCCTAGCAGGTTCTTTCTCAACCCTGGTCAGGGAAGGAGCTCTCTGCAGGTGTCCGGCTCGTCCAGTGACAGCATCTCAGGTATCTTTGCTTGAATAAATGTTCAGTGTTTACTGGCCTGTCTGTTCTTCTGCACTATTGGCTTGGTGATCACAGAAATAGAATCCTTTTCAGAATCCATGACCTCCTACTGCCTCTGGGCTGATCTGGTATGCTTCATTGGTATCCTCAGAGCACCTTTTTTAATGCTTTAGCATTGTTGCCTTAACACTTTTAGTCTGTCACAAGTTATGTGGCACTTTGGTGCATTTCTTAGGCTATGGCTACCCTACGAACTGCACAGCTGTACCGCTACAGCTGTGCTGCAGTAACGTGTCCTGTGTAGCCGCTCTTTGCCGGCAGGAGAAAGCTCTCTTGCCGGAATAATGAAACCACCCCCAACAAGCAGCATTAGCTATGTTGGCACGAGAGCCTCTCCTGCCAACATAGCACTGTCCACACCAGTGCTTTTGCCAATGAAACTTGTGTCCTCAGGAGTGTTTTTTTTTTTTTTCCTCACACCTCTGGCCATCAGAAGTTTTACCAACAAAAGTGATAGTGTAGACAAAGCCTTAGCGATCAGCGTTCTCAAGACTCCAGTGTGTTAGGAACTCTGGAAAAAAAAATTCAGTGCCAGCTTTGGAGTATTTTTCTGAAGAAAAATAATTAGTACTTGTCATGTTCCAGGCTTTCCAGATCGATTAATCCCCCGATCCATATTGACTCTGCCTAAAGCGCTCTTAGATTTGTACGGTTCTCAGCGTGGATCCGGAGTCTTGCTTTCTAGAAATGAAACATACAGCAATGTTGTTCTCCCTGGCTATGAGGCAGAAGGAGGAAGGGAGCACAGTAATTTCAAAAAGTGTGACTATAAGTACAAGATGTCCCTCGTAGGTGAGTGTGACCTCCCTATGGAGATGAGCATTACAGGAGTGAGTGTCAGATATGCTTGGAGATGTCATCCAGAGCCATGAAACTCTGAGAGGAGTGCTCAAGGACATTTCTAGAGGCACTCCTCAGAAACACCTGTCCATACAATAAGCTGATTTGGAGTACTTCAAACAATTGATCCTTGAAGCAGAAGCCTAAGTTGAGTCCCTGTATTACGGACCAGGAAAAAGATTTTCAGTGTGGGGCAAATGGGCCCATGTGGATCTCTTTAGGTGCCTGTGATGGGGTTTACAGACCCATACTGAGGCTAAGGGAATTGTGGAGCACTATTAAGCCAAGAAGGCCTTTCCCCTCAGCAGCAGCAGAGCATGCTCCAAATGGAGGACCTGCTTAAAAGGGGACTCTGAGACTGTCTGCAGGAAGGCAGCCAGGCTTTAGCTTCTGGAACAGAGGGATCTACCTGGGAAGGATCTGGACTGTGGGTAAGACCCAGTTGGGACGCCAAGGGCCTGGGTCCTCTTTCTACCCCTGTTCTTCCTGATGAGAGAGCAACTGGGCACTGAGCTGGACAACTGACTGTCTGAATTACTGAAACTGGGAGGGAAAATGAGTGCTGGGACATGCCACAAACATGAGGAGAGAACAGGGGAGTTAGGCAGTGGCCCTGCGGAGGCTGGTCTTTTGTACCAGCAAGCGGGAACTGAGACTATCTTAACCTGTTCCCCATTTGGCCCTGGGTTGGGACTGGTGGAAAGGGAGGGCCCAGTTCCCCCTACTCGTCTCTATGCCCCCGGACACTGGAGGATCCCAGGAAGTACCAGGGGACGGTGGAGGCCGCCAGCCCCTCAGATTGCCTGGCAGGGCCATCCTAATGTTATGAGACTGTTAAGCCATGTCCTGCTCTCTAGGCCTGCTGGACCCAAGTGAACACCAGCACAGTACCCCCACAAAACCTGCTAGGTTGCTCTCTTTTTCTGTGTCTGTAATAAAACCTAATTCTCTTTGTTTATTCAGCTGTTATTTTGCCGTCGGGAACTAGCAAAAGTAGACCAGTGTCTCTGGATCCCTTAGTCACCCGGTTAAGTAGGGCTTGACGCATTTGAAAGTCCCCTGAGTCATGGGATATGAATGTGGTTCTGACAAACTGATGAAAGTGCCATTTAAGCCACTTGATACATGTGAGCTCAAGTTTCTTACATGGAAGGTTATTCTGCTGGTAGCAGTGACTTTAGTTCGCCAATTAAGTGAGCAACCTTGAGTCTTTTTAGTGACTTTCTACCTTATGTCAAGTTTTACAACAAAAAAGGATGGTGCTCTTGTCTCACCCAGAATTCCTTCTAAAGTTGGGATGGATCTCCACTTCAGTCTGCCACTTCTGAACATTTTCTTGCTCTCATGCCCATCCCCTTGAGGTCCTTTTCCACCAGCTCGACAGCCAAAGGTCCGTCATACCTTATTTGGAGTAGACTAAGACTTTAGGAAGTCCACCCAACGTTTTGTTTTAATTGACACTAATTCAGTCGGCACTGTTTTAAAATCCACGTCTAAATGACTGAGGAACTATTTTAAGACATTGTATTTATTACTGCTTTGACCTATGGAGGGCTGCGGATCATATGTCAAACAGTCTGAAGCAGAGTAGCTTTAATTGTTAGCTTCAAGTCCTTTTCAATTGAAGATTTATGCATGAATCTCTGCACACTTTTACTATGCCTTAGTATTGAGAGTTGGCTCCAGGAAAGAGCCCTTCTGATTCTTGGCACTGCAGAACTAATTCCCAAAGTCAGCTTCCCAAGCACTTCCTCCACAGAGAGTTCTGTACTTTTTTACCTTTGTTCTATTTGAGTTGGCCACATTTGGGACATATTTTTTCTGAGAATATATCCTCTGGGACTGACGGGGTCTGTGTATGTGCCTCTTTTTGTGTTTGGAGATATCTTATCCTGCTCTCTGTACGTACCTTTACCTATCTAATTAAAAGATAGATATGTAGTGAGTATACAATTGGATATACATTTTTACTTAATAATAGCTTAGAAAGCTTATGCCCAAATACATTTTTTTAGTCTTTAAGGTGTCCCCAGACTCCTCATTGTTTTTGTGGATGCAGACTAACACAGCTACCTCTCTTAGTAATGCTTAGTAATGTTGGGCATTGGCCTGGATTTGTGTGGTGTTATTGCTTTACTTTACTTTTGACAAATCCCTCAAGCAGCTCAGTCTTTGAGTGAGAAACCTGTACAGATGGTATGCTTTACCTGTAATTCTTTCTTTCTTGATATTTCACTTGAAACCTGCACCTGCACACCCATATATGTAACTATACACACACTCAGGTGCTTACAGTTGTTACCCATTTTACATTTGCCAATCCAAGTTTGTATGTCAAAATATGAACTTCCTGCATGCAGCAGGTACACATGGAAATCTTATGCATATATCTTAGGCACACAACTTTAAATATTTGGCCACTTTTGCATAACAATTTTGATGTTTTGAAACAGGTTAATAAAAACACAAAATAACAGTCCGTGGCCTTTAGTATGGGGGTTTAATGCAATCTTTAAAGTTCAGAAAGATCCTTTGTGCAGTAAGGATTCTGTACTACTTCTAACCTAGTCCACTTTTCTTTTTTTCAGTGCACGGAACAGAGTTATATCACACAATTTTATTTTTAAAAGATATTTTTATTGTTAAATCATTACTTCAGGTTAGAACTGCACATCACCTATTAAACATCTGTACAATTATGCATTTGCATTCTTAAAATCATTCCAGTTGAATATAAAATACAACACAGATTTCTGTTTATCAGATGGTGAGAAAAACGTTAAATATCTTGCATTGTAGAAACAAACTGCCTTTGATCTTAAAATTAGAAGAACAGTACTTCTGAGTGCTGATTATACCTGCTGTACAAAACAGGGTTGAGCAGGCAGCAGGGCATCAAGGCTCTGTGGCTTTTTAAAATTAAATAATTCCATTTTGAGATTGCTACAGATTGGAGGCAGGTTTTCTAGTTTTCTTGCAAATTCCTGTAAACATAATAGGCATCTTTTACTCAATTTACCTGTAATTTAATTTCTTGCTAATTGCTCAGTTATTTTTGAATGTTGAGATATTTCTCTCATTTGTGGAGCCAAGTCCATAGTGTGTGACTTGAAGTGTCTGCCTTTACTTATCTTGGTACTGAATCTTAAACATTTCTTTCTGAAGTCCCCTAGTGGATCTACATGTAATAGAATGCATAATTTGTTTTTCATGAGCTTTTCAAATTTACAGTCCTCTAACTTCAAATCAAACAAAACCGGAGGTTTAATCACCCATGACAGAAACATCCAGTTCTGCAAGCATAAATTGTTCTGTCAATGCAAAAATAACAAATGTTCCCCCACATTCCCTCTGAAAAACCTACAAAAATATACTGATTAATGTCCTTTAGAGGCAATTAGCAGCTGTGCCAGGATTCCCTCAGAACACAATTGTGAATTCTGACCTTTAAGATATTCTCTGCATTTGTTTTGAACATCATATTGTTATGTTTCCCGGGATACCCAGGGTTGTGAGGCACCTTGCTACCACCTGCCCTTCGTGTGAGGAAACTTTGTGCCTGCTTTGGGTCAGCTCCCCAGCTGCACTGGTCACTGGCTACACAAGCGCTCCCCTCTAGCCTCGCAGGCCCTGCTGCCACTCTACAGGTAGCAATTGGCACATGCCAACCCGTGAACCTTCTGAGCATCTCCTGGAGTGTCCAGGCCCTGGTCCACTGAACATTCGCAGTATTCACAGATCCTCTGCTTCGAAAGAAACAGTACATCTCAGCTTACCAGTTTCACCTCAGATCACTGTTCCGCTTAACACACAGCACTTACATATGTTTACAGTGAAATCCAGTATAAATTTATTTAACAAAGCACAGAATTCAAGTAATAGCAAGTAGAAGTACTGGAAACAAATGTATACATATAAAATAAAATCATGACATGCATTCTAGAGCCTAGACTTAATTAACAGGATACTCTCATGTCTTGTAGTGTATTGCTCACCCAACATCCTTGAAGCACTTTACAGCCAGGCTGGCCTGGGACTCTCCTTTCATGAGGCATGCTGTCAGTTTGGGATGCTGTCCTGTTTATGAATAAAGACAAAAGGTTTGCTCTTGTGTATTTAGGGTGGAAAGAGACATGTCACTTCATTGGCACCAGCAAGGACTGCCAGTACAACTGTCAGGATGGCACTATGTATGTGGTTTTATTCCATTTTCCAGTTGAACTGGTTATGAATTATAAGCACATATGGGTTAAGTCTGTTTAGTGACCCAGCATATCTTTTGCTAACCGGTGAATGCAATGTGCTTTCTAGAGCAACACCTTTCTGATGGATGTGAACATCCTCTGGTTTTGTCCACCATCGAGAACTGGAGCACATCTCTAAAGGGAGATGCACTTTCCCAGTTGCACTTTTCTGTTCTTCTCCCACCTATTCCAGGGCACAGGACAGGTCAGACTTTGACCTTAGCTGAGGAATCTAAGTCCCAAACCTTGAAATGTAGAATACCTTTATAACCTTCCTCCCCATGCAGGAGGAATACTCAGCTTCCTGGTGAGAGCAGCTTTAAGTCCCATGCATGGGCTAGGGATCTAGCCCTAGATAATTACAAATGCACCCACAGATAACATTGGTTGTGCAACTCTGACGGCTGAATTTAATTTTTTTTTAAAATAAGGATCATAGTGTCATTTTGTCCAGATACTTTGTGTGTCTTTTTTATGGCCTGTTGTTTCACCTTGCTATGTTGTAATGTATTACATATTTTTATATTTGTGTGTAATTCAGCTGTTTTATTAGCAACTGCTAAGTGAGAAAGATGGTATTGAAGATATTGCATTATACATTATGAGACAGTTGGAAATATTTAAAAATAACCTCCTCTTCTGTTCCCTAGTGGGATATTTTTATTGGCCATGTTAGAAGCCTGTCATTTGATTCGTTCTGGGCAACTGGCTTTAGTCCTTTAAACACAGTAGAAACTTAGTGAAAGGTCAGAGCCGGTATGGGTGGTAGTTTAACAAGGCTGTGATAGAAAATATAATAGTCAGTATGGTGAAATGTCTGGTAAAAATCCAAACCAGGAAAAGTATTCATTTGCATATGGTTAACCACTGTAGCAAAGATGTGTGTATTCGCTTGCTGAGGCATGGGTCAAGGATCATAGCTAGAAGTGCTGGTAAGTTTCATTCTAATATACTCAGCTGCTTGTTGGACTCTTTTCAGAGAAGTCTGGTGTCCAGTTTTCTTTGTAGTTTGTCATACTAAAAATAGATCATTCTGATGGAAGCAGAATATATTGTTGTTAACAGAATACTACTTTAATGGGGTGGAGAGAAGGAGGAACTACTGAGAGCTGGAAAAAGGATCAGATCAAAAGATGAATGAGATCCACTGGATAAATTATTTAACATGCTGTATATTTAAGTGTGAATTATTCATTTTTGCTAGCAAGTGGAATTTTACTCCTGCAGCCTTTCAGGAAAGAAAAAAAGATATAAACCTATGATAAGTTTAGAAACAACAAAACAGCCCTAGAAAGAGTAGTTAGGGACCTTTTGAATGATAGCTGAAATACAATAATGACTATTCTTAGCTTATCTCTGATATTTCACTAATTACAACTGACTGGGTTGAACTGCCAATCCATGCCATTTTTTTCATGTAATTGAACCCCAGTGTTTTTTTGGATTTCTTTATTTTGCAATAATTGAAGGTTTATTCAATGTATTAATTAATGGGGTGCAGTTGAAAAATAATGGGCTTGATATTGATGTACATCAGGACGAATTCCATGGAAGTAAAAAACTTTAACCGTAAAATAGATGTAGTCAGACTCAAGTCCAGTTTTATATAATATCTCTTTTTGTGATACTGTTTGTTTACTTATTGCACTTCAGTCAGCCAGGGCTATGTAAATTGACTGGTCAGTTTAACTTTCTTTTCAGTCAGTTTAATTTTTTGGTTTCCATGCACTTAGAACAATGTGTTTTTTGTCTAATTTTCTTTTAAACTACATCTCCATTAATATTAAGTTTTTAAACCCCTTCTCTCTTTGACCAAAACCTAAATTTCCAAGAGAATTCACTGCATCACCCCATGCCTTGGTGCTGCTGTAGTGGGTACAAAGGGGTTACAAAGGTATCATAAGACCCCCCAGTGCAGCAGGGCTTTTGGGGTGTGCCCCCACCTCCACCTTTCCCAACAGGATGCCCCAGCATTGGGGGCATTCCAGGGCGGATGGCAGCGGGAGAGAATGGCCTGGGTGGTGTTACACTCCAGAAATTCAGCATCCCTGCAGTGGCCCAAACGCATTCTCTGAGTACGTGCAAATCACCTCTCCTGCTGGACCTACAGCCAGTGCAGTGATTAATCTGGACGTTGGGACATAAATTAGTTTCTGATAATGTGGATTGAAAACAATGCTACTTGTATGGCTTTCATCCTTACTGGTAAACTTATACCATATCCCTATATCAATTAAAATAGAAAAGTGGGAACAGGGGTGGATGTGGCCTCCTGATGCAATGGCTGCATTATATTAAACTGCCAAGGGGGCACTGACCACCTGTAGCAGCACCCTCTGCCCCAGCACTGCAAACCTAATCCTGGCCTGGTGCAGAGTGGAGGCTCGGGGGGGCTGGCGAATGAGCCAGCCCTGCACGGTGGCTCCGGTCCTGCAGCCCTGTGCCTAGTTCTTCACTTGGGCATTGCAACCTAGTGCACAGGATCACAGCATAACTCATGTTTGGCCGGGCTACCCTTCTGTCATGACAGGAGGCAGCTGGGCCAAATATAAATGGGTGGTGTTGCAGCCTAATGCATGGGGTCACAACACCACTCAGGTTTGGACTGGCTGGGCCAAAACTGAGTGGTGCTATGACCCCGTGTACCAGGTTGCAACATCTGGAGTGATGAGCTGGGCCCAGCCCTGCAGGGCAGGAGCTGCTGCTGTGGGACCTCCACTCCACACAAGGCCAGGAGAAATGTATGTTTGCCTGGTTTTGCACCCTTGCTGTCATGATTTCTGTGGATGCAAGTGAACCCATGTGAAAACGGCCTTGGCTAGGGAACCTGTTCACATTCAAGCTACAGCATTGCAACTTCACAAACATCTTGAGAGAAATCTCCCAAAATACTTGGATTGACTTAAAAATCATGTTTAAAAAAGACAAACTTGATGCTTTTGGGTGTGCTTTCTGGTTTTTGAACACTTTGGAGGAAAGTGTCTTGTTTTGAGTGTGTTTCAGGAATTTCATCCTAAAATGCTCAAAAAAGCCACACAGAAATTGGGGACCTTCCTCCCTTTTACTTCTGATAGATGGTGTCCCACATGTCCCTTCCCCAGGCACTGATCTTTGCTGCCACCTCTGTGCCCTGCTCTTTGCAGCCTCCTGTCTTGCTCTTTCTACTTCTGCAGGGCAGGGCTCCTGTCCAGCTTTTAATGCTGGAGACAGCCCCCTGCTCCAGTCATCCCAACTCCTGGATGCTGGCCCTGCCAAGCGCACACTCTATCCTATGCTATGTACCTCCTCCCAGGACATTGCCCCGGCTCTCCTGCCCAGCTCTTCCTTCCCCTCTCCCCGGCCTATGCCCAATTCTGGGACACGGCAGCTAGGCAGGAGCTGAATTCCGAGAGGCTGGAGGGAGGGGAGAAACATACTCCTGGGATCCCTTTTCTATGGCTTGCTCTGCTTTGCTTCCCTCACCCCACTTAATGCTGGACAGACGAGGAGGATGGGTGAGAACGGCCTCTGCTGACCCAAACACAACTCCCTGCTTCTTTGGTTGCCTCCTGGGTACAGGCAGCAGTACTCTCAGTGGAGCAAAAGGGTGTCTCTGCAGGACACAGAAAGCAGAGCCCTGGGCCTCTGTCCAAAGCCTGCAGCAGCCTCCGGTGGCTGCAGTGAGAACTGCAGCATCAGTTATAGTCAGGCAGAAATCCCTGCCTGCTTGCACTTCTTGTCAGAGGCTAGTTTTAGTATTGCTCTGAAAGTTGGCAACTGCAATGGTATTTTAGTTAGCTTTACAGTACAGCTAAAACAAATTGAAATTACCAGCAGGAAAGCAGGCAGCTGGCTAATTATGCAAGGTAGATATGAAAGCTTGAGCTCTTCTTCAGAGTGAAATTCATTTCACTTGGATAAAGCCAGAGTGCACATAAACCCCAAGTACAAAATTAATGCAGGCTTGAGATGAAGTCCACTCACTTTCAACCCTGAGACCACAACACAGGGGCAGCGGTGGAGTTCCCATGCGGCTGCTATGCTACTCCAACCAATTGTAAAGGAAGTGTGAGATAAGGGATCCCAGTAATCGCCCAACTCACCCATACTGCCATGCTTCACTATGGTCTAAGCAAGCCAGACAACTCCTCCGCCACACGGGATTGTGAAGGCCCCCACTCCATGATAATTGTATTCACTATCTCAACACAGTATTGCTCTGAGGCTTAAGTTCTGTGGTGGGCTTGCACAGGTGAATTTCATTCTTACTGAAAACAACATGCAAATGCCCTGTATTTCTACGTTAGTCAATAGTAGAGTGGATGTTATTACTTGTAGCTGATAACTCCTCTGCACTAATAATGTATGCACAAGGAAGTACCTCCTTTCCTATCTAAAAACTTGCAGGATGAAGAAAGGAGATGGGGGGGAGAACCTGCCTTATCTCAGGTTTAATTGTTTTACTTTGTGTCATTTTGAAATTTCTGCGTGATTTAGTTTTACTTTTGAGCGTATTGTCAGAACTAACATTCCTCCTCATGTAATTTTTTTACTACAGACAAAAACCACCCACCTACCCACCATTTTTTCCCCCCAGTTGGTATGTAAAGCTGTACAATATATCCAGTCACCTAAAGCAGAAGTTTCACTAAGATGCACTACATTTTTCTAGGTCACTATAAAGAATCTATATTAACTGGAAATATAATGGAGCTGGGGCTCCTCTAGACCCTACTTAATCTTCAGCTGATGGTTTTGGGCCATTAATAGCTGGTGAAAGTTATGCCAGGGGACCAGCTCGGTCCTGGTGCACAGTGTACTCCTGCTGTAGTGTTTGTTTGCCTCTTATGCAACTGTTCATGTTTTAATCTGCAGTTGTGGAAATGAGGTTTAGAGCCATCCCAACTTGTTTTGGAGTATAGAGTACATAGCTGAAGAGAGGAATTGGGTCCTGACTGGTTCAGTAAGATTTTATTCTGTGAAACTGGTACAATTGCCCCAAACTGTTGCAAACCTTTGGTATAGAGATACAATATAGAAGATAAAAGAGATGCCATTCTAAAGTGATCTGATGCAAATAATATGTATGAAAGGATCTTTATCTATGGACTGTAAGTGCCTATAAAGTACACAAAGCATGAATGAAAGAAGCAGTGCTTTCAGAATGTAATTTAATATTCAACCCAGAGATTCTTTTTTTAGTCCAAATACGCACAGTAAAAAAAAACAAACCCACCTTAACTAGTATTGAAAAAACAGTAGACTGTAAACTCCCAGAAAACTTTATTAAATAATGTATCCTCCCTGACTGAAAAGGGTTGAAGAGAAAATAGGGTTCAGACACGAGTAAGTGCAAAAGATTCCCAGGTGTGACAGACTAAATTAAATTGTCTCCAAGATTACTTTCGGGTTTTTCATCTCTTTCACCAGGATCTCAAAGTCTTAGGGATTTTCTTTTAACATGGGCTCATCATTTTAGTTAACCTTCAATTCAAATGCTCTTGAAATATATCCAAACACTAACAAAGGGGCCAACTTCTAAGATGATGTAAACTCTGCTGGAAAATTTGTTGTGGCATAATGTCAAAAAGTTTGCATTGCTGTATCTTGACAGTGTGTTCTCATATAATTTTATAAAATCTCAACATTTTGAATCATGTTCTGCCATAATGGCATGGCACTTATGATATGATGCCATGTCATGACACGACTCTATCAAACTGTAATGAACCCCAAAATATATACTACTCTACTTTACTAGGACTGGAAATTTAACTTGAAATAAGTGGACAATGCAAGTTTCCAGAATCCTTGATTCCACGAATGTTCTTGTAAGTGCTGAGTGTGAAGGAAAGAAGAGAAGAGATTGTTTTAGTTTTTTATTTTTCAGATCGACCTGGCAGTTAGAAACACTGGCCTGTATTCTTCATTGCCAGACACCACCTGCAGTAATTTACACTTGTCCCAAGCAGGTGTATAGCACTACCGTTCTGATTTGATAGGCTTTTACACCACTATAAAGGACAACATGATATGCAAGGTAGTGGAAAAAATAGCCCCCTTTTGACCTGCAAACTAAGGGCACTTGATACAGAGAATAAATGTAGAACACTGACATGTTTACAAGATCACTTTTCTAGCCATAATCCCACATTTACAGGGGATAACTGCTGAAGCTTATATTTATGGTGAGAACTCAACATAGGACATTTACTCATGACATGCAGCATTGGATTATGCTGTAGCTGTTTTATTCAGAATTCCTGTTTGACGTTCAGAAAAATCTTCTGCCCACTGCCAACATGCGAATGCCCTATTTTTCTTTTGCTGAAGTTGAGGATAATGTATAATATCTTAAGTACCATATTAATGAATGACTGTGGATAACGTAAATTGATAGCCCTAATTGGTTTGGCTTTTTTATGAGTGGTCCCCTTGATAGCCTTTCTCCTAAATAATTAGCTCAAACTAAATAATAGCGCTGTGTAACTGGGACCTGCCATTCCATTCTCATGTCTTAACGCTTCATGCTACCTCTCAGAAAATCATGAGCTGAAGGAATTTACTCTGCTGCCTTCTTCCAACATGTTACCAGCAAGCCAAATGAAGTTTGCTAGATGTCTGAGATGAGAACAATGTTAATCATACTAATATGATCTTCCTTGTATGTGTTCTCTATGCATATTATGCACACTGGAATTCACCATGGAGAGGGGGAGATGGCTCAGAGGCACAAATGAGGGTGACCTTGCTTTGGAGCAGTTGCAGTTGTCCCCTGTGTTATAGGAATTATGTTAAGAAGGTATTAGTGTTCTCATACCAGTGTAAGGACATCTGTGCTGAGATGGTCAAAAATCAATTACAAGGCTCATGACCTAGGATTGACTGAATCTGGGAACTTCACTACACGAAGCCTGGTGTGAAGCCATTAGCCATGGCCACTCTGGCTGGTGCAACAGTCCTTGATAGACTGTGCATGTTGGGTGGTGTCTTAATGATCATAGACAAATGGAATGATAGTGGTCTTCTTTAGCTAGCTAGTCATCTAGAGAAAACATAATGTATACAGAAACACCAGCAGTCTCCATAAGCTGGTTTAGTAATGCTTTACAGTGTAACTACAAGAAAAACGTATACTGACCTCCCCCCACCCTCAAAAAAAGTGAGAAGGCCCCTGATTTCTGAGTCGAATAATTTTTAATATAATTGGTCATTTGAGCAATAATGCAGCTACATTTTAAAACTGAAGTAGTGAACACCTATTCAGAATGATCTCGTCTGCACAACTGGCTGTACTGTGGCTGTCTTTTTAACTAGGATTATTGTTTTTCAGTCCCTGCCCTGTTTTATATGGTTACAAAGTAGTCACACATCTCTGTGGCAGAACCCAGAGTTTCACATCTTTCCTGGAGAGGTTAAGCAATGGCTCGTGTGTATTCATTTTACATTTGGTTTTATATCTGTTGTCCTATGACGGAGCTCTACTTTGATCGCCACTTTTGTTAACACTGAAAGACTTTGCAGGTCTAGTACACGTGGTACTGGAGAAACAGCATTCATTTTATTTCTCATTATCCAGTAATTAATGGCCATGCATCTTATTATTTTATACCTCACTTTTGTCATGTAGCATCTGGCTGTGGTCCTCCATGGCATTACTCTCATTTTGTATTAAAACTGTAATGGTGGCTTAGGGCCTTTGTTTCTGTTGGTACCTAGGCTTTTGCTTTAAGCAAAGTACTGGGAGTCAGCTGATCTGGATTCTAATTACAGCTCTGACATGAGGTTCTGGGGTTACTTTGGGCAAGTCACTTAATCTCTTTGTGTTTGGTTTTGTCCTCCGAAGATGGATGCACCTGTGTACCTCCCAGGGTTGTTGCAAGGCTTTATTAATCATTTGTAAAGCTCTAAGACCTGGATGCACAAAAGGAGTTGAGTGTCTAAGTCCCTGTTTCAGTTCCAGGACCACTGCAAAGCACAAAACCCCCACTGAACCCTGTAGGCGCCTAAATTCCGGCCTCAGGGCATGTGCACTGCCACCTCACTCTAGGCATCTGGACACGTATTTCCCACCTAAGCCCCAGAGCGATTCACAAACCAGGGAAAGATAGACGTTCAGCTGTCTAACTTGCATGGGGGAATCAACGTTTCTTTCACCCATTGACAATATAAGTATTTATGAGTAGGATGGAGATGGTGATTGTGAAATGCTCAGGAAGGTTAGAGAGACTACAGAAACAGAAAACCCAGTAATGGGGGGATTTCAGGTACCCCCATATTGATTGGGTACATGACACTTAGAATCATAGAATATCAGGGTTGGAAGGGACCCCAGAAGGTCATCTAGTCCAACCCCCTGCTCGAAGCAGGACCAATTCCCAGTTAAATCATCCCAGCCAGGGCTTTGTCAAGCCTGACCTTAAAAACCTCTAAGGAAGGAGATTCTACCACCTCCCTAGGTAACGCATTCCAGTGTTTCACCACCCTCATAGTGAAAAAGTTTTTCCTAATATCCAATCTAAACCTCCCCCCTGCAACTTGAGACCATTACTCCTCGTTCTGTCATCTGCTACCATTGAGAACAGTCTAGAGCCATCCTCTTTGGAACCCCCTTTCAGGTAGTTGAAAGCAGCTATCAAATCCCCCCTCATTCTTCTCTTCTGCAGACTAAACAATCCCAGCTCCCTCAGCCTCTCCTCATAAGTCATGTGTTCTAGACCCCTAATCATTTTTGTTGCCCTTCGCTGGACTCTCTCCGATTTATCCACATCCTTCTTGTAGTGTGGGGCCCAAAACTGGACACAGTACTCCAGATGAGGCCTCACCAATGTCGAATAGAGGGGAACGATCACGTCCCTCGATCTGCTCGCTATACCCCTACTTATACATCCCAAAATGCCATTGGCCTTCTTGGCAACAAGGGCACACTGCTGACTCATATCCAGCTTCTCATCCACTGTCACCCCTAGGTCCTTTTCCGCAGAACTGCTGCCTAGCCATTCGGCCCCTAGTCTGTAGCGGTGCATTGGATTCTTCCGTCCTAAGTGCAGGACCCTGCACTTATCCTTATTGAACCTCATCAGATTTCTTTTGGCCCAATCCTCCAATTTGTCTAGGTCCTTCTGTATCCTATCCCTCCCCTCCAGCGAGTTTAGTATCATCCGCAAATTTGCTGAGAGTGCAATCTACACCATCCTCCAGATAATTTATGAAGATATTGAACAAAACCGGCCCCAGGACCGACCCCTGGGGCACTCCACTTGACACCGGCTGCCAACTAGACATGGAGCCATTGATCACTACCCGTTGAGCCCGACAATCTAGCCAGCTTTCTATCCACCTTATAGTGCATTCATCCAGCCCATACTTCCTTAACTTGCTGACAAGAATACTGTGGGAGACCGTGTCAAAAGCTTTGCTAAAGTCAAGAAACAATACATCCACTGCTTTCCCTTCATCCACAGAACCAGTAATCTCATCATGAAAGGCGATTAGATTAGTCAGGCATGACCTTCCCTTGGTGAATCCATGCTGGCTGTTCCTGATCACTTTCTTCTCATGCAAGTGCTTCAGGATTGATTCTTTGAGGACCTGCTCCATGATTTTTCCAGGGACTGAGGTGAGGCTGACTGGCCTGTAGTTCCCAGGATCCTCCTTCTTTCCTTTTTTAAAGATTGGCACTACATTAGCCTTTTTCCAGTCATCCGGGACTTCCCCCGTTCGCCACGAGTTTTCAAAGATAATGGCCAATGGCTCTGCAATCACAGCCGCCAATTCCTTCAGCACTCTGATGCAACTCGTCCGGCCCCGTGGACTTGTGCACGTCCAGCTTTTCTAAATAGTCCCTAACCACCTTTGTCTCCACAGAGGGCTGGCCATCTCTTCCCCATTTTGTGATGCCCAGCGCAGCAGTCTGGGAGCTGACCTTGTTAGTGAAGACAGAGGCAAAAAAAGCATTGAGTACATTAGCTTTTTCCACATCCTTTGTCACTAGGTTGCCTCCCTCATTCAGTAAGGGGCCCACACTTTCCTTGGCTTTCTTCTGGTTGCCAACATACCTGAAGAAACCCTTCTTATTACTCTTGACATCTCTTGCTAGCTGCAGCCCCAGGTGCGATTTGGCCCTCCTGATATCATTCCTACATGCCCGAGCAATATTTTTATACTCTTCCCTGGTCATATGTCCAACCTTCCACTTCTTGTAAGCTTCTTTTTTATGTTTAAGATCCGCTAGGATTTCACCATTAAGCCAAGCTGGTCGCCTGCCATATTTACTATTCTTTCGACACATTGGGATGGTTTGTCCCTGTAACCTCAACAGGGATTCCTTGAAATACAGCCAGCTCTCCTGGACTCCTTTCCCCTTCATGTTAGTCCCCCAGGGGATCCTGGCCATCCGTTCCCTGAGGGAGTCAAAGTCTGCTTTCCTGAAGTCCAGGGTCCGTATCCTGCTGCTTACCTTTCTTCCCTGCGTCAGGATCCTGAACTTAACCAACTCATGGTCACTGCCTCCCAGATTCCCATCCACTTTTGCTTCCCCCACTAATTCTACCCGGTTTGTGAGCAGCAGGTCAAGAAAAGCACCCCCCCTAGTTGGCTCCTCTAGCACTTGCGCCAGGAAATTGTCCCCTACGCTTTCCAAAAACTTCCTGGATTGTCTATGCACTGCTGTATTGCTCTCCCAGCAGATATCAGGAAAATTAAAGTCACCCATGAGAATCAGGGCATGCGATCTAGTAGCTTCCGTGAGCTGCCGGAAGAAAGCCTCATCTACCTCATCCCCCTGGTCCGGTGGTCTATAGCAGACTCCCACCACTACATCACTCTTGTTGCACACACTTCTAAACTTAATCCAGAGACACTCAGGTTTTTCTACAGTTTCGTACCGGAGCTCTGAGCAGTCATACTGCTCCCTTACATACAGTGCTACTCCCCCACCTTTTCTGCCCTGCCTGTCCTTCCTGAACAGTTTATAACCATCCATGACAGTACTCCAGTCATGTGAGTTATCCCACCAAGTCTCTGTTATTCCAATCACGTCATAGTTCCTTGACATCACCAGGACCTCCAGTTCTCCCTGCTTGTTTCCAAGGCTTTGTGCATTCGGATATAAGCACTTGAGATAACCTACTGATCGCCCCTCATTCCCAGTATGAGGCAGGAGCCCTCCCCTCACATACATTCCTGCCTGTGCTTCCTCCCGGTATCCCGCTTTCCCACTTACCTCAGGGCTTTGGTCTCCTTCCCCCGGTGAACCTAGTTTAAAGCCCTCCTCACTAGGTTAGCCAGCCTGCTGGCAAAGATGCTCTTCCCTCTCTTCGTAAGATGGAGCCCGTCTCTGCCCAGCACTCCTCCTCCTTCATGGAACACCATCCCATGGTCAAAGAATTCAAAGCCTTCTCTCTGACACCACCTGCGTAGCCATTCGTTGACTTCGACGATTCGACGGTCCCTACCCAGGCCTTTTCCTTCCACGGGAAGGATGGACGAGAACACCACTTGCGCCTCCAACTCCTTTATCCTTCTTCCCAGAGCCACGTAGTCCGCAGTGATCCGCTCAAGGTCATTCTTGGCAGTATCATTGGTGCCCACGTGGAGAAGCAGGAAGGGGTAGCGATCCGAGGGCTTGATGAGTCTCGGCAGTCTCTCCGTCACATCGCGAATCCTAGCCCCTGGCAAGCAGCAGACTTCTCGGTTTTCCCGGTCAGGGCGGCAGATAGATGACTCAGTCCCCCGGAGGAGAGAGTCCCCGACCACCACCACCCGCCTTCTCCTCTTGGGAGTGGTGGTCGTGGAACCCCCAACCTCAGGACATCGCATCTCATGCCTTCCAACCAGCGGAGTCTCCTTCTGCTTTCTCGCCCCAGACATATCATCTGATCCACTCTCCGCAACGGTACCTGTGGAGAGAACATGAAAGCGGTTAGTTACCTGTGTCTGTGTTACTGGAACCCGGACATTCCGCTTACCTCTTCTGGAGGTCACATGTTGCCAAGCTTCTTCACTGGCCTCTTGGCTCCTCTGTGCAACCTGCTCTATATCTTTAGAGCTTTGTGCCCCTAGAAGCGTATCCTGAGTTTTGTCCAGAAAATCCTCAGTTTCTTGTATGCAACGCAGGGTTGTTATCTGTTGCTCCAGACCTTCAATCTTCTCTTCCAATATGGAGACCAGCTTGCACTTTGTACAGACAAAGTCGCTTCTGTCCTGTGGAAGAAAGACAAAGACTTCAGGATGGGATGCAGAAATAAAATTTATAGCCACCATAAATGACTGCTTCTTGGAGCAGCTAGTCCTGGAACCCAAAAAGGGAGAGGTAATTCTTGATTTAGTCTTAAGTGGACCACAGGATATTGTACAACAGGAGAATGTACCTGAACTGCTCGGTATTAGCAACATAATGTAGTTAAATTTAACATCACTGGAGTGTGGGGGAACCAAACAAACCCAAAACAGTAGCATTTAACTTCAAACAGGAACTACACAAAAATTAGGAAGCTAGTTAAACAGAAATTAAAAGGAACACTCATAAGAGTGAAGTGCCTGCAAACTGCTTGGAAACTATTTAAGAAGACCATAATACAGGCTCAAACTAAATGTGTACTCAAAATTAAAATTTAAAAAAAAATAGAGGACCACAAAAATAAAAAAGCCACCATGGCTAAACCGAGTAAAAGGGGCAATCAGAGGCCAAAAGACATCCTTTAAAAATTGTAAGTCTGATCCTTGTAAGGAAAATAGAAAGGAGCATAAACTCTGGTAAGCCAAGTGTAAAAGTATAATTAGGCAGGCCAAAAAAGAACACGAATATCAACTAGCAAAAGACACAAAAACTAACAGCAAAAAATGTTTTAAGTACATCAGAAGCAGGAATCCTTGTCAGTGCCAACTAAAGAGAATATAGTGTCATATTGGAGGAAACCTAGTGGGTTAGGAGCAGAGAAGAAAGTGAAGGGAGAGACTTCAGGGCATTGGGGAGATGGAAAACTCGAGAACAAAAGAAAGGAAGAAAAAGTCACAGAGTGGTGAGAATAAGGAAGATTTAGTGTGAGGGAGGAGGGCTGGAAAAGAGAGAAGCATCAAGGAGTGGGAAATGAGACCAATAACAAGGAGGGAGTGTAGACAAGAGAGGGACGACAAAGGAAGGAGACAGACATGGGAGAGAGAGATTCCTATCAGGACCCAGGGTATCCATTCACTTCCATCCATATCTCCTATTGTGTAGTCCCTCTTCTCCTTTCACATGGTCTCCTCTTGACAAGAATTTATAATAACCTGTCTTGATGTCATGATACCTGTGGTTGAATGGTAGGGATTAAATTTCCCAACCTCTAGGTGTTATCCTATCACTTTCCTGTCTCTCTCATTTCAAATGAAGGGTGAAGCTACATTTTCCTAGCTGCATCCTAGTAACACCTGTTTGTATAGTAAAACCAGGAGTTGGATGATTGGAAGTCTGCCTTCTAGTAGAAAATTCTCTTTCGCTTGCCATATGCTGCAGTTAACCACAAATATTAATGGCCTTAATTGTATGCTAAGATTAAAAGGTAATCGGGCCTCAAGTTTCAGAGGATTGAGTTCCTGTAAAAGACACTCCTCTTCTGCAGAATAGGTGGAATTGAAAAAGGGAATGTCATATTTAATCTAAGCCAGCCACAACTATACAGTACTAAAACTTTACCAATTTCAGTAATCAAGTTATAAGCAAGTGATTGTGGAATCCTCCTGCCACCACTGTGTTCTGAAAGAACATTTCATTTGTACAATTTCTTATACAAGATCCTACTGAAAGGATGAATTTGTCCGACATCAGAAATTGAGTCCTTTTTATCTCCCTTCTTTAGGTATCCAGCTGCCTAAGGAAGATGAAATCTCCGTACCTGTGGTATCTAATTCCCCTGCTAAGGATGTTGGGGAGAGTGTAGATCTCACCATTGAAGAGGAAGAGAAGATCAAAGAGGAACCTCTAACCATCTCAGAACTGGTGTACAACCCAAGTGCCAGCTTGCTGCCCACCCCAGTTGATGATGATGAGATTGACATGCTCTTTGACATCCCATCAAGAGCAGAGAATGAGAGAGAAGATACAGATTCATTTGAGGAACTGGAAGCGGATGAAAATGCATTTTTGGTTGCTGAGGAAGAGGAGCTGAAAGAAGCCCGTAGAGCACTTAGGTGCAGTTATGACTTTGTAATGGGCAACATGCAGGTAAATGCCTTCGTGAAGAGTTTCTCCAGGCTTCTTTTTGTAGGTCTTGGACTGTTGTTGTTTGTGTTTCCACTCCTCCTTGTCCTCTTGGAGTCGGACCTTGATATCTCCTTTCTTCATGAAATCCGTCAGACGCCAGAGTTTCAGCAATTTCACATTGAATATTACTGTCCTCTTAGGCAGTGGATAGCTTGTAAAATAAACTTCATTCGTGACATGCTGGGAAACTCTTAAATGTTAAAGAAATATGATACAACTAAGGGTTATATTCAAAATTTTAGTTAGCATTAGCTTCTCATAATGCCCATGAGGCCATCAGCAGGTAGCTATCTTCATTTTCAATCCATTACAGACTGTTCAAGATCTAACATTTACTTTTCATAAACAGTTGCTTTAGTTATAGGCTTATCTGGTGGCCTTTAAATAACCAAGAAGAGGTCTTATTTTTATTTCAGTGTTGAGTTCCTGATCATCTCTTGCATCAGACAAGACTGGATAGTACTAGGGTTCATTATCTGTAACATTACAAGCCATGACATTCTGAATCTCAATGATAGTAAAATCGAGAGGGAAATGTTTTTGAATATACTCCTTAGTGGTGTAACAATCTTTTCTAACCAATGCCTATACAAGCAATGTTTATTATGCTCGGTTTTTGTTTCTTGGTTTGTTTTTTGTTTTTGTTTTTTTAAATATTTTTATGTGTTTAAAATATTTTGGTAATTTTTTAGCAAAAGATGACTTCTGAAGTTATTTAAGTGTACAGGTTGGTAAAATTAATGCACAAGGGCATGTAGGGGATTTTTTAATGTTTTACCAATGGTTTGTTTTTAAAATATTTTGGATGGACAATGTGTTTATTATAACTCTATAAAAGATGGCCTGCAGTTTGTAGAACACAGAAAGTTTATTCAAGTGCGGGGGGACTGGTGAGGGGAGATGAAATGACACAAAATCCTCAAGTAAGTTTTTAATGGCACAGTTCTAAAGCTAAAGGTGGTGAATATCATTGAGACAATGATAGTCCACCTTCATCTGTGTGTTGTCATCTTACACTTCAATCAGTGGTAAATTTTTACAAGACAGTGTAAGTAAGTTTTGCCAGAAGGTGATGGATCTTTGGACTAAATGTAGATTATTGTACATAACATGGAAAGATGAAGAGATAGTAAGTATCAGAAATGTCTAGCTATATTGGTAGATAAGTAACCTACTTTTTTAAATGGCTAGAGAATAAACAGTATACAATACTTTAAAAATCAAGGCATTAGATTGTACAGTTGAGATGCAGATATTCTACTGAATCATAATAAAAGGTCAAAATATTTTTGAGAGAAATATGTTGGTTCTTTATTTCTTTTGTCACTATTCTGTGAAACGCATCCCGGAGAATCATCATTTAATGTGTTTTTACTTCCTGTGCATGCTGATTGTTTTACCATTTATGTGTGGCATTGTACTCATACTATTTCCCTATTGATAGGACTCCAGTCAATGAGGTTCATTGTTACTTTAATGTGCTAAGGATTTGCTCCCAATATTGTGTAGAGAATATACATAAAACCTCATAAGCATTTAGAAAGATCAGTAGGATACCCCCATCCCAATCCAAATGCTACAGAAAATAGGAAATTGTATTTTGTAAACTGGAACATCATCTTAGAGGATTGTTTTTTAAATCAAAATCATTAGGCGTGATCCTTCAGCCATAATACTCCCATTAAAGCCAGTGGAAGTTTTGCCTATGTACTGGCTGCAACTTCACCTCATAATGTCTGTGTACTTTATAAAGAGATTTTTTTCAATAAGAGAGATATTTGAGTCTGTCATATTGTACATACATATCGTAACGGTAATTCATATACTTCAGAATCATTTATGCTTGACAATGGGAATTGCAACGCTGTTTCCTCTAAATCTTTGCAAATGATCAGTATGAAATTTCCAACAGGGGAATTTTTCTCCTTTTTCTTATTTGACACCTCTAAAAGGATAAAACAATCATAGCTCTTAGGAATTGTTCTTCTCCACTGTGACCATTTGGGTTGTTTCCCCATTTCCCAATGAACAAAGACTACGTAGAACCATTTAGTCCCCTCTCTTCTAACTCTTTCGTCACTAGCTTGGTCCCAATGACAATCACTATTGATTAGTCGTCTTGTGTGTATTTCATCTTGCGTAACATCCAGCTAAACGATCTGTTCCCCTTAAACAAGAATTATCCAGCCTAATAGAACTTTTGAGAGTGAACTAAAGTAGACATTTGCCCTTAACAGGATATTATTCATACAAATGATTTCCTACACAAAGATGTCAGCTGAGGGATTCTAGGTGGTGATAGTTATGAAAGCTGGCAGTCTGCTAGAATACAGGGGCAGGGTTCCATGCTGGATCCTATTAAGTCCTTTTATTATAAAAAGTTAGGCGCTGTGTTCTAAAGTGTAGTTTTGTCTATGTAAATTCATAGAGCTCCAGAAACAGGAGCAGTTGTTTTGTTTGATTTAACTCTATCAGAAAATGGTTAAGTTGCATGAGGAAAAGATTACCTCAGAGAACTGATAGTGCAATAAGGAGATATGTAGATTGAATGCAAGAGAGAGACTGTGTGTGTATATTTTACTGTATGCAAATACAGCCCTGGCCTTTAAAGTTCCTCCCACCATGCAGGAGCTTTTCTGGTCTATAAACTGAATTCCACTGAGAAACATAGAGTTTCCTGTAACATACCATTTTACGACATAAGACTTGGGACTTTAAAGGGCTGGAACTTTGTATAATATACACACACTGTGTGTAATACACAAACACACAGTATGGCATATACGTATCCGCACACGTAGAAACAATCTTGTATTTAGTGCTGACTATGACAGAGTTGGATTATGAAGAATTTGTAGGTACAGTATTGTGTATTTGTCTGTGCTTGGATATATGGTAAAATGTTATGTACTTGAAATCTATTTTGTGGTTTGTCTAATATTTATAAATGCTACTCTGGGAAGAATTAAAAATGGGTTTATTTCATTGAAATACAAAAGACCTGGGGAGAAAAATGTACCTGTAACTCAAGCCTTATCTTTGTACAGTGCATTTCACATTTCTCTGTCAATATCCTGATTGTTTTGTATGTTGATATGATGGCAGGAATCCCTAATAAAAATACACTGGGAAAAAAAGCACTCTGCAATGATGGCACTTCTTATGATAAAGGAATGTTTCTTAGTGTTGGATATCAACCTAAATTCATATTAATCCTGTACAAACAAAATGTAGTGTTCACAATGTACTTTTTCAGGACTGTGCTGTCCTATGAAATGGTACAGAATGTGGGACTGTTTGAAATTGATGTTTTCTATCTATGTTTTAGTAACTGTTGTATACAGTATGTCTCAGTCTTTAAAAGAAGATATTTTTGATGTAAAACAATTTTCATATTTAGTTTGGACTTTTGTTGTATTTCTGAACATTCGAAGAGTGTTATAAAGACACGCAGTTTAAGGCAGGAAGGGAACACCACATCATCTAGTTTGAGCCACATACAACACCCAGCATCCACACACTAAACCCAACCAGGTTCGGTTGACTTATACCGTATTTCTACATATGTATGTTTGTATTCTGTATAGAAAGCCACTACATACCCAGTTATGGAGCTGCTAGTTGCAACTCTGCAGCTAAGGTAGTGTTGAGTTATGCACTTAAGCAGGGACTCAACTTTTTTGTAACATATGAAGAATACCGTGTATCCTCCCAGAAAATTTGTTCAGCATTCAGAGTAAAAGCAATAATTTTGGGAAGTTAACAAATATGTTTTATTAGTTCCAGTTAAAAATGAGTTTGCAGAGAGTCTGAAACAATAATTCTAAGTTGTGAATTGCCCCATTCCTGGTAATAGGAGCTAACTCAGATGCCAATGAGAATGAGGATACAGTACTTTAAATTTCAAAATTGTTTACTACTCATCAAAGCATGAAGGGGATAAAGTATTGTATTATGAAGTTCTGCATGACCATTTCCCAAAATAAATGTGTGTAAAGGACTAACTGGGGGGCGGAAATAGCACAAACTCTGTATAAACTAAGATGTGTAGACCTTTAAAGACACATGGTAGGATTGGTAAAGCGAGTCTCTGCTCCCAAAAGTATGGGAAACTGCAGTAGGATTTGGAGGATCTCATCAGCTTTGTGTGACTCCAAGAACGTCACTGCCTGTCGTGTTTGCACCAGCGTATTTGGACTTTCTCATGTCAGCTTTCAAGAAATGTCTGAGTGATCTCCCTGTGTCTACTTCAGCCATTGCAGCTGTTAATGGCCCTGTTGACAGCAGAGACAATGGTCCACATTCTTGTGTTTAGCAATTTTTCATTCCTTAGCTCTACAAAGGCCAGTGACTGGTCCAGTCATTCCTCAGTGGGATTTACCCCTCTCCTACAGATCCTTATAGGAACCCCATCTTAGTCTTTGAAGCAGTCTCCTTTGTGTTTAATTTTTTTCAAGATAGCTTAATGGCAATCACCTTGGCCAGATAGTCAGTGGGATTATTCCATTGTACACCACTGTAAGGGGCCACAATCTGTCCTAAATGCTGCAGAGCTCCCTCATGGAGAATTATGCTGCTCTCTGTCCTTTCAAATGATGCATAGAGATGTAGAATGACCTGAATTTAAAACTATGGTGTAATTTTTAACAATAAAAGTCTTTTTTTTGTAACATACAGTCAGCTTGTCATAATCAATCCTGTCAATACTACTGCATCATAATAAAGGAGAACAAGGGATCTCTATTTTCACTCGGGGGGAGAGGACAGGGAGAAGGGATGAAAACACTGTCCATAATTTATGGGCTAATTAAAATACTCCAAAATAAAACATGAATAAGACACATTGTATATTTGTGGCATTCTGATCTCTCTCACTTTAGCTTTCATTTTCTATGTAGAGAGAGGTCCTTTATCTGTTATCTCTATACAGCAGATAATACAATGCAGAAAGGAAGTAAACAGTGACCTAAGAAAACTTGGTTGCTTTACCAAGTGCAAACTAGATACCATCAGATTAGGCCTGAAAAAAGGCTGGGAATAGTTGGGTCATGACAAAACCTAAACTTAATTTCCCCAATAGTAATTTCTCCTTACTGTTACTCACACCTTCTTGTCAACTGTCTGTAATAGGCCACTCTCTTACCACTTCAAAAGTTATTTATTCTCCCTTGGTATCCTGCTGTTAACTGATTAATCTCTTTAGACTGACCTAAAACTTGGTAAAGCAACCCACATCCTCTTTCATGTATTTATACCTGCTCCTGTATCTTTTACTTCATACATCTGATGAAGTGGGTTCTTGCCCACGAAAGCTTATACCCAAATAAATGTTAGTCTCTAAGGTGCCACAAAGACTCCTCGTTTTTTTTGCTGGCTAGTAAGTTATTCAGTGACCTATTGGAAATTCATAGATTTTAAGGCCATTATGATAATCTTATCTGATTTCCTGCATAACACAGGCCATATAGTTTCACTAGACATTTCTACAGTGGAAAAAATTATTATTCTCTACTATATAAATGAATATTGAGTCCAATAACTTGTTGATGAAACAGTAAATATGTTCTGTGTTTGTACAGCGCCTAGTGCGGGGCTGGGGGTGGGGAGATTAGGGCTAGGGCTCCTAAGCACTAAAGTAGCACTGACCTCTGCCACTTGAAGTAATGCAGTCATTGGTAGCAGTAGTAGGTTGTTATCCTCTATGTGGACTAAAACATCAGAAAAGAATGAGACACACATTTTCCTAGTGGCTTTCAAACCCCTCTAATCCTATACCCCTCACTCTCTGCTGTCCTCTTCCCCCTGCAATCTCTTCCTCCTGCCCAGTTCCTCACCCTCTCTGCATTCAAGTCATGAGGATTCCTCCTCCAGGCTCTCTCAGTGCCAGCAGAGGGGTACATTGAGAGCATAGGAGACAGTCTTTCTGCTCTCAGTTCTGGTGCCCAGGCCCATAGCAATCTGGAACAGCAATAACGGTAAATGCTGCTCAGCACCTGTAGTCTTGGGATGGAGAAGATTCAATGACTGTGCGGAGGACAAAAACTTAGTCTAGTTGGCACATAGGAGCTTCATAGATTGGAGCATTCTCAGTGCAGATGAAAGCTTTGGAGAACTTAGCCACCCACAAATCTTAACTGAGCATGTGCAATTTGATTTTTCATGGCTCATAACTTGGTCAAATGTGAGTGAATTTTCACAGTGACAGCAAAAGGCACATGCCTGACACCAGACTGATCCCTCTGGCAAATTTCAATTCATTGCTCCAAAGCAAAGGTGTGCTACAGCTTTCAGTTAAACAATTTTAAGAATTTTTTAAACACATAATTTTCCCAAATCCCTTTTTCAGAAATGGCAGAACCATTTTATCTTAAACTTCCCAAAAAATACAGCCTGAGACAGTCACCCAGGATAGAAAATTCCAGCCCAAACTGCTAAAGATAGACAAAATTCTAAGTAACTGAAAACAGTGTCTTATTATGGAAACCTTAACTATAGGTGACACTAACAGCTCTGTCTATAATAAAAGTTTATAATTATTTTTGGTGCTGGTTTCTTTTCCTCTCTTCACCAGGATGGTTTTTAATGGTGGTCACTTTCTTTCATGACTGTCAAATTATGCCTTTTTTTGTTATCTAATAAAGTGTTCTTAAACAATTCCCAATCATCATAATTATGAGCTCATAATTATCTTCGTCTTTTGAAATGGTCCTTTTAAAGAGCCATGGATACATATTTTTGTTCAGCTGCATTATTGCAGCTCCCTGGCAGAGGCAGGTTAAGTGCTTGATAATTCATACACAGCGAAATATCCTTTTTTACCTCTTTGGTCACATTCTGAAAAGCAGCCCTTACATTGAAACAGCCAATTTTGAAAGCATACTGCTTGCATTAAAATTAACTGTTCCTCTAAACCCTTTTCTCTGAACTACTGTGACTGAACCAGTAAGTCACCCAGGTTAGTAAAACATGTTCAATCATTTCCTGTGTGTCATTGGTAGGATATAAAATGTTGTTTTCTATAAATCTACTTACATTTATACTCACCATTTCATGAACACCCTAAAAATGCCCAATTATAGCAAACATGATTTTATAGATAATAATAGGCTCATTTTTGAAGTTTGTACATATGGCTAGATAATTGAGAAGATTTAACTTACCTTGCCCATCCAGCACCCACCAGGGTTGGCAGAAAGACTAGGAACATCTGCTTCAAAGATTTGTGTCCGCTGATGTGGCTTCTTTCCTGCTTCTCAATAATGACTGGATTACTTTACGCTGCTGAATTTTTGGTGGTTATGTTGCTCTGCATAGAAATGTCATTGCAGAGTCATCAGACCCCCTCTGGCCTCACCATCTGAGTAGAATGATCAACAAAATCAATCATAAGAAACTTCAAAAGACAGTTCTCAAAACATGACAGCTAATCATGGCTAATGAGATTAAAAAAAGGGTATAAAAAGTTTGCAAATTTGAAATTTAATAATAATTATTACTCAGCATTTACATAGCACCTTTCACAGAAATAAATCACATTACAAATGGAAGCCAGGCTGGGAGTGCATGGCTTTTTTGGCTCCCACAAAATGAAAAGGGAAAATTCTGGGTGTGTTCCTAGCAGCTGCCAGGTGAATTTGTATATTCAGCTCTTTGGCTCATCTGAGGGGTAAAATGGTAAAATTGAGGGGGGTTCCTACTGATGCAGGGTATAATTTACATCTGCTAAAGTGGTGCTTTTTTATTTATTTTTTTATGGTGCATCCGGTTGTTTGATTTTGTATTTCTTTGTTGTCTGGTAGGAACTGTGTTAAACTTATTTTGTGTGAATGCGTGTATGTGGAAAGATAAAGTGAGAGTGAGAACTCTGAGGTCTCACTTTGTTCTGGGGAGAGGTTCCAATCCAGAGTCTTTAACTCCAGCATCTGTTTGGAGCCAGCTGTGATGAGTTGAAGCCAAACTAGTGGAATGCTGACAATTGATCAGAGCTAGCCTAGTGCAGTAGCTCTCAACCTTTCCAGACTACTGTATCCCTTTCAGGACTCTGATTTGTCTTGCATGCCCCCAAGTTTCACCTCACTTAAACTACCTGCTTTCAAAATCAGACATAAGAATACAAAAGTATCAGAGCACACTATTACTGAAAAATGGCTTACTTTCTCCTTTTTACCATATAATTATAAAATTGGAATATAAATATTGTACTTAAATTTCAGAGTATAGTGTATATATAGCAGTATAAACAAGTCATTAAATGCAATTTTAGTTTGTACTGACTTTGCTAGTGTTTTTTATGTAGCCTGTTGTAAAACTATGCAATTATCTAAATGAGTTTGGCAGAAAGACATCAGAGCTGTCCACAGCAGTCAAGCTGAGCGGGACTGCCCTTATCTACATCCACTTGACTACTACCAAGTCAAACAATTTGGGAATGTGGTATGGGTGAATAAAGATGTGAAGTGGGGTGAGGTGGGAGATCTAACAACCAGCCAAGAATAATGACTGAGGCTCTGAGGACTGTCCCATTTATCTATTTTGTGATTTTTGCTTAATTTCATTTTAAAATTTATTAAAATAGTTTATTCCAAATAAAATTACCATGGCCAGCTATCTGAAGGGATAGTCTACAGTACACCAGGACCAACTAACATGATTCTAAGGTAGTTAAACTGTATCTACATTAGATGCAAAATGGTTTTTCATATCCCATTTAGTAACTTGATTTTGAAAGGCAGCATTTTTCCTGTCTAGACTAGGCCAGGGAAGCCATTACAAATGGTTGAAAATAATTGAAAGCATCCACCTCTTCATCAGCTTTCATTGTAAAGTAAGAAGACCTTTTCTTATGTTTGTATTTCTGTTCTGTCACACTGGGTTATATTAATTCAAATAACTAAAGCACATACTCAAAAAGTATGTCTGTGAATTTCTTGTTTGTATCCTGCTAGCAAATTTTGCCCTAAATGTCTAAAAGTAATTATTAATTGAGATTGAATAACTCAATTGAACTAAAAAAGAAAAACCTATTCAAGGAAACTAACCTAACAGTTTGAGGAAAAACACTTGGAGGCAGGAGTTACGGCAGTATATAAATAAGTGTGTCAGGAAAGAAGAGCTGAATCTGACTCAGAATTTGAACTGAAGGACAGTTTCCAGTTCTCACTTGGACTGGGGTCACAGTTCTAGCAGCTAAAATAATTAGCTCAACAGGTATATAAGCAGAAGCCAAAATGGTAAATACTTTTTATTAAATAGTTACCATTTGAACTCTGACCTTTTCTCTTGGTCAGTCTGAAGAACTTTGTCCTCATCTCTTGCACTAATGCTATGAAAGAAATTACACATAAAATTTGTTCATAAAGCAAGCAAACAGTGAAAGACTGCCCTCTAGTAACACCTGACAGTAATCTTTCAGAGGTTGGTCTACTCCTTAACAAGGACCAAGTTATTTCAAATCTGCCAGGGTTGGATTTTTTTTTTTTTTTTTTTTGGATTAAGACATTTTGAAAATCTTCCTCAAAAGTAACAAAAGACTTGGGAACATGGTTGAATCAGAAATGTATAGGTTTACTCATAATTCTTTGAAATTCCCTGGAATCAAATTAGATTTTGTCTTCTGTGGCTCCAGGTAAACAAGCAAGCCATAAACTGAGGGCAGTCAATAATACTTATGAGTCTTCTCCATGGTAAGAATTCCTGATGGTTGTTTTTCTGTTGTTTCTTGGGAGAAGGGGCTTAGAATTGCTTTTCTTCTGGGTTCCCCTCGAAACCTGTTACACCTGTATAATATTTGTTCATCGGCCTTTTACTGCTACAGACCCAACACAATGCCACTTTTTAGGGTGAGTATATTTCTGCCCACAAGTCACAAAGCTTAGCTGGTAGATATATCTCATCTTCTAATGATATGTTCCACAGTTTATTAGCAGGGCCATCCGAAAAAGCTAATTTACAAAGCCTACAGCAGCTGGCAAAAAGCATTCATCAACAAACTGGGGAGGATTGGCTAGGCTCTCTATTTTCTGGTTGGGGCCTTTCCCCGTGGCTAAGTGGGTTGTTTAGCCTATTATTTAAGTTTTTTCCCCTGTATTAATCATGCTATGTTTACAGTATTATATGTAGTCCTATATAAAAATGCTTATTTTACATAGCTTTAAAAATTTTAATTTTATGCATAGCCCGCTAATAAGCAAATAAAAATAAAAAAACTCAAGCAACAAAAATAAGTATTCTCAAAAAAAAAAATTGTTAAAAACCCCAGGGCATAGCCACTAGTTAAGTCAAAAAAATGAAAGGCCATAAAAGTAAAAAAAAAAGTCTCCCTGCTATAGGTCTAAGAGCTTCTTTTCAACCCCCTTTAATAAAACTCAGGCCTGGCTGGTTTAAGTAAGCTCTTTTGCTCTTAAAACAATGTTGCAGTTGTAAATAATGCCTCATAATATAAAGTTTGCTAACGCCAAGTTAAAAATAATAAAAAAAACTGCTACAAAGCCAGACAAAATGTGCTAGTTGTTTAAGTTGCTAAAAATGTTTATTAAAAATTGCAAAAAATAAACATTGTTGTAACCCATATAAAAAAACCAAAGTATTTGTGCAAAGCTTTAATTAACTAATATGTAGTGCAGTAGCACTGAAAAATATAAAAGTGTATATAATAACCTGCTCTGGTGTGCAGGATTTGAGATTTCTCTCCCTGTACCTTTCTTTAAAATTCCAAATGAACTTTTATGCTTCTCCATCCCATTGTGTTTAATAAGTAACGCACATCGGGCAACAAACCCCTGCTGTTGTTTTGCCTCTGGGTGCTGGCAACACTATTTTAACTCCTTGGCAGTTCTAAAAACAAGTGTAGAAATAAATCAAATTTTAATATTTTGAAGGTTTTATTAATTGATTGTATTTCATCTTTCCTGTTGGAGCACATCTCCCAGTCTCTTACTGTGAAATTAAATAATACATCTGTGAATGGAAGGATCTCTGTCATGTTATTTTACTCTAAGCCAATGACTTAGATTCTTCCCTGCCATGTGGCAACACTGTGATCCTCTGCTGGTGAAAAGCTGTTTTCAAGCTGGCATAGCCAGCCAGTAGATGATTCTCCCTATGTTAGGAAATTCTAACTAGTGTAGAGCCACCTCCGCCTCCTCCTCGCCCTTGGAATAGTGGCGGGGGTAAAAGTAACTTAAAGGACTTACTGGTACGCCAGAGTCCTGAGTGGGGGTGTGGCCTCAACCGGAAGAGGTGGGGACTTTAAATCAAGATTTAAAGGCCCCTGGGCTCCAGCTGTGGCTGGGAGGCCCAGGGCCTTTAAATCACCCTGGAGCTAACAGCTGCAGAAGTGGCTGGGAGCTCAGGGCCCTCAAATCACTGCACAAGTCTTGCCATCGCTACCCCGGGGCTCCGCCAGAGCCCTGTGGCTGCTCGGGTTAGCGGTGGCAGGGCTCCGGTAGTGATTTAAAGGGCCCGGGGCTCCCCGCAGTGCCCGGTGCACCAGGACCTTTAAATCCCCTCCCAAGCCCGGCTGCCGGAGCTCCAGGGCTCCAGCAGCTGGGCTCTGGCGGTGATTTAAAGGGCCAGGGCTCCCCACAGTGGCTGGAGCCCCGGGCCTTTAAATCACTGCTGGGGAAGCCGGTCCGGTCTGGCATGGTGTACCGGACCGGCTTACTTTCACCTCTGGGTAGTGGACAAGGTTGATGAAAAGGAGGTATGACTGGGATTTTCCTACACATTGGTCATTCTTAGCTGTTAGAACATCTCCTGGGGGCTGTGGATAGATGGCACAATTTAGAATAGCCCTGAGGTTGCTTTAAATTGCTTAAACTGAGTTTGAGCACAAAAAGCACACAGACTCTCAAGGGTCCTGTCCCATTTCTGTAATCCAGGTAGGTCTTAAATCTATACTACATTAATTATGGACTGAGATGACAGCAAAATCTATAGTACATAATATTTTCCATTTTAAGGCCCGTTCCTAGTTGCTTATAATTATTCCAAACTGTAACAACTTGGGCTGAAATTTTCCATCCTGCTTCCCTGCCACAGCCTGATTTTGCTAAACTTAAAAAATAAAAATAAAAAATGGTTCAGTTGTTTCTGAGAATGGGATTGGGGGGAAATGTAGTTTTCCCAATGTTAAACCAAAACCTTTATTTCTGTGTTTTAGCACCTTCAGACTTTGGAACAGGAACTTGGAAATTTGGCAGGGGAACAGTCTTGGGGCAAGAGAGATGTCTTCTGCTGCCCCTGTGAATAATCTACACAGATTTGGCCAAGTCATCAGACACTGAAAATCACCATTTCTACATATTCACTGGAGTTTGTTAGAGGCTTGCTGCTAAAATCTTTAAACATTCCATCTCCATGGAACATGCCCTCAGGCTCCAAGGTTCCTGCATGGTAGGTGTGAAGTTATTGACATGAACTGTGACCTTACAGATTGTTGTTGCAACCAAGGTCCTATAGGTGCACCAAATCTTGTACAAAGGAAGTCAAGGTTGTAGAAAGGTTGTAATTTGCTGGTTATGATTATGCGGTCTGTATGAGTGTATCATTTTTGTATTTGAAGTTATGAATATTGGCTATGTCAGGGGCGGGCAAACTTTTTGGTCTGAAGGCCGCATTGGGTTTCCAAAATTGTATGGAGGGCCGGTTAGGGGAGGCTGTGCCTCCACAAACAGCCAGGTGTGGCATGGCCCCCGCCCCCATCCGACCCCCCTGCTTCTCACCCCCCCCTGGCCCTTCCCCGGGACTCCTGCCCCATCCAAACCCCCTGTTCCCTGATGGCCCCCCGGGACCCCTGCCCCATCCACCCCCCCCCACTCTCTGTCCCCTGACCATCCCTGGACTCTCTGCCCCTAACTGTGCCCCGCCGCCCCATCCAACCCTTCCTCTCATTCCTGACAGCCCCCACCAGGACCCCTACCCCATCCAACCACTCCTTCTCCCTGACCACCTACAGACCCCCACCCCTAACTGCCCCCCACTGCCCCATCCAACCCCTCTCCTTCCTGACTGCCCCTCCCCCCCAGGACCCCTGCCCCATGCAACCACCTCTTCTCCCTGTCCCCTGACCGCCCCCGGAACCTCCGCCCCTGACTGCCCCCCGCTGTCCCATCCAACCCCTCCTCTCATTCCTGACTGCCCACCCGGGACCCCTGCCCCATCCACCCCCCCACCCCGCTCTCTCTCCCCTGACCATCCCTGGACTCTCTGCCCCTAACTGTGCCCCGCCGCCCCATCCAACCCTTCCTCTCATTCCTGACAGCCCCCACCAGGACCCCTACCCCATCCAACCACTCCTTCTCCCTGACCACCTACAGACCCCCCCACCCCTAACTGCCCCCCACTGCCCCATCCAACCCCTCTCCTTCCTGACTGCCCCTCCCCCCCAGGACCCCTGCCCCATGCAACCACCTCTTCTCCCTGTCCCCTGACCGCCCCCGGAACCCCCGCCCCTGACTGCCCCCCGCTGTCCCATCCAACCCCTTCTCTCATTCCTGACTGCCCACCCGGGACCCCTGCCCTCATTCAAACCCCCTGTTCCCCGCCCTCTGACCACCCCGACCGCTATCCACCCCCCAGCCCCTAACCGCCACCCCCAACTCCCCTGCCCTCTATCCAACCCCCCCTGCTCCCTGCCCCCTTACCACGCTGCCTGGAGCACTGACAGCTGCACCAGGACAGGCAACCGCGCAATGCAGCACAGAGCAACAGGACAGGCCGGGCTCTGCAGCTGCGCTGCCCCAGGAGCTCACAGCCTCACCGCCCAGAGCATTGCACCAGCGGCACAGTGAGCTGAGGCTGCAGGGGGGTGGGGGAAACAGCAGGAGGGCTAGCCTTCCAGGTCAAGAGCTCAGGGGCCGGGCAGGAGGGTCCCACAGGCCTGATGTGGCCCGCAGGCTGTAGTTTGCCCACCTCTGGGCTATGTACTTGTATCTCAATGTGTTTGATTCTAAGTAGCCTCAGTGAAGCATTTGGCCAGCTTCTTGAGAAAGGACCATTCTCTGTAAGCACCCAATCAAGAAATATTTAACTGACAATGGACTTTGGGAGATGCCAATCTACATCTGAGCTTTCCTGGGAATGTTCAAACTAACATGTAAACAATGGCATCGGCCTGCAAAAAGCTGAATCATTCATGGACATGTGACTTGCCCAGGAGGCTACAAATTCCATCTTGTTGCTGAGACTTTGCACAGAAGAACAAAGGGGTTTCCGCCCACAAGAGAGAGAGAATATAAAAGGGTCTGGAAGCCTCTCCATTTTGTCTTCAGCTGGCTCAAGAAGTGGCCTCTCCACCCCAAAGAGATGCCTGAAAGAAACTGAGACAAAGGACTGTAACTATGGGCGTGTGAGTGATTGCTGGACCCAGGCCATAAGCCACAATGTTGGTCTGAAAAGGATTGGTCCCAGACTAGGAAGGAGTCTAGTCTGTGAAAGAAGCTTATTGGAACATCTCAGAGGGTGAGATTTACCTGTATTCAGTTTCCTACTATATTAGGCTTAGATTTGCGTGTTTTATTTTGCTTGGTAACTTACTTTGTTCTGTCTGTTATTACTTGGAACCACTTAAATCCTACTTTTTATACTTAATAATATCACTTTTGTTTATTATTGAACCCAGATAAGTAATTAATACCTGGGGGAGCAAAGAGCTGGGCATATCTCTCTATCAGTGTTATAGAGGGTGCACAATTTATGAGTTTACCCTGTATAAGCGTTATACAGAGTAAAATAAATTTATTTGGGGTTTGGATCCCATTGGGAGCTGGGTGTCTGGGTGCTAGAGACAGGAGCGCTTCCTAAGCCATTTTCAGTTAAGTCTGCAGCTTTGGGGGCATGGGTCAGACCCTGGGTCTATGTTGCAGCAGATTAGCATATCTGGCTCAACAAGAAAGGGTTCTGGAGGCGAAAAAGGGCTCAGAGGTAGCCTCAGCACATCAGGTGACAGTCCCAAGGGGGGGTCTGTGAACCAACCCATCACAGTAGGTACAGAGCTAAAGACTTGGTGGGACATAGTAGCACAATCAGCAGCAGAATATTGTATGACTTAGAGGAAGGTGTGCACGATTGGGAACCTGAAAATAATCTTCAAGTTTTAGCTTTTCTACTGACTTGTGTTGTTAATTCGGTGTACTTCAACCCTCCTACCTTGGGAGACAGGCAAGTATCATTCCCTGCATTGCTGGAGGAGCTGAGAGATTGCACATGGTCATTTCTAATGGAGCTAAGAATAGAACTCAGGTCTCTAAAATAGCAGATACAAAACTCATCTATAGCTGTGGTGCTTTTCAGACACAACATGCCAAATCTGTGTGATTGGGTGTGCTGTCTGTGTTAAGTTTTTGCACAGGTCTGGTCTGATCAAATTGAAATCAGTGTGTGAGCTGTTAATTTCCCTTGAAGAAAAGGATATCAAGGGGGAAAAGAATGGGGATAAAAAGGTTCCAGGTAAGTTGACTGCCTTCTCTTCCCTCCCCCAATAAATCTTCACATGAGGCACCATTCTTTTAGCCCCCACCCCCTCAGCAGAAAAGTTTGGTTGTGGGCAGGGGCACAGGCACAGGACAGGGTGAGGTGGGCTCTGGGTGGCGCTCAACTGGGCGGCTCCCCGGAAACAGCAACATCCCCCTTGCTTAGCTGCTAGGCAGAGGCATGGCCGGGCAGCTCCGCATGCTTCCTCCACACAGGCCACCACCCCCGCAGCTCCCATTGGCTGCATAATATAATGTGTCCTACAGAGGTCTGTGGCTCATTGAAGTAAGATGAGAAACCATTTATCCCCCTGATAATTAGGGTGCATATTATCATTGCACTCCAGTACAAGTGGTGATAGTGATTACCATGAATCAGAGTAGAAACTAAATGGCACTACTATTACATTAAAACTTCAAGTAGTTTGGTGTCACAACACCACCTCTGTGCTGGGTGTGTGTAGTAGTGTTCACTATTTCCCTGCGTTGCAGTTTTAATGTTTGGAGAGAGAGTGAAAATCATCAAAATCTTGTCCTTGTTAGAAATCGCTATAGACAAACCCTACCTTGGTGAACATATACATCGGACTTCAGGCGCTAGACATGCTTGCCTTACTCTCGTGAACAGATAGGAGAGCAGAAGAACTATATGTGCAGGATTCTCCTAAAAGTAACCCTTAGTATTTTACCTGCTCACAGAAGCAGGCTGGGGTAATTGCGATCTGCACCTTCATCTAAGGAGAAAACTAGGATGTTTTTGTTGGCTATTCCCTCTGCCGGGCTTCTCAGTGCATCCTATTGGCTCTGTCGCTCTTGGTTAGCCGCTCCCCTTGTTCGCTCCACCTAGCTACGCCAATGCAGCTTGTATGTTCTTTGGGACATTGTTGTATTTTCCCCGGCTAAGGAGCTCAGGGCCTTCTCATGTTCAGCTCCTAACGGAATAGCACGGTGGTTGGTTTTTGTAGGACAGCCCGAAATCTGAACGGTACGCTAAGGCCCCTCGGGGTCAACCTGGAAGATACACGGCCGGGTTTGATCAACTTCATGCCATAGTCCTCATCTGCCCCACGGTGGCAGCAGCACGAAGCCCAGCAAAGCGCTGTCGTCAGCCCAGACCGGGGGCCGGGCGCAGGAGGGGCGCGCGTCTGGCCCCTGGCGGCTGACGCCGTGGCCAGGCCAGGCCCGCTGCTGGCGCTCGCTGCTCTCCGAGCCCGGGGGGGCCAAGGACGGAGCCTGTGCGCGCGGGGGCGCCCGGCCGGGGGCGCAGAGCGGGAATGGCAGTGGAGGCGGAGGGGGCAGCGCTGCGCAGGCCGGGGCCTGGCGGGCTCGGGGCCAGCGGAGGCGGGAAGGCCGGGAACAGGCCGGCCCCTGGCTTTGGAGCTTGTATATGGCTACGAGGCGGGGGGGAGGGAGGAGCCGGGCAGGCCGGGGCGGGGACCGGCCCCTGACTCAGCTCCGGGGCGCGGGCGGCCGCTTGCTCCTCCCCCTGCCCTGGCGACGGTTTCCACGGGGACAGCGGGGTGCAAGTGCCTGGAGCCGCGCCGGGCAGCCGTCACCCCAGCCTGGCTCGCCTCGGCCCCGCAGGCGGCGGGTGTTAGCCGCCGCCCCAGACCCACTCCCGGGGCCCTTCCCGGGCTCTTGTCCCGCGCTCTGCTGGGCTGTGGGCAGGGGTGACTCGCCCAGCCCGACCGGACCCTCCGGCTCCGGCATAAATAACCCCCGTGTGGCCCGGCGCAGGGGCCGCGCCGCAGGCAGAACCCGAAGCCCCGGGGAGTCAGCCGGTCGGCGCCGTGGGCACTGCAGGCAAGGTGGGTGGGGAGTCCCGGGCTGGGCTGGGCGCAGGGCTGAACGTTTCACCCGCACACACGAACGCCTGGCCAGCCTCCCGCCAGACAGCCGCCCCTCCCGCCAAACAGTCATGGAACTGCCCCCACTCACCCCGGTCCTGCGCCTTTAACTAGGCAGCCAGCCACTTCTCCAGCTCTACAGCTACCCATCCAACCATTCAACTGCCCACGCAATCGCCCATGCGCCTGTCCCACCATGCGACTGCTGCAGGTTCAACTGTGCAGCCAGGCACGTAGCCACCTGGCCATGCACCTGTACGATCACCCAGCCTTCCAGCCAGCCAGCCAGGTGCCCAACCATGCAGCTGTCCAGCCTTCCTATCACCTGCATAGTCAGGCAGTCACTCACCCAGCCTTCCAATTGCCCAGCCACCCATCCAACCATGCACCCACACAGCCACCTGTTCTGCCTTCCAATTACTCAGCCACCCTCCCAGCCATACAGATGCTAGCCACCGAGCCTTCCAACCACCCATCTAGCCGTTCACTCACCCAGCCATATGACCGCCCAACCATCTATCTGCCTACTCATCCATACAGCTATCTATTAATCCACATACCCACCCACTAGGTCAGCCACTCATTTTCCCACTCAGCCACCCGCCTGCTCACTCAGTCATCTACCTCTCCATGCACCCGTTCAAGGAGGCGTCCAGCTGCCCATACAACTGCTCACTTCCCCACTTAGAGCCCATGAATGCAGGGGGAGAAACAACCTGATGCTGGGTCCTGGGCTTGTATGGAGTTTCCTTCAAGCCACCTCCTTCCTTCAGGAGGTGCCAGGAACTCGCCAGCTCCTACTCCCTTCCCTGACAATGTCTTTTGTTTGTGAGCTGGGCTCTGCTGGGTCTAGCTACTCCTTGCGAGGGCCAGCAGCACTGCAGTGCCAGTTCTTTGCGGGGGGGAAAGGACATTCTGACTACTCCAGTGAAAAAACAGCATTGTTTGTTGGTGTGATATAACTTATCTCTAAAGTCCTAAAGATATCTGAGTTACTGTGGTAGCTCCCTGGGGTAATTTCTTCTGGATAGCGGATTTCTAAAAAGGGTGAAGTGGGCTGGAGATAGGATAAACTATTAAAAATGAAGTGAGAGGTTGACCTGAGCCAGAGACGTTTGTTTGACCTTCATGTTAAAGAGAGCACTAAAGCAGCATTATTTGAGATCGACTCCTGTAGAGACCCACCTGGGTACATGAACATTGAGGAAGCCTGGTTTAAGGGCCAGAGACTAATTACTGGAAGGGCCAGGTTATTGAGTATACAGGGATGTACCAAAAGTTGTTGGAGAGCTAATGTGTTAAGGAATTCTCGTCTGACTTTAGATAGTATTGTGTTCAGTTGAAATGGACTTCTGTGTATCTAGTAAACATTATTTGTCCTTTTATCATTTGGAAATCATTTAGAAATATTATTTGTTTTATGTTGCTTCATTTATGTTGCTTTCTAGCAAAAGTTGATAAGATCTGGGCTGTATTCCTATCTGTGCGCCTTTGGGCAAGTCAATCACTTGCCTTTGGGCAAGTCAATCATCATTCTTCCTCTGAGGCAACTGAGATAATATTTACCTAGTAATGTTTGTAAAATCTTTTGAGGTTCTTTAAGGGAAAGTACTGTAGCAGTGAAAAGTATTATTTTTAATTATTAATCTGGTCTACATTAAAGAAAGTTGTATAGAAGAGAACTCCGGGGAGAGATCAGAGATAAGTGTTGGTAAAATCAACAAAAGAAAACTCAATCTCTAGAAAACTTGGATGTTTAACCCTTCTTCTGCATCCAGAATTGTCATATTGTTGAACCAAAGGAGGGCTGTTATTGTATAATTTTCTTGTGGGGTGAGACAAAATGGGGGTAAAATAGGCTATCTGTGAATGGGAACTCTAGGCCAGGCTGGACAAAGCAGGGTAGGCTTTGCCTACTTTATTAAGTTACATTCAATATGATTGTTACTCATGTTGTAAATTACTAATGAACATTTCTTTTAGTTTTGCCTAACCATATTCAAATATCACCCGTCTCTACTGGGAAACAAGAAAAACCCTTTCTCTGCATTTTCTCTCCTCTCCTCCTTCTGTTGCCAGTCTTACCATCCATCAGCCTCCTCCTAATTTTCAGTCTCCCCTCCCCACCATGTTGTTTACCAAGTTATTTCCCTGCTGAATTGCCCCACTTGACATAGCTTGTATTTGCAGCATTGTCACTGAAATAAACTAATATTCCGTCTCTCACACTGTACTATTAAAACACAAGTATAATTTATTTATACCTCTAGGTGGCAATTGCAGACTGTAATTTGTTTTAGAGAATCATATGATAACACATTGTTTTCTCAAGGGTTTAATCTGGTGGCATCCAGTTTGCTATGGAACAATGATTACTCCTGTTGGAATTCTGTGCTAAAAAATTAAAAATTCTGCAACAAAAAATTCTGCACACAATATTTTAAAATTCTGCATATTTTATTTGTCAAAATAACAATATAATCACACCAGTTTCAATTATTTTTGGTCATTTATTTCAAAATACCTGTCAGCAAGTATGTCTGTAACAATACAGACAACAAAAAAGATTCAGGAAAGGTTTTTTGACAACTAGCTTCCTTACTAGGCATATTAATACAGAACTCTGAGTAATAATTCATTTAAACTACAATACAGAACCGTGTTTCCCGCACCCCTCAGAAGCAGAGCAAAGGCTTGGGGGAGTCAGAGGTAAGGGAGGAGTTGAGGGAGAGGGAAGTAAATTGCTGGGAAGGAGCCTGGGTGTGAATTTGGAGGGCTGTTGGGTATGGGTGGGAAAAGTATGGTATGACATTGCATTCCATGTGCTTTATGAAAATATGCTTATGAATGTGAATATGATATAACTGGAATCTGATTTATGCAAAAGGTCTCTTGTAAGGTATCATTACAAAGCTTAGAATCTACTGCGTGTGTTCATCCTATTTGTATGTATGTATCATGCTTGTATCTCAAGCTAGAAATATGAAGTATAACTCTGAGGTCCTAATGTAATTATGCAAACTGTGGGCCATTAATAATGGCTTGGAATCTTGATGGCTTCCATTGAATTGGTTGTGAATGGGTTTATTTATCCGTAAGCCTTTCTGTGTACGTGTGGGCCAGCCCATGGGTAATGAAGAATGAGGTCTTACAGTGACATGTCACCTGAGACTGGAATCCATCTTAAATCTGGTACTTTTACATTTAGAAGGAGGGGTGGGGACCCAGAGAGACAAAAGTTTCCTGCCTTGTGCCAAAGCTATAAAAGGGGGTGAAACAGTACAAAGGAGGCTGCCGGTCATCAGAACACCCTGGGTTACCACCTAAGGTTGCCAGTCATGAGAAAACTCCTAGTTTCCACCTAAGATGTCTGCTGGAACTAACAAGGACCGTACCAGGAAAAGGATTGGGCTCAGACTAGGAAGGAGTCTAGTCTGTGAAAGAAGCTTATTGGAACATCTCTGAGGGTGAGATTTTACCTGTAATCAGTTTCTTAATGTATTAGGCTTAGACTTGTGTGTTTTTGCTTCATTTTGCTTGGTGACTGACTTTGTTATGTCTGTTATTACTTAAAACCACTTAAATTCTATTTTTATACTTAATAAAATCACTTTTGTTTATTAATTAACCCAGAGTAAGTGATTAATATATAGGGGAGCAAACAGCTGTGCATATCTCTTTATCAGTGTTATAGAGGGCAGACAATTTATGAGTTTATCCTGTACAAGCTTTATACTGAGTAAAACGGATTTATTTGGGGTTTGGATCCCATTGGGAGCTGGGTGTCTGGGTGCTGGAGGTAAGTAACCTGCTGAGCTGTTTTCACTTAAAGCCTGCAGCTTTGGGGGTGTGGACCAGACCTGGGTCTGTGTTGCAGCAGGCTAGTATGCCTGGCTCAACAAGGCAGGGTTCTGGAAGTCCCAAGCTGGCAGGGAAAACGGGCAGGAAAAAAGGTAATTCCAGTACGTAAGGTGACAGTGTCAAGGATGTCTCTGTGACCGAACCCGTCACATATGGAACAGTTTTTTTTTTGGGGGGGGGGCGGACAGGGAGGGATTGTTAGGGAGCTTCCCCCATGCAGACCCTGGGTGACCCCTAGCCTCTCCCATTCAGGTAGGCACATCTGCCCATCCCCATGTGTCTCTGTGCCCTCACCAGCCAATCCCCTGTCCCTATGTCGCCCTGTACCCCATCCTCATGTGTCTCTGTGCCCTCACTCAGCCACTCCCTGTCCCTATGTAGCTCTGCCCCCCTCCCCCTGTCCCCATGGGTCTCTGCACCTCCCTCCACCCTTGTCCCTGTGCCTCCACTCCCATTCGGCCCCTGCCCCAGTCTGTCCTGCCCCACTAGCCCTTATGAGCCCTGAGATAATGCTTCTGGTAGATTGAGATAGTGTGCATTTCTTGCAGTTCTTGAGCAGTTTCCAGAGCTGGCCTTAAGAACAAACAAAACAACTGACTGCTTTTGTGTGAAATACTGTCCCCATGAAAGTCAATGGGAGTTTTATTATTCACTTGAGTTGTGCCAGGATTTCACTCCCAGTACTTGGGGACTCCACGTAGCTTCAGTAACACTCAACCTGATCACTCTCTAGTAGAAGGATCGCTTGTTTTGTTTTGATCTTGGTTAAACCTTCGCTACTGTTTATGTTTTGTGTCATCCAGAAAGTGACTCTATAGAAATAACATTGTGGGATCCATGTTTGTCTTTCAGTTATTTCATATGAAATTTGATCAATTTTTTTTATCTGTCAAATGCAGAAACCTGGATCTGGATTCTTTCCTTCTTGAGTATAATTACTGTTATCTCAAATGAAACTGAGGTGTATTATAGGTATAATTAAAGTGGAATGATTGTCCATTTCATCACACCTGTACTAGAGATGTCTTACCAGTTAACTGCTTTAACCATTAATGCCTGGGCTGGCTAGCCAGCCGGCTTCTGCGGCCCCATGCCAGCTGGAGTGGGCCCAGCAGTGCCAGCCAGCTGGAGCAGGCCTAGCCACAGCGCCCAGATGGAGCAGCACTGCCTGGATGGAGTGGGCCCAGCTGCAGAGCTCGACCGGAGCAGTGCCGGGCAGCTGGAGCAGGCCAAGCTGCCACCCAGCCACCCCGGCGAGATGGGCCCCAGCCACTTAAACAGTTAACCATTTAAACAATTACAAATATTTAGTTTAAACAGTTAACTTTCTAAACAGTATTTACATCCTTAACCTGTACACTCCTTTTGGTATCAAAATACGATATATTGTAAGTACATTGGAAGCAGGAAGCCTGCTAAACAACCAGTAGGGTCCCTGGCCCAACGAGATGCAAAAGAGCACTCAAGGAAGATAAGGCCATTGCAGAGAAACTAAATGAATTTTTTGCATCGATCTCCATGGCTGAGGATGTGAGGGAGATTCCCTATCCTCTCCAATCCCAAAACCATTCTCTTTAGATGACAAATCTGAGGAACTGTCCCAGATTGAGGTGTCATAAGAGGAGGTTTTGGAACAAACTGATCAATTAAACAGCAATAAGTCACCAGGACCAGATGGTATTCACTGAAAAGTTCCTCAAATGTGAAATTGCAGAACTAGTAATTGTGATATGTAACCTATCATTGAAATCAGCTTCTGTACCAGATGACTGGAGGATAGCTAATGTGACGCTAATTTTTAAAAAGGACCCCAGAGGCGATCCTGGCAATTACGGTTCGGTAAGCCTAACTTCAGTACCAGGCAAATTGGTTGAAATTGTAGGAAAGAAAAGAATTATCAGACACATAGATGAACACGATTTGTTGGGGAAGAGTCAAAATGATTTTTGTAAATGGAAATCATACCTCACCAATCTACTTTGAGTATTCTCAAAGTATCCGACAAAGTATCCAAGAAGCATGTGGACAAGGGTGATCCAATGGATATAGTGTATTTAGATGTTCAGAAAGCCTTTGACAAGGTCCCTCAACAAAGGCTCTTAAACAAAGTAAGCTGTCCTGGGATAGGAGGGAAGGTCCTCCCATGGATCAGTAGCTGATTAAAATATAGGAAACAAAGGATAGGTATAAATGGTCAGTTTTTAGAATGTAGGGGGTAAATAATGGTGTCCCCCAGGGCTCTGTACTGGAACCAGTGCTGTTCAACATATTCATAAATAATCTGGAAAAAGAGATAAACAAAGGTGGCAAAATTTGCAGGTGATACAAAATTACTCAAGATAGTTAAGTCCAAAGCAGACTGTGAAGAGTTACAAAGGGAAGTCACAAAACTGGGTAACTGGGCAACAAAATGGCAGATGAAATTCAATGTTGATAAATGCAAAGTAATGCACATTGGAAAATATAATGTCAACTATACATACAAAATGATGGAGTCTAAATTAGCTGTTACCTCCCAAGAAAGAGATCTTGGAGGCATTGTTGGATGGTTTTCTGAAATCATCCATTCAATGTGTAGGGGCTTTCAAAAAAGCGAGCAGAATGTTGGGCATCAAGAGGAAAAGGATAAATAATAAGACAGAAAATATCATATTGCCTCTATATAAATCCATGGTACACCCACATCTTGAATACTGCGTGCAGATCTGGTTGCCTCACCTGAAAAAAGCTATATTAGAATTGGAAAAGGTTCAGAAAAGGGCAACAAAAATGATTGGGGTATAGAACAGCTTCCATATGAGGAGAGGTTAATAAGACTGGGACTTTTCAGCTTGGAAAAGAGATGACTAAAGGGGGATATGATTGAGGCCTGTAAAATCATGGCTGGTGTGGAGAAAATAAATAAGGAAGTGTTATTTACTCTTTCTCATAACACAAGAAATAGGGGTCACCAAATGAAATTAATAGGCAGCAGGTTTAAAACAAACAAAACCAAGTATTTCACACAATGCACAGTCAATCAGTGGAACTCTGTCAGAGGATGTGGTGAAGGCCAAGATATAACTGGGTTCAAAAAAGAACTAGACAAGTTCATGGAGGATAGATCCATCAGTAGCTACTAGCCACGATGGTTAGGGATGCGAAACCATGCTTTGAAGTGTCCCCTAGCTTCTGTTTGCCAGAAGCTGGGAATGGGTGACGGGATGGATCACTTGATGATTTCCTGTTCTATTCATTCCCTCTAGGGCACCTGGCATTGCCCACTTGTGGAAGACAGGATGCTGGGCTAGATGGACCATTGGTCTGACCCAGTATGGCCATTCTTATGTACCATTTATTGTCACATATTCCTTCCCCTAAACCAGGGATGGCCAACCTGAGCCTGAGAAGGAGCCAGAATTTACCAGTGTACATTGCCAAAGAGCCACAGTAATACGCCAGCAGCCCCCACCATCAGCTCCTCCACCCCGCTCCCAGCACCTCCCACCCACTGGCAGCCCCGCCAATCAGTGCCTCCTCCTCCCTCCCCGCACCTCCCAATCAGCAGTTTCGTGGCATACAGGAGGTTTGAGGGGGAGGGGGAGGAGGAGCGAGGGCACGGCAGGCTCAGGGGAGGGGGCGGGAAGGGGTGGAGTGGGGCCAGGGCTTGTGGCAGAGCCAGGGGTTGAGCAGTGACCATTCCCCGGCACGTTAGAAAGTTGGCGCCTGTAGCTCCAGCCCCGGAGTCGGTGCCTAGACGAGGAGCCGCATTTTAGTTTCTGAAGAGCCTCATGTGGCTCCAGAGCCATGGGTTGGCCACCCCTGCCCTAAACTCTAGCAAGAAGCTTTGTAATGTGATGAGTATTTTGATGTTGTTGCTTTAGAAGATAATTGTGTGCTTAAAGCAGCTGTTTGGCCTTAAAGCCAATAAGCTCATGCAGCTTTAAAAAGTCTGAACTGAGGCCCTGATTCAGCAAGATACTTAAGGTTGTGCCTAATTTTTAAACTCATGAGCCATTCTATTGAAGTTAATGGATCTACTCACGTGTTTAAAGTTAGACATGCCTAAGTACTTCGCTGAGCTGGAGCTAGTGGTCCCACAGCTGGAGCTAGTGCTCCTACAGCTGATTCTGGACCCATGTAAATTAATGGGAATTTTTCCATTGACGTCATTCGATGCAGGATCAAGTTTTTAGCCTCAGAATGGAAAAGTAAAATTGCATCTTGTTTTAATTACTTAATCTAAACTAATATGCATTTTTTTACCTTTTTGCCTATAATTAGTTGCTTCAGTTCTGTAATGCTGCATTGAATATGTTCATGGAATGCCTCAGTTTATCTGTAAGAGTTATATTTGTAGTTCTACTCTTGCTGAAAAATGTCATTTTTGTGTACATATATTTTTTTGCAGATGGAGCATTTATCTGAAAAAGCAGCTGAACAGCTCCATGCTGAAATCATTAATGAAACAGATACACCTCGCACCCGCAACCTCAAGCTCTTACGGGCCAAGCGTTTAGCTTACTATGGAAGGAGTGGAAGGACAAAGATTTGCTCTTGTGGTACAGATAATAAACTAAGTTCATCAGCTTCCAGAGGAGCAGTTTTACATTCTGCAGTGAGCACTAAAGAAGAAGAAAATCAGACTTCCACATTAAGTGGCTCTCAGCAACCTAATGATGCAACAAATAGAAGAAAACTTTTAATTCAGAGATCATCTGGAGTAAACCATCAAGGAAAAGAACAAGAAACAATTATCAGAAATCCAGAAACGCATAGCAAGTGTATGAGCCAGACCTGTATTTCAGAATTAGATCATAGACTACTTGAGGATCTGACTGTTCCCGAGACACAAAAACTCCAGCATGTTATGAGTTGGGCACAATTGTTCCTTAGTAAATCTCAGCAAGCAGCTCATATGCCGAAATATTCACAGTTATCTCAAGGACTTACTTTGTCTCAAGACAATGAAAGTGAAATAGCACTAAGTAGGGAAACCAGAAGCTCACATCGTTCTTTGTCGCAATCAACAGATGGTTTTAACCTCAATGCACATGCTAATATTTGCAAGAGTTCCAGCTTTTCTTCAATCTCTGAAGTTAACTCAGAGCATACAGAAAGGTGCATTTCTCTTGACCCTTTAAGAGATAAAACATTATCCCCTGAAAACAAATGTTTTTATAACATTCAGGCTAATAATAATAATAAGAGAAAGACAATAATTAGGATCAAGAGAGAAAGAAGGGACCCTGAGATCTCCCTGGGTAGTTTGAGCCAACTTGCACTTGCTGATGAAACCTGGAACAGCAAAGAAAAATCAAATTTTCAAAATATAGGTGAAAAAGATATGTGGTCAGAGATACATAGTGTCCAGCCAGAACCTCAAGTTGTGTGTAAAACTGGCAATTATTCAAGTAAAATGGCAGAGGTTCTATGTGAGGATCCTAGTACTTATTTTTGGGCTCCCCTAGTTGATAGTTCAGATGAGGAATTCACAGACAGAATTGTGAAGACAAAAAGATCAAATAGGTCTGGTGCTGAGATTAAGGAGCACAAAAAATCTTCACACAGCATATTTTCATTTAAAGAAAAAAATATAAAATATTTGAGTTCTGGTGTGTTGGGAGGTAGTATTGCCTCCATGAAGAAGACGTACAAAAATGGAAAACGGTCCGTGGGAGAAAAGCACATATTAGAGAACAAAGAAAATTATAAACACAAAGATTTCAATTTGGCCTTAAAGGCTCATGGCTGCAGTGAAGGCAAGGTTATTGCAGGTAGAATCAAGGGAGAGGCTGAAAACAGATGTATCCCCTTCGCTGGTGAATCTGAGGTAGAAAATGTTGAATTAGAAGATCTGGTGGTAGATTTTACACCTCTGAAGAGAGATACAGATCAGAGAAATGAATCAAGATTCAAGGATATGGAAGACTCAGATTACGCTGTTGAAGTGAGAAAATGGATTGGAGAAAAGCAAACAGACAGTATCTTCAGTAGCACAAGTTTTGACAAGAGTATGGGTAAAGGAAATAACTACAAGAGAGCTCAAAAAGAAATAGAGCTAAAATGCTCTAAGAAAGATCCAGCCATGCAAAGTAGCAATCCTTTGCTGAATTCATTAGTGAACCCTCCGGAACACACTTTTAAAGTTTGCCCTGACTGTGCATGCCTCAGTTATCCAGATATGACTTGGTGCAGTGGATGTGGTTGTGTTTTATTAGGTATATTAACACAGTCTACTAAAGACAATATGGAACATAAATCCAAAGTATTCCTAGGAGATGTGACTGAGAAGCAGAAGAATGTTTTCAGTCAAGTCAACAAATCTTCACACGTTTCAGAAAGCAGCTCAGAGGAATTCCCCAAACTCAGAGAAAGAAGTGATGATTGCCAAAAGATATGCTGGGATGATAAGCCACTGTTATATTCAGACTGTGATATTAGTGTTTTGGATCAGTTAAATAAGGCCAGATGTCTTCATCCCAAAGAGAGAAACCAGCCATATTCTTTCCAAGAATACCTTGGATACTCTAAAGAGGAAAAGATCGCCAAATATCTTGAGGGTATGGTGATTGAGCAAGAGGAGACTGAAGAAACTCACAGTGACTGTGGAGCAACTGAACTAAGCTCTGTTAGTGACATAAATCCTGATGCCATAAAACAAGAGAATAGCCATCTTGAAGAACAGGACACATCTGAAGGAGAATCTACTTTTATGAAACTTTTGGATAATCTTGAGTTGAACAGTAAAACAGAGCAGAAAAAAAGCCACGTTTCAATAGGTAAAGAATTTTTTCACATTTGCTAAGTTGTTCATTTTTAATTATGTAAAATATATAACCATTTCTAACTATTACTTTAAGGAGAAATGTGGTAATCCTCTGTTGTTGAATATATGCATGATCCTGTTGTTTATTCTTCTCTGACTGTCATAATTATTCTTCTCTATCATAATTTATTTTGGGTGTTTATAAGTAAATCTAAAATTTTATGACCTTTGATATAAAAATAATAATAATAATGGCTCAGCACTGATAAAGTAGCATCCATCTCTCCAGTTCCTAATTCATTGTTAACTGAAATTGATTCATGTGCTCTGAGATGCTTAGTTTTTGCATTAAAAAAGAGCTGTCAAGTAATGACACATAACAACTGTTTGTGAAATTCATTGCTTTTATTAGCCCCTTTTTATCACTTGCGTGTAAATAAACAGCTCTGATTAGGCTGTTCTTGGGACTCAATGAGTAAAGATGATATATGTTTTCTAGGAAATGTTTCTTGTGGAATACAGTAGAATGTGGAACTACAGTACTATACTTTATTGTCAGAATTTACTCATAATGAAGTAAGATCACTCCGTATGATTTTAAAAAAATCATAAATTCATTATATGTAAACATTTGGTAACATTTAGTGTTGTTACATATTTTTAGATAGGAAACTCTCAAAAACCAAAAGCATTCGGACAAAACTGACTGGTTCTAAGAGGTATTGGGAGAAATCCAGCATTGCATGGTCATCTTACACACATGGAGAACTGAAGCCAAGGTTTGCTTATCTTTTTTTTAAATTTTTTGAATTTACAATCCACTAAAAATTATCTGTAATAAATGCTCCAGTTAGGGCTTTAATACCGACATCAACATCCTTAATCTTATCAACCTTGCCAATTTTTTTCTAGCTCTGCGGTATGTTGTTCTAAAGTTACAATTTAATTTGAAACATTCTAATTTTAACTCAAATTAGCCAAACTACGTTAGTCAGAATTGAGACACTAGACTGGCAAAGAATTAAAGTCAAGATTTTTATTATACAACTCTAATTGCTTCTGAAACAAATCAAGCAGTGGGGATTCTCAAGGCAGCTGAGTGGAAAAGAACAAGTCTACTCCTCACATGGTTAGTATCCCCTGGAGTCACAATAAGGTCTGTGGCAAGACATTTGTTTATAGCGCTCCCCTCTTCCTTCAGGTCAGCTATTAGATGGCAAATGGTTAAAGAAAGGGGTTGGAAAATACAAAACTGTTATGGGAAATAATATTTTTATTGTCTCTTAAGCAGAACATTATTTATTATGGTCTGATTATCCCTTATACTTAGGCCCCTTTAAACCAGTTTAGCAGTGTAAAGGGGCTTAAAATCAGTGTAAATGACATTTACGCCTGCTTTAAGGTAAGGAGCCTTAGCATAAGTGAGAATCAGACTCTGTGCTGGGGACACACTACAGAATACTTTTGAATAGAAAAGAATAAGTAGAGGCAGTGGGGAAAAGGGGCACATAAAAGATATCTATATAGCAGATAGGCGGAGTCTGGTGGCAGCAGCCTTCAGATGGCATCTGACAAGAACAGAGAATTGAGTAGGGAGAGAGGGCGGGGTTGGCTCCTATTGTGGCACCATCCATATCAAGTGGAATGAGCTTGAGGATCCTCTCTCTGACTGCCCAGCAGTTTTAATTTCTAGAAGCCAGGTAGAGAGTGGCAGGAGCAAGGGTCAAGCGCAGGAGGCGATGCTGGTTTGCTGTGGGAGCTGCTTTGATGCAGCTCACTCCAATGACATTGCTTCCTGGATTTGGAGCCCAGTGGAAAAGGGCCAAGTTCATGAGGCTCAATATTTTCCCCATAATTAAGTTGGAGATAATAATATTTCCCTACATCACAGGAGAAACGAGGATTAATTCATTAGAATTAGCAAAGCGCTTTTAAATTGCTGGTTGAAAGGCACTATAGAAATGCAAAACTGTTTCATTATTGTTATTACGCTAAATTCACCCTGGTGAATTTACACCCTGGTGTAAATGCATTGACTTCAATAGAATAACACAGGACTGGATTTGCACCATTGTCTGTTATAGAGCTAATAACAAAGAAATCAGAGCAGCAACAAAAAGATGATAAATTTACATATTTCCAATCTAGTCAGTCAAATTCTTAGTTGTACTGTGTATGTCTAAAAGATGATAATTGTACCAATTTAGTGACCCAAATTTAGGCACCTATGTTTGAAAAAGTTGTCCTACCATTTCTGTGAAATTTCCAGTTTTAACAAATTCTGTTTCTTACTCATTACACCATTAACCTGATTTATTGCTTCTTGCAATGGATAGTACCAGTAGTAACTAGATAAATCGTAGCTTGGGAAAATCTCATTAACATCTCATATTCCCTGACCCTGGACATGGTTTCACATGGGTGAACCTCTGTATTCATGTGGGGTACCTGAAAGGATTGGGCCCATTTTTGGAGTCCAGCTTATAGTAAGCATCATTTATTTTGAAAGTTTATTTTTATTAATTTATTTTTGTATTTATTTTCTTTTTAGAGAAATAAAATAAGATTTATAAAACATCTAGTTTAATTATCTGAAGAAAGCGTTCACCAAGTACTCACAGCTTATCAGAATTGGTGTGAGCATATTATAAAAAGCATACATCTAAACAGTGGAAAAAGTCAAAGTGTACTTAGAATTGGGGAGAATTCAGGCCAAACACTCAAGAGGGCTAAATTCTTATAATTTCATGGCAGAGAGCTGAAAAAGTTTTTGTGTTAATATTCAGATGCTCTGGGTTGGTTTGTGTAGGACGGCATTTTTTATTTGTAAAAATCCAAGTGTGCTTTCGCCATAATTAATAAACTTCTTAGCACTAGGGACCAATAAAGAAGAGAATTGTTTTAATCTAGATTCAGTTACTATTGGGCCTCTTTTCTTGTTTTCAATTGATTTGTTCTTTGGTGGTAAGAATCTGTGCATGTGCTCTTGCTCATGTCCTCTGTCATGTTTTGCCTCATTTCTGTCCTTGTTAAGGCCCTGACCCTGCTTCCTGTGAAGCCATTGGGATGGATTCTGTGGTCTACTAAAGCCACTTTGCACAAAGGAATCTTAAAGTTGCTGGAAATGGACGGCAGAGAACTCCCCTTACACACAGGAACTCTCCACCACCTCCTGTGCCTGCCGCCCCTGTGCCACACAGCTCTAAGGGGAAACAGAGGGTGTATTGGAGAGATTCAGGGAGATTGGTGGGATGGAGATGGGGTATGGTAGAGTGGAGTTCTGCTGTGCCCTATTCTCCATTGGCTTGTGGTCCCTGGTAGACCTTACACCAGTAGTGAAAGGTAGAGGCGCTTACTGTGAAGCTCTAACTTGCGGTGGTGGTGGATGGCTGAGTATCAGGGAGCTGCAACTAATCTTCTGCAGTGGCCTCACTCCACTGCATCTGAACAGAGGTGAAGTATGTGCCCCATTGTTTCTTTAGCCATTGATTTCAATGGGAGAAGGACTGGACCCTAACTGACTGTTTAAAACAGGGCCAGTATGATGCATTCTTCTTCAAACACCCCCCCACACACACACTTTTGTCAGTGAATCTTTGTTGGCCAATGGAGTTCTAAAACGTTTCTTCAAAATAGCTCATTCATGAGCGTAACGGAGCAGGTGGCAGCTGCTATTGCTGGTGCTGTCCTCGGGTGGTTCATGAACAAGCCATTGTGTATGAGAGAGTATTTAAAGAGAGTTCACCCCAAGCTGTGAATCATAGAAAAGTAGGACTGGAAGGGACCTTGATAGGTCATCTAGTTCAGTCCCCTGCACTGAGGCAGCACTAAGTGTTATCTAGACCATCCCTGAAAGGTGTTTGTCTAACATGTTCTTAAAAACCTCCAGTGATGGAGATTCCACAATCTCCCTAGGTAATTTGTTCCAGTGCTTGGAACAGCACTTACTGTTAGAAAGTTTGTCCTAATGTCTATCTTAAATCTCCCTTGCTACAATTTAAGCCCATTACTTCTTGTCCTGTCCTCAATGATTAAGGAAAAAAACTGATCACCCTCCTTGTTGTAACATCCTTTTATGTATTCAGTGATTGTTATCAATCATGTTTCCTCCCCTCCCCCCACGTCTTCTCTTTCCCAGACTAACCAAAGCTATTTTTTTCAGTCTTTCCTGGTATGTCCTGTTTTCTAGACCTTTAATCATTTTTGTTTCTCTCATCTGGACGTTCTCCAATTTGTCCACATCTTTCCCAAAGTATGGTGCCCAGAAGTGGACACAGTACTCCAGTTGAAGTCTTATCAGTGCTGAGTAGAGTGAAAGAATTTCTTCTTGTGTCTTGCTTACAACACTCCTTTTAATACAACCCAGAATGATGTTCACTGTTTTAGCAACACTTTTACATTGTTGACTCATATTTAATCTGTGATCCACAGTAGCCCCCAGATCTTTTTCAGCAGTACTCTGTCCTAAGCAGTCATTTTCCATTTTGCATGTGTGCAGTTTAGTATTCCTTCCCAAGTGTAGTACTTTGCATTTGTTCTTATTGAATTTCATCCTGTTTACTTCAGACCATTTCTGCAGTTTGTCAAGCTCATAATGAATCCTGTCCTCCAAAGTGCTTGCAACCCCACTAAGCTTGGCGTCATCCACCAACTTTATAAGTGTTCTCTCTATGCCATTATCCAAATCATTTATGAAAATATTGAATATAACCGGACCCAGGATAGATCCTGGCAGGACCCCACTCAATATGCCCTTCCAGCTTGACTGTGAACCATTGAGAACTACTCCCTGAGTGCGGTTTTCCAATCTGTTGTACACCCATCTTAAGTAGGTTTGTCTCTAGGCTATATTTCCCTAGTTTGCTTATGAGAAGGTCATGTCAGACAGTACCAAAATCCTTACTAAAGTTGAGCTATATATCATCTACTGATTCCCCATTACCCGCAAGGCTTGTTATCCTGTCAAAGAAGGATATTAGGTTGGTTTGAAATGATTGGGTCTTTACAAATCCATGTTGACTGTTACTTATCACTCTTATCTTCTAGGTGCTTACAAATTGATTGATTATTTGCTGCATTATGCTTCCAGGTAGCGAGGTTAAGTTGACTAGTCTGTAATTCCCTGGGTTGTCTTTATTCTCCTTTTTATAGATAGGTGCTATATTTTACCCCTTTCCAGTCCTCTGGGATCTCCCCTGTCCTCCACAAATTCTCAAAATAATCACTAATGGCTCAGGTATCTCTTCAGCCAGTTCCTTAAGTATTCTAGGATATATTTAATCAGGCCCTGCCTAGTAAGACATCTAACTTGTGTGAGTAATTCTTAACTTGTTTGTTCCTGTTTGAGCCTCAAATCCTACCCCATTTATACTGATGTTCACTATGTTAGTTGTCTAATCACTGCAACGCGTGGTGCACTGTCTACACTGGTGCTCTACAGTGCTGAAACTTGCTGCGCTCAGGGGGGTGTTCTTTCATGCCCCTAAGCAAGAACGTTGCAGCACTGCAACTTTCGCCAGTGTAGACAAGCCCTCAGACCTGCTTCCCATGGGATCATAGAATCATAGAATATCAGGGTTGGAAGGGACCTCAGGAGATCATCTTGTCCAACCCCCTGCTCAAAGCAGGACCAATCCTCAATCTTTGCCCCAGATCCCTAAATGGCCCCCTCAAGGATTGAACTCACAACCCTGGGTTTAGCAGGCCAATGCTCAAACCACTGAGCTATCCCTCCCCCCCAAATCTTAGCTACAATTCTCTGATTTTGCTAAAGTCTGTCTTCTTGAAGTCCATTGTCTTTATTCTGTTGTTTTCCCTACTACCGTTCCACAGAATCATGCGCTGTGATCATGAAATGATACAGTTCATAATTCTTTTCACCCAAAGTGCCTACATGTTCCTGTAGAAATTCAAATTCCTTGAATGAAAGAATTTTACTAATTTCAGTTTACTCCCTTTTCTGGATCATTAGAGAGTATTTTAAAAATGACAGGACAAAATACTGGATCCCTGTTGTATCCCACTTGATGCCTCCCTCCATTCAGTAATTTGCTGTTTATCTTTACCCTTTGTTTTTGTTCCTTCAGTCAGTTTTCATTCCATGTGACTTTCCTCTAAACCCAAACAAATTTGAATGGACTTTATGTATAATCTGTCATGAGAGAGTACATCAAATGCTTTATTAAAATCTGCATTTTAATATGTATGTGTGTATTTCCTAATTGACTTCTAAATGAACATTAATGTTTTGAAACAACTCTATTTATACACTGTGGCTCTTGTATTTTTCCCAGTTATTTAACAAGGGCAAGCAGCAACAATTTATACTAACACTGAAGGAATAATGAGTCAATAAGCACTTGTAGTATAATTCCATATATATGAGTAATTTGCTCTACAGTAACTTAATGAGGAAAAATTAAACAAAGTCTCCTCTTGAAATAAAGTTAATGTTGTCAGAGTTCATGTGCACACACATGAGAGGTGTGAACATCTGACTCAAGCTCACTGCCTTCATTTGCCAGATTAGCCAAAGGAAAGCTGTTGTTATTAGAAGTGATCTGATTAATAATTTGTGATGGAAGTGTCTGATAATGAAAGGGATGAATTCACACATGACAAGATTCAGATATTCTCCTAATAATACTTTAGTGGGAGGAATCAGCATACAGTTCTTTTTAAGAGCCACTAAAAAATTTCTAAACCCAGACAAGTTAACTGAGAGAATTTTTTTAGAACCTTCCTTGGATATATGTAATAGGTTCTGCAAACTAGTTAATTGGTTCATAGCATTTATCATATGGCTGTCACCATGGTTCCATGTTCTTTGATTCAGCTCTGCATCTTATCAAATGTTTATTCTCTCCACATATGTTTTACATTATATATTTAAATAAATGTCTAGTAAGTTTAATAAAATAGCAATGGTATGATTTCAGTTACATGTTTGTCTTCCATTTACCGGGTGCTATAGTGCCAAAGCTATGCACTATGTTTGTCAATCCATAGTATTAAATATATTATTAGCCTCTGATGATGGGCAAGTGGAAATAAATGAATATACTATTCCAACAATTTTTTGTTTGCCTGATCTAGATCACAGTGTGTACAGAGACCAGTCTCAGCTGATGTGGGCAAGAAGATGGTCTATATATCTCAAAATATTCAGCCTTCAGGTATGTGAATCAATAACCAGTAAACATGACCAGATCTATGATATGCCAAAGAAAATTAATATTTTAAATATCATGAAAATATGTATCTGGTTTGATGCATGTATAGCATGTAACTTTTGATAGTGGAGAGGGAGGGGGAGTTTGGCTAGACTCCAGAATCTGAACTTTCTTCTGAAATAGCACATGTAACTGTATTCTAAGGGATCAAATCTATTTCTAATTTTTAATATTTTAATTAAAAGCACAGATGAAAAAAGGGAGAAATGATCTGCTGCTATGGGGATTTAAAGAGCCCCTCTGCCATATCTCTTATCTTTCCTCTTCTCTTCCTTGTGAGAAAAGTGATGTGTTAAATGGATAATAGTCACTAGGGCTGAAATTTGGGTAGCCACCACACCTCTCACCAAAGCCCAAGTAAACAGGCTTTGCACAGGGAGGACGAATATGGAGACTGAGAAAGATGGAATCTTCCCTTCTCCTAGCCAGGAGGCTAGACTTGGAGCACTTGCTCAGCCAGCCTGTGTCCATTAGTGTATTTTGTGGTCTAATAGCAGACATAGCTTGCTACAACCTTACTGTGCAGGATCTGTGCACGTTGGATCTGCACAGTTAATGGGTCCATTGACCACTACCACTTACCCAACCACCTACTAAACTTTACCCTCTGCACTTCTATAGGGAGAGCCCCATGAATCTTGACTCCAGGGTGTGCAGAGGCAGCAGCAGACTTTGTGATATTTTTGGTAGTTTTGATATATCCATGACCATATCTAGAGCCTCCTTGCTTATTCTTTCTTTTGGAATCACACACACAGGGCTTTTCATGGCCCCGTATTAGGTATTGTGAGTTTCACCTGAGAAGAATAATTTAGAAGGCAAATAAAAATGTGGATATCTTACTGTAATACCTTGCATGTCATCTATCCAGTGATTCTCTGCCCTCCCCCACATTGTCCATCTTCTTGGAGATACCTTCATTGGTATAAGCATTTGCTCTTGCTGAAGGCCCTATCCACATTGAGCTGATTTATTTGTGCTTTTCAGTTTGTAGATTTCACATTAAAAACAAATTGTTGTTATCCCATTTATTGGCGAGATCACTCAACGCAAGGATCCTGTACATCACTGAGATGAGCACAAATGAACAAAGAATACGAAGTAGAGCCTTGTCTACTGCTGCAAGAAGGACAGGAGGCAATGGATATAGTTTAATTAGGCTGCAAGTTTATTCTCTTAAAATATCTGGCAATACCTGGCAATGAATTTTACAGTGCAGGACATCATCATTCCTTAATCATTTCTACATGATCTGCAACCTGGTCCCAGCCATCCCAGTGCTGATACCCCACTGCTCACCCATTGTCTGAGCTAAAAGGGGGCTCTAAAAGGAGGGAGTTGGCTCCCTGCTGTACCAAATGTAGAAGTCCCAACCTCCTGTTCCTCAGCTCCTTAAGGGATGCTTTCTTTCAAATCCTTTTCCAGTCCATTTTCTCTGATAACCCTTTATACCTTCCTAAGGAGTACCTGCATTGGACATTTGCCATGGGGTTTATGTACTAAGTTACAATGTTAGAACCTAACCCCAGAGTCCCAGACTTACTGTGAGGAAGCCGACTCCCCTGCAATCCCTAAGGAAAAAAGGGCGACTAGTATAAAGCCCAGAGTGGGTCATGAGGAAAACTGGTCCTTTTGCAAATTTCATGGGTGGGTGTATGGATGCGTGGTGCCAGCCCAAACTCTGGGCCTGATTGGTGAGTTATAAATATATATAAATATATATAAAATATATAAATATATAAGTTCTGGTGAGCAAGAAGGGCAGTGTTCCTCTTCCGCTGACCTCATCCAGCTGCTTCTTGCTCTTTCTTAGGTTCATAGATTCCAAGGTCATAAGAGGGACCATTGTGATCATCTAGTCTGACCTGCCATATAACACAAGCCATAGACGTTCTCCAAAATAATTCCTAGAGCAGATCTTTTAGAAAAATATCAGATCTGTATCTAAAAATGGTCAGTGATGGAGAATCCTCCACACCTTTGGTAAATTGTTCCAATAGTTAATTACTCTGTTTTATAAATTTATGCCTTGTTTCCAGTCGAAATTTGTCTAGCTCCGGTGGGCAGCCAGTTGATTGTGTTACAGCTTTCTTTGCTAGATTGAAGAGCCCGTTATTAAATGTTTGTTCCCTATGTAGGTATTTATAAACTGTAATCAAGTTACCCCCTTAACCATCTCTTTGTTACGATAAATAGATTGAGCTCCTTGAGTCTGTCACTATAAGGCATGTGTTCTAATCATTTAATCCTTCTTGTGGCTCTTCTCTGAATCCTTTCCTATATATCAAGAGCCTTCTTGAACTGTGGACACCAGAACTAGACATAGTATTCCATCAGTGGTTGCACCAGTGCCAAGTACAGAGGTAAAATAACCTTTTTACTCCATCTTCTTCATGAAACTGCTATTACTGAATCATTGTATGATGAGCTAAGAAAGGCAAGCTGGCAACTGATTGCACTTCTTGAGCATTCATCCCTTCATGACCCTGAAACATTTCCAGTACAAATAATGAGGAGTCCTTGTGGCACCTTAGAGCAGGGGTCGGCAACCTATGGCACACATGGCAAAGATGGCACGCAAGCTGATTTTTAATGGCACGCTGCTGCCTGCCGAGTCCCAGCCACCAGCCCCGCTCAGCCCGCTGCTGAACCCAGGCCGGGACCCCGGCAGCAGCAGTGTGTCATTAAAAATCCTGCCTGCCCCAGTCCCTCTTTTTTGCGCGCCCCCCCCCCCCCCCCCCCCGGGGTGGGGCGGGGGGAGGCAGGATGAAGAAGCTCGGTTCTGCCGGCTGCTGCTGCAGAGCAAGCAAGCTCTCCCCCTCCCCCGCCTCTTCTCCCAGCATGCTGGGTTTCTGCCTCTCCTCCTCTCCCTCCCCGCCGCCGATCAGCTGGTGGCCCTTGCGAGGGAGAGGGAGAAGTGGAGCCGCAGTGCACTCGCTGCTCCGGAGAGGAGGTGGAGAAGAGGTGGGGATGGGGCCTGGGGAAGGGGGGCATATCCCCTCCAGCCCCCTGTCTTGAGCCACTCTGGGCGGGGGCTGGGAACACCCCCAAGACCCTAGCTCACACGCCCAGCCCTCTGCCCTTACCCTTACGCCCCCACCCACACCCCAGCCCCCTGCCCTGAGCCCTGCATCCCTCACACACACCCCTGCCCTGAGCCCTGCACTCCCCTCACACTCCCCCAGCCTCCTGCCCTGACCCCTGCACCCCCCACGACCCCAACCCTGACTCCAGTACCCCCCACACATACCCAGCCCCCCCATACCCTGACTCCTACACCCCCCTCACATGCCCCCTGCCCTGACTTCTGCACCTCCCACACGTACCCAGCCCCCTCATACCCCATGTCCTGACTCTTGCATCCCCCACATCCCCACCCCCACCCTGAGCACCAAACAGGAGCTCCTGCATCCCCTCTCACCCCCCACATTCCCACCTGCACCCCTTGCACCAAATGGGAGCTGCCCAGGTAAGCACTCCACACCCCACACCCAAACCCCAACTCTGAGCCCCCTCCCTCATTCTAGCTCCTGGCCAGACCCTACACCCCAACCTCAAGCCCGCTCCTTCACCCCCAGCCCTGTGCTCAGTGCACTCCCACCCTCTGTCAGTGCAGAGAGAGAGGAAGACAATGGGCTAGAACCAGGGAGAAGGTACCCACTCTATGTGGGCAGGGCCGGGATCCCAGACTAGCGGCGGGCTGAGCGGGGCTGGCAGCTGGAACCCTGGCTGGCAGGAGCCGGCGGACTGAACCCCAGACCGGCAGCAGGCTAAGTGGCAGCGGGCTGAGACGCTCAGCCCACTACCAATCTGCGGTCCCGGCTGCTGGCCCCGCTCAGCCCACTGCCAGTCTGGGGTTCAGGCTGCCAGCCTGCCCCTTGCCAGCCAGGGTCCCGGCCACAGGCCCCGCTCAGCCTGCTGCCAGCCTAGGTGAATGGAACCCCAGGCTGGCAGCGGGCTAATCGGGCCGGCGGCGTAAGATCAACATTTTAATTTAATTTTAAATGAAGCTTCTTAAACATTTTGAAAACCTTGTTTACTTTACATACGACAATAGTTTAGTTATATAATATATAGACTTATAGAGAGAGACCTTCTAAAAAACGTTAAAATGTATTATTGGCACGCAAAACCTTAAATTAAAGTGAATAAATGAAGACTCGGCACACCACTTCTGAAAGGTTGCCGACCCCTGTTTTAAGTGAATCAGTCTGATCAATGCAGGGACTAATCTAATCTACACTCTCAAATTTTCATAAAATGCTTTCACCACAGTGAGTGGGTCCAGAAGAAAAAGGGGTTATTGCCCTTTAAGGGCCCACCCTACAAAGGAGACAGAGGGTAGGAGAGGGAAAGTTTACAGGGATGTAACTGGGAAGAAGTGTTCCATAAATATTTCTGTTCTGTATTTGGGAGGAAAAAATGATGCAGTAATATCATGTGATAACACTTTTTTAATACCACTTGTATCTCAGGAGAATGTTAAACATCAGCTACTAAAGTTAGACATTTTAAAATCAGGAGGTCTGGATAACTTTCACCCAAGAGTTTTAAAAGAGCTGGCTGGGGAGCTCACTGGACCATTACTGCCGATTTTCATTAAGTCTTACAACATGGGGAAGTTCCAGAAGACTGGAAGAAAGCTAAAGTGCCAATATTTAAAAAGGGCAAATAGGCTGACATGGGCAGTTATAGGCCTGTCAGTCTGACATCAATCCAAGCAAGATAATGGAATGGCTGATACAGGACTGTGATGGGGTGTATCAGCCATGCACTGGTACAGCAGGGGTTAACCCTTCTCTCTTAGTCGAGGAGGCCCCACCTCTGTAGAGGCAGTGCACTCTGAAAATAAGAGTTTTTGTCATTAAACAATCTCTTTTTACATTATTTGATTTTCTGTTGTAGGTGTTCACAAGCCTTCTTCAGAATGATAGTCTTGCATCATTTCTTGTTATCTCAATAGCTCAGTGAAAGACTCACTGAGAAAATAATACCCAGATTTATATGTTGTTAAACTTCTTTCTTGTTGTTCTGCTTGCTTGACTTTTGGTCTGCAGGAAAACTGATTTATGAGACATGATCCTATCAGTAGATATCTGCATAAAATTTGCTTTGGTACATAAGAGTACATAGCCTCATGATAAGCGCACAAATTAGACTTTCAATTTAGATCTGTTACATAAGCTGGTATGGTGCTAGAAATCCATCCCATATTAACTGGAAATGTTTCAGGGTCATGAGGGGATGAATGCTCAAGAAGTGCAATCAGTTGCCAGCGTGCCTTTCTTAGCTCATCATACAGTGATTCAGTAATAGCAGTTTCATAAAGAAGTACAGTAGTATTTCTCCTAGTCCCTCTGTTGTTTTTTGGCTGTAGTATCTGGTTTCATATGGTGCTTCTCTTCATCTATATTTCTCGTGACTGATATTTAAATTTGGCTTCTTCCTTTCCTAGCAAATCATAACCTAATGTACAAGATACTAATACCTATCTGATTTAGTTAAGGTGATGGAGGAGTAAGCTGTCGGGTTTGGGATCAAAAGGTCTATGTTCCCTCATTCTTGTTTGCCATTCTCCCACATCCTATTTTGAGTAGCTATCTAGCTATATATTTCTACTTTGCCTATCAACTAGATATTTTTAATCTGCAGAAGTATCTGGGCAAAGACTAGAGATAGTTACTCCCTAGCCATGCACTCAGATGCTATGAAGATGGGTGCAACTGACAATCTAGATGGAGAGATAAAGAGTAGCTGATTATTTGTCCTTTTTCCTTCCATTAGTTTGCATCTTTTTGAATGCTTTAGGGAAGACATCTTTGGGCAAAGAAAGCCAGTGAAGCCAAGAAAGCCAGATAGGCCATGTTGAGGCTATTTTATAGGGGGATGGCCTGTGCAAAGAGGTGTGCTTTGCATTGTCATGTAAGGTCCTGAGGCAGCATGGGTCAATTCAGTAGGACTACTTGTTTCCTTAAAATTAGGCATGTGTTCAAGTACTTTGCTTAATCAAGGTCTAATGTATTTGAGGCAAGGACTCATCCCACTCTAGATTCCTAGCTCCTCAGATGTCACTTCTCTTGGGCAGAGACCCACATCTCTCTCCCTTCTAACCAGGGTTTTCCAGGCACAGATCTCTGCCTACACTTTGATATTCTTAGCGAGTCTGACTGCCTAAACAGGCAAGTTCTGCACTTTGCTTTCTCTTCAAAAGGCTATGAGCAATGTAATTGCCAATAGTTATGAGTTACCACACAGCTTGTTATAAGCAAGCACATTTATTCTTCAGGTGAAAGCATTACAGAGAAAACATATTGAAACAATAAAGAATCTACAGTTTACCAGAGATCACAAAGGCTCTGGTAGGAGTCAGTCATTCAAACTCCATATAGGGTTTTTTTTGTGGTTACCAGTTCATAACAGCCTTAGCTCAGAACAAGCACCTGCAGGAATAGATCAGTCTCCTTTATACAGCTTGGGGCCTTGATCTTGACCTCATGTGACAGGTAATCAGCAGACAAAAGCCCACTCCTCAGAGCATAGCTTAGAAAGGCTGGGTGTTTGCATAACCTGGGGTGGAGAATTTGCATGCATCACCTCTTAAATATTTTCCAGGAAATCGACTTCATCTGTATTGTCCCACATCTTGTCTGCCACATTGTTCAGTATAGTCCTTTGATCATCTAGGTCCACAATAATATATAACCTTTGCATTTAATACAATGGACGCCAAAGATACTTAAACTTAATTAAATAAGGTTTTCAAGGATATTGCAGGAAATTGCCATATCTGTCACAGGGAGTTACACCAGAGAATTTTGCCCTGTAGCTGTAGCATCCCTGTGGCATGTAGAGCACTAGGATTGGGGATTTCATAATCTAATAATTAATTTCTACCTCTTACTTCTATAGTATTATCAAAACTTTCCTCCTTTCTGTAGGTTATGTCAATTCCAGACAGATGAAGGCATATCCTCTCCCAAAACCTACCACATCTACAAAAGCTCAGCAGAAACCACCTAATTATCAAACCACATCAGTAGCTTTTGTGAAGACTGCTAATGCTTGTAAGTAAAAATGTATGCACATATTTGTTAAGCATGTTAACAGGCCATAAAGCTTTTATTAGGATATGCACAGGAACGATGTGTAAATTGTTTCATGTAATTTTTGTGTTCATGTGTATTCACTATGTTCCTTTTAATCACTTTTGACCTTCGTTCCCATTTACCTACCTTCCTTTTGCATTCTCCAGGTGCTTACTCTATCCAGGGAACTAAAGCTGAGTGATAATCAATAGATGCTGACCTGAAAATTAAAAAGAAACTGTAGCTCGAAGTGTCAATAAACTGTAACAATGCAGATTAGAGAATTTGAAAATAATTTAAATTAGGGATAATTTAAACAGTAGGGAAGAACAGCAAGATAAAAACAAATATTTTAAAAAGATTAACTCCCCAACTGTAATTTGTAAGATCATTACTTCCCCAGTTTCTTTTGTCTTATGTAATATGTGTATGTTCTCTGATCAGATCTAGTGTGAGGACTGATTCTGGAAGGTAACAAACACTTTTTGGAGAGGTACTGAGAGCCCTTGACTCTCATTGCAGTCCCTCTCTTGTGAAAATGCTGAGATCTTTAATAACCAGAAATAGTCAGGACCGTGGGTTTGTATCTCATCTGCAAGACATCAGTGCTATCATCACAATGCTTCTTTACAGTGTGTTTGGACATTGGGACAGTCCTGATTTAGAAGGGAAATGGCTTCTTGTAAATTGCCAGTACCACTTCCTGCAGCACCTTTGGCTTTCCTTGGAGACCTCCAGTAAATATCGTCAGGCCTGACTCTGCCATGGAAATTCTAACAACATCACAGCCTGATATAACATGGTTACATTACATCCTAAATGAACAAAATGATTTCAGAAATTCAAGGTAGAAATCAATGTCTTCCAGAGGATAAACAGATCACCTTCCTTTAAAAATAAGTGGTCACTCTTCAGAGACCCATTCCATGACAATGGCTTTAATAAACACCCTTTAAAATGTTAACAATAAACAAGAGAATGAATTTACTGGCTGCATAAAGAGCATTTCTTTGGAGTATTAAAAGGCTTTTCTGAGCCTAACAGCGTGGACCTCAATTAAAGGCAAGTGAAATGTAAATAGGCCAGTCAAGAGATCCATAAAACTGAACAAGGGTATGTTACATGCAAGCAGAACAGAAATATCCTGGGGATATTTATGGCTCCACAGATTTATAACTGCAAAATTGAGGGTAAGGGAGTTTCCTGTGCTCATCCAAAGTAGCAGAGAAAATTGCATGTTTTGGTGAATGTTCTTTCTAGTGTGAACATTATTTAACAAACACAGCACTAATCTGTGCAGATGATTACAGTATAAGGAGTGCTTTTTGTGAAGTATTTTTATTTGATTTTTAGCCAGTTGAGGACATCTGAATAAATCAAATCTGTTTTGTCTACTCATAATGCGCTGGGGGTTGCTTCTTCCAGTTCCTGACCAGCCAAAGAAGAGTCTGCCTTCAAAAAATCTATCCGAAGTGGTACATTGAATGATGGGACAAGAGTTTGGGAATTTATTCAATACTATGTGAATGCTCATTTAGTGTAGATGTGATCCATAAAGCTTTGTCTTGTAACTCACTGTTGAGCATCAGTGCCTAGTATTAAGGTGCTCCCTAGTAATCAGGATAGGCAGCTATTTATGTGTTGGTTGATTGCATAACTATTTACATAACTTGTGTCTAAAATAGAAATATAGCAGACATTTGCACTCTTAATAGTCTCTTGAAATGAATACTTGCAGCTATGGTTCATTTGAATCTCTATCTGATGATATGGTGTTCCACGTACAAAGACAATCAGTGTGTCAGCAGTGGCATTACAGTTTTGGCATTCAACCATTTTTGCTTTTCTAAAAGATGCTAATAATGTATTTAGAATAGTGTATGACATTGCATAGATTAAAAGGCTTTCTAGTGAGTGGCCTTTGTACTGACAAATGTTTGATTATTTTTTTAATGTATAGTGAGTATAAGGCAACTGGTCTGTTAGCAGCTGTAGTGACAGAAAAAATTAATGTAATTCAATTAATAATTGTACCACTCACCAAGACAGAAAAAAGTTTGATTTGAATATTTGCCAAAAATACATTATTCCGTTGGAATGCCTGATATATTAGAGATGGAAAAGAGCTGTTAAAGCCACGAAATCTATCCTCCTACTAATATGGGAATATCATTATCTAGTTCTGTGTTTAGGTTAGTTTTAGAGATTAAGTACGAGCATTTGCTTCCTGCCTTCATCAGCCTCTTTTTTTTCACCTGTAAAATTGTCAGCATAGTTACGTTAAGGTTACATGGATGTCTAATGATCGAATTGCTCCTCAGACGTACATATGACAATGTTTGTGCCCAAATAATTACACACACACATAATTATGGCACAAAACTATGCGTGCAACTACTTGCCCCCATAATTTGCAGTCATAAAAAGGGAGGCCAGCTTTTGAAAATCTGGTGCTACTGGCAAGATACTGATACGTAGAACCACCAAATATATTTTTCTATATGTGGCTGCTGCGTTTGTTTGTTTGTTTTACATTAAAGGCAGGTGGGAAGAATCCTGCCCTAACAGGAGGTAAACTAAATACCTTACCAGGTCTTTTTCATCTCTAATTTCTGTCATTCTGATTATTTATAGTATGGCCAAATGGAAATATTGCTTCATCTTTTCCTCATATGTTGCTCTCTATTACCAAACAAACAGACTTTCATGTAGCTCTGGGATTCCAGAATAATTTCTCTTTCACCCAGGCACTGACTCCAAGCAACCTTGCAAAAGTACATTTCAAGGTTTTGAGGAAACAGTAAATTGGGTAAGTGTCTGCATCAGCTCCTTAGCTGTATATGAAACATGCTGGTGTTTCAGAATTTTGAAATCTATTTTTTATACTAACCACAAATCCGGTCTTTACAAATAAAGGATCTTGTCTGCCCAAAATATTCCACCTTCTGGATCAGGCCTTAATAACCCAGAGCCAAATTCATCAAAGCAGTAACTTCTTTATATATTTATTTACCTTTTTTAGAAAAGTTTGTAGTACTTTATTTAATCTGGTCATTTGAATCTGTTTTCTAATGTGAACAAATTTCTATTAATTATGTATCTGCTGTAAGAACAGCAAAATGGTAATTTTATAACTATATTTTGAAAAAGAGAGAACTGGAGAGCTTTTATGAGACTTGTCTTAAAATTGAGTTGTTAGGTAATAAAAAGACACTCTATTCTGCAGACAAAAAGTCTTATTGGCATTCAGATGGAGAATTTTGTAGAAGAGATGGGGATTGAAGCCCATCTATGGCTACCTTGAATGACAACTCCGGTGAAGTATTATAAAATAAAAGTAACATGGTGAAGTTTAGTACATTCCTAAGGGAAAAAATTGTTCTTCAGAAGCTCTGTCATCGTGGAGGGTGTGGTACCAGAAAGCACTGTTGTTCAGGGGATTTGTGGGCGTATGGAGTCAAATCTCTGCCCATACAGGTCAATGCTGTGTAAATGTTATAAGATTTTTATACATTGAGTTTTCCTGTCTCCTATACTTTTCCTGTGTAGAGGCCAATCTGGCCCTATGTCTGCAAACCATAGGAAGCACTTAAAAAAATGAGAGGTGGTTGGTCATTTTCTTCATGTGTCCTCAAAGTGGCGTAAGTGTGTTCCAGGCTGTGTTTCCAACTTGGGAGAGCTAAGCAGAACCAACAGATTCCAGATCTGGAATTATTGAACCGAGCCGGCTAATAAGGGTGTGGCTGATCAGAATGCTAGATCCCCATTCCTTCTGACCAGCAGGCTAAGCCCCAGATTTTGTGGCCAGCTAACCCAAAGTCAAGGTGGGTAAAATTAAAAAATACATGGTTCTGATGCCTCAGATTGGAAATGGAAGAGGAGAAATAGACTGTCACCTTGCATTAAAGTCTCCTCTCACTTTGCTTGCCAGTGAAACAGAAGAAAATGTTCTTTTCTTCGGTACCTGAATCTGATTTGTTTATTTTACTGTTTGGCATGGACGGGAGTTAGCTGTCAGCAAGAAAATGCATTGTATTTGTTCGCTGTTCCTTGTAATAGCATGTTACTTTGATTTGTTTTTAGGATAGTAAACGTGAGAGTGACCTCTCACTGTGGCTGCTTCTTCCTGATGAACTGTGGCTATGCATCTTCTCATTGTTTTCCCATAAAGAGCTTTCTCAGGTTGCCCAAGTCTGCCACCATTTCCACCAGCTTGTGAGGGATGAGTCCTTTTGTAAGTACTTTAAAATACCTAGCTAGTAATGGTCAGTAAGCAGAAAGAAAGGAAGGTCCTCCAAGGTAACTAAGAATGCCAGTATAAAGGAAATCTCTAGTGTTATATCAAAAATATCCTAGGGTCCAGGATATAGGCAATAGCAGCAGGAACAGAGATTTCTGTGTTGAACTACGCAGAGGAGTAAATCACTAAAATTGTTTATAAAAATGTCTAAAATAAAAATGATAATTACCAATCAGTTTGGAAGATGTCTGTTTCCTACAAAGTTGAATTGAAAGAATTGCCTTCAGCATTTGAAAATGTTAGCTGATGGTCATCATGCTACCTTGCAAACAGTATACATTTACAAGTGTAAAGAAAACTGTGAAGGCACTGGAAATTATGAAGCTTTGGAATTATAAATTAAGATCTATGATTGAAAAGAAAATAGTTGATTTAACAATGATTAAATCAAATGCTAAATTAAACAAATTGTTTAAAAAACTTGATAATTTAGAATAGAGTCAAATTGCTTTCTAATGGGGCTGCTGTCTCTCAAACCTACTGTACTTTGAATTACACTGAATCCTTGCTTTGAAGTGTCATCAAAATGGCATCTCTTCCTGAAAGAGAACAGACTAATTCACTGAATATGTATACTGAAATTAGAGATGGATACTGACCCAAAACCCTGAATTGGAAGAACCCAAACAAGTTCTGAGCCGGATCTAAACTTTGTGGCCCAAACCCATTGCTAAAGAGAAACAGGTATAAGTGTTCCTAAGAACTGTGGTGCATATACTTTTTTTAAATACGAAAGGAAGTAAGTGTCAAAGTTTAGGTTGCAAACTGTTTCCTTGCTAGCTCAGCATTTTCAAAGGCCATAACTAATTAAAATATTCACCTTAGGGACATACATTTTCCATGTTTTGATCTTTGTGCAGAGGTGAATATTTTGGCAAGTTTGAGCAAAAAGACGTTTGACCTTTCAGTTATGAAAAGGAGAAAAGAAAATACGTTTCCTCTATGTGTTTGAAATAACTTGTATGTGTGTGAAATAACTCAAAACAGCTGAATCTTGCACATTGAGTTTGGCATGTAACTAGCACTTAATGTTTAGTATCTGTTCTGGTATATTAAAAAAACTCGTACTAAATTGACAAAATGGTGAACATTTGCATATTCTCCCTCATACAAATACCACAGAAATACCATTAAGTTTTAAGGTACAAAATGTTAATTCCTGGAAGCATTTCACATTCTTGTAGCATGATTTAAAGGTAAGATCCAACTCTCATTGTCTTTCCATAGACTTCAAGGAGAGCTGCATCAGCCCCTATCATGATGAGATGTTTAGTCCAATGAACTGCTCCAAACCAGCCAGGACCTTACTAGTTGGTAGTGAGGTTGGAGGGGAAAAGAAGCAGGTTTAGTTTTCTGGATGGACATATTCAATCTTCTAGATGGAATAAGTTGTGCAGGGTTTGTGCTGAAGGAGCCTGGCGGAGGTAATATATCTATTTTTGCCAAGGCTTTCCCTTTCTCTCTCTGCTGCTCAGCAATGGTAAGGAACAGGTGCAGATGGGTTTCAGCTGTTTCCCAAACTAATGTAAATAGGAACTCTGGCCCTTGTTTGTAGAGATGTACTACTTTTCAAGCAATTTTCTTCTCTTTACTGATGTCTGCATGTATGGAGGCCAAAACAAAATTTATCCCATAATGTACATTGGGGAGAGGAGAAGGGAAAAGACCCCTTTTTCCAAGGCAAATATAGTACCCATCTTTAAAAAAAGAAGGAGAATCCGGGGAACTACAGACAGGTCAGTTTCACCTCAGTCCCTTGAAAAATCATGGAGCAGGTCCTCAAAGAATCAATCCTGAAGCACTTGAAGGAGAGGAAGGTGATCAGGAACAGTTAACATGGATTCACCAAGGGCAAGTCATGCCTGACCAACCTGATTGACTTCTGTGATGAGATACTGGCTCTGTGGATATGGGGAAAGTGGTGGATGTGATATACCTTGACTTTAGCAAAGCTTTTGGTACGGTCTCCCACAGAATTCTTGCCAGCAAGTTAAAGAAGTATGGATTAGATGAATGGACTATAAGGTGGATAGAAAGCTGGCTAGATTGTCGGGCTCAACGGGTAGTGATCAACGGCTTGATATCTAGTTGGCAGTCGGTATCAAGTGGAGTGTCCCAGGGGTCCGTCCTGGTGCCGGTTTTCTTCAACATCTTCATTAATGATCTGGATGATGGGATGGATTGTACCCTTTGCAAGTTTGCGGATGACACTAAGATGGGGGGAGAGGTAGATACACTGGAGGGTAGGGATAGGGTCCAGAGTGACCTAGATAAATTGGAGGATTTGGCCAAAAGAAATCTGATGAGGTTCAACAAGGACAAGTGCAGAGTCCTGCACTTAGGACGAAAGAATCCCATGCACTGCTACAGGCTGGGGACCGACGGGCTAAGTGGCAGTTCTTCAGAAAAGGACCTGGGGATTACAGTGGACGAGAAGCTGGATATGAGTTAACAGTGTGCCCTTGTTGCCAAGAAGGCCAACGGCATATTGGGCTGTATTAGTAGGAGCATTGCCAGCAGATCGAGGGAAGTGATTATTCCCCTTTATTCGACGCTGGTGAGGCCATATCTGGAGTATTGCGTCCAGTTTTGGGGCCCCCACTACAGAAATGATGTGGACAAATTGGAGAGAGTCCAGCAGAGGGCAGTGGAAATGATTAGGGGGCTGGGGCACATGACTTACGAGGAGAGGCTGAGGGAACTGGGCTTAATTATTCTGCAGAAGAGAAGAGTGAGGGGGGATTTGATAGCAGCCTTCAACTACCTGAAGGGGGGTTCCAGAGAGGATGGAGCTAGGCTGTTCTCAGTGGTCGTAGATGACAGAACAAGGAGCAATGGTGTCAAGTTGCAGAGGGGGAGGTCTAGATTGGATATTAGGAAAAACTATTTCACTAGGAGGGTGGTAAAGCACTGGAATGGGTTACCTAGGGAGATGATATTATCTCCATCCATAGCGGGTTTTAAGGTCTAGCTTGACAAAACCGTGGCTGGGATGATTTAGTTGGGGTTGGTCCTGCTTTGAGCAGAGGGTTGGACTAGATGACTTCCTGAGGTCTCTTCCAACCCTTATCTTCTATGATTCTATACCCTTACTTGCAATTTGTAGTTAAAGTGTAATGATTTCATTTGTGATGTGTAATTGTGGCCCTACCTGTTTGCACCAGTTATCCCTTTTATTTCAGTAGTTTGTGTGCAGAGTAAACCATATATCACACACAAAAGAGACTTTTGACATGCTCTGCTTTGATTTTGGACATTTAAATTCAGCCTTGGCCTGTCAGATGTTCTTAACCACTGTGAAAAAGACAATATCATTCCATAATTCCATTTGGAATTTCTCCAAGCAGAGGGGTAACTATAATGTTACAAGACAAGCTGCTCAATAAAAACACTGGGGGAAATTTTTCAGTTTCACAAAATATTGTAGGTCAAGTCAATGATAACTTGTGATGGAAACTTTGTATGATACTTTTTGTCGCTGTTTTAAAATATATTACTGTTGTATTTTAAAAAACGTTTTTAAAATGTTTTGAAAAGTTATAACAAAAAAAAAAAAGGGAAAGATTTTCCAAAACCATATTATTATGCCTGATGTCAGCATCTTTGTAATTTATTTTAATTCTCTGACTTAAAAATGACATGTTTTTAATTTTGGGATTATAATTGCCTTTTATTTGTGCTTTGTCCATGTCTGGGTTATAAATTACCCTGCTTGGAATTTTTCAATAGGGTAAGTGCTCAAGAAGTGTTTCTTTAAAGGAAAATTCTGTCATGCTTATCTCTGATAACTTAGTTCCTGCAAGGTGCCCTCTCTATTTCTAAGTTCACCTTGATATGCTGTCCATGTACTTGCTCCAGATACCATCATTATTCCTACATTCAGTGATCCAAGCAAATTGTGGTTGAGTTTATGCTCACACAACAGTGTGAACAAAAATTGATAAAATGGCATCTATTGTTTCAAAAGAACAGACAGCCTGAGCAAAATGTCATTAATAACGGATATTTGTATCCAAGTGGCCTTACTGATTCTGATTACCTGATCACACTGAAAACAAGAAGATACTGGTAGTTAAGTACCAATATATTTTGTAAGACTATACTGTCTCTGGGCTAATTGCTACGGCCCTTACTCCATAAATGGTATGGCCGAATGAGTGCAGTACCTTTAAAGCCTGTTGAGCTGCACCCGTTTCCTCAGTGTAGAATTTGACCCTGTATGATTGCAGAGTGAAATGAGCTTTTTGTGACTTTAGGGAAGTTCCTTTGGTTGGGATCTATTAAGGTCCCAGTTTTAACTCCATTGTGAGCCACAAAACTCTCACTGAACCCTGTAGGAGCCTAAATGCACTTGGCACCTAAGTTTTTAGAATTCAGTTTTCCCTAGGAGCGTAAGTTCCTGCCTCTAGGCATTCGCAGTGCTGCCTCCCTCTAGGCAGCTGGATTACTATCTGCTGCCTAAGTGCCATAAACCAGGGAAAGACAGGTAGTTGGCCACCAAAGTCACATGCCCTGGGGGCTTGATCTGGTAGGCTGCCTCTGAGCATGCCTACTGGATTGGGTCTCATTTCAAACTCTAGGAGGAGTAGCAGTATTATGTCCCTTTCAAAATCGAGAAGGTGATAGTGGTATGCACCTTAAAACGTTTAGCTCTGTGGTTAGTGCGCTCACCTTCAATGTGGGAGACCCAGGTTCAGTTTCGCTCTCTGCCAGAGGGGGAGAAATGCTTTGACCTGGGGTCTCCTATCTCTCAAGAGAGTGCTTTAACTACTGGGCTATGGCATGTTCTGATATGGGGCTCCCTCAGTCTTTCCTGCTGAAGCTGTTGACCTGTGGATAAATAATGAATGAGTGGTTAAAACAGGGGGTCTGGACAGGGTCTTTTACCTCCCAGGTGAGGTATAACCACTGGGCTAAAAGTAATCAGGTGGGTAGCACCACCACCTTCTCCAACCATTTTGTGTGGTGGAGTGCCTAATTCAGTCCCAAAAAAACACCTTAAGCACTTGAGCGGCCTGACTCCAAATGGGTTCCCATTTGTGGATCACTAAGAAGAGCTAGGTGCCTCCCTGCAGCCCAGACTTAGGGGCCTATCTCTGAAAGAGAGGCAGGGCTTAGTGTGCACACCCATCTCCTCAGCACCTCCCTTTGGGTACAGACTCCCCGCCTAATGCACTGGCTTTTGTAGATTGCATTCTTAGATGCCTATATCTCCCTGTTCATTGTATAGGGAGCCTAGGCACCTAACTTGGCTTTGTGGATCACAGTGTTGTTCTTGTGATTTTTTTGGTTGCCTAAAAGTTAAGCACCATGAAGCTCAGCATTGCAATGCCTAAATCCTTTTGTGGATCCCATCCATCATGTTTTTGTTTTTCCATCTGAGTAAAGGGGATAATATGTAGGTGTCACTTCCAAAGGTGTTTTGTGCATTAATTAGTTAATCTTTGTAAAGAAGTGCTCCACAGAAATATGATTACTTTTCATTCACTGCTGACTAGGGCCTAATTTGAACCAGTCACCTGGATAGCCATGGAAAATTCTGTATCCTGTTATCCGTAGTAGTAGTTCATATCTGGATTTTTATATCCTTTAAACAAAGGAATCCCAGTCACACTCAGAACTTCCTTCAGGTAAAATAACTGATCCAGCATACTTTTATCCAAAAGCTAACCATAAAGTTAGATACATAGTTAAAACAACAACAACAAAAAGCACTGAATGAACTAAATGCCAGACATTTAACAAAGAAAGAGACTTCTAAAAAAAGAACAAACTCAAGGCTGTGACTGGGGAGGCAAACAAAGCTGTAGGTCACCTGCTGTAGACGCCTGTTTCTCGGCTTATGTCACATTCCCACGGTGAACTCCAAGGCAAATACTTACACCTTGAACAAACAAAGGTGGGCCATTAGACGTAGTTGAGTGTTGCGTTTCAGTGATGCTGAACAAATGTTCTAGGAACTAAGTGTATTGTTCTTTTAAAGAAGCAACAGCTGTCATGAATGGTCTTTGCAACTTGATGGAGAAGCTGTGATGTTTATAACTGTTGTGTAGCCATAGGGGCTTGCATTTCCAGATGAAGCCATCAGTACTATCTGTAAAATCTTTGAATTGTATTGTAGGATTTCATGTATGAGGTAACTAAACTAACCAACTAGCCATGAATCAGCTTAGTTTCTACTCAGGGTTTTTCTTCGTGTGTTTGTTTTATCTTATCTCTGCTGTGCATATGGTGTATAGCATCAGGAACTAAACTCTAGAAAGGAAAGTTGGAAAACCTATTAGGAAGATTTTTCAACTCCACATGGCAAACACAAGTTCAGCTCTCATCCCCTAATGCCCCTACTCTATTTACACTACATTGATGACATCTTCATCATCTGGACCCATGGAGAAGAAGCCCTTGAGGAATTCCACCATGATTTCAACAATTTGCATCCCACCATCAACCTCAGCCTGGACCAGTCCACACAAGAGATCCACTTCCTGGACACTACGGTGCTAATGAGCAATGGTCACATAAACACCACCCTATACCGGAAACCTACTGTTCTGGGCCAAGGTGTTCGGAGCACCGCAGGCCGGCAGAGGTACTCTGAGAAAACGAGACCCATACGCAGCTAAGCAGTGAGTTATTGGCTTTATTGAAGGTTAGTGACACACCCGCAACAGGGACTCCAAGCGTTGCTGTCACGGAGGCGGAGAACACAGCACACCGGATCTTTGCCTGGGACGGAGTCCAACAAAGGGGTAAACAGTGAGCCCTAATAAGCAGTACACAGAAACAGCTCATGAATATATAATTAGGTACTTCCCTAAAGGGGCTTTCTGCTACCTGGCAACGGACCATGCAAGGCAGACAAAGTCGGCCTAAAACCAGTTTAAGTTGGTTCTCCATGTTCTACAGTAACCGGGCGGCCTCAAGAAAGCGGAAGTTCCCTAGCTAGGCCGTAACAAAGTCTTCAGCAGTCCCTTACACCTACTGACCTCTATTCCTACCTACATGCCTCCAGCTTTCATCCAGACCACACCACACGATCCACTGTCTACAGCCAAGCTCTACGATACAACTGCATTTGCTTCAACCCCTCAGACAGAGACAAACACCTACAAGATCTATATCAAGCGTTCTTACAACTACAGTACCCACCTGGTGAAGTGAAGAAACAGATTGACAGAGCCAGAAGAGTACCCAGAAGTCACCTACTACAGGACAGGCCCAACAAAGAAAATAACAGAACGCCACTAGCCGTCACCTTCAGCCCCCAACTAAAACCTCTCCAACGCATCATCAAGGATCTACAACCTATCCTGAAGGACAACCCATCACTCTCACAGATCTTGGGAGACAGGCGAGTCCTTGCTTACAGACAGCCCCCCAACCTGAAGCAAATACTCACCAGCAACCACACACCACACAACAGAACCACTAACCCAGGAACCTATCCTTGCAGCAAAGCCCATTGCCAACTGTGTCCACATATCTATTCAGGGGACATCATCAAAGGGCCTAATCACATCAGCCACACTATCAGAGGCTCATTCACCTGCACATCTACCAATGTGATATATGCCATCATGTGCCAGCAATGCCCCTCTGCCATGTACATTGGTCAAACTGGACAGTCTGTACATAAAAGAATAAATGGACACAAATCAGACGTCAAGAATTATAACATTCAAAAACCAGTTGGAGAACACTTCAATCTCTTTGGTCACTCCATTACAGACCTAAAAGTTGTAATTCTTCAACAAAAAAACTTCAGAAACAGACTCCAATGAGAGACTGCTGAATTGGAATTAATTTGCAAACTGGATACAATTAACTTAGGCTTGAACAGAGACTGGGAGTGGATGGGTCATTACACAAAGTAAAACTATTTCCCCATGTTTATTCCCCCCCTCCAGCCTACACTGTTCCTCAGAAGTTCTTGTCAACTGCTGGAAATGGCCCACCTTGATTATCACTACAAAAGGTCCCCGTCCCCCCGCTCTCCTGCTGATAATAGCTCACTTTAAGTGATCACTCTCTTGTTATAGAGTGTATGGTAACACCCATTGTTTCATGTTCTCTATGTATATAAATCTCCCCACTGTATTTTCCACTGAATGCATCCGATGAAGTGAGCTGTAACTCATGAAAGCTTTTGCTCAAATAAATTGGTTAGTCTCTAAGGTGCCACAAGTACTCCTTTTCTTTTTACAAGTGAGAAAGTGTTTTAGAGGATGTATAGTATATTTCCATATGCCCATGTATTTCAGCTATACTCTAGCATATGGTTTTACAAATATTAAAGCAGTGTAGGCCTTTATCAGGCTGTTTTGGGGACTTTAGCAAGAGGAATTAGGTTGTTTTTCCGAGGCAGAAGCATTTTCTTTTTGAGGCCTAGTCTACACTAGTCTTAACTATATGGGTTTAGAAAATGATATCATATCATGGTAGAACCCCCTACTGTAGATGCAATTATACCTGCATAAAGATGCTTATTTCCATACATTTACAGAAATAAACTGTATGGCTATAAACACCTTTACACTGGTGTAACTGCATTCACACAAGGGGATTGTACCACTTTATCGGTTTCTAAACCAACACAGTTATAGCAGAACAAAAACTGTACATAGACCAGCCCTAAGAGAATTGTTTGTAAGTGTTCACAAGTGCCAAGTTGATATTGATAGAACAGTTTTACAGTAACATGGGAGGTGGCCTTCTTCAGTCCCCCATCCCAATCGGGGGTGGAGGGAAGGGCATACTGTGGATCAGAGGAGTAGTACCCTTATAGCACAGTGCTATGGAGATTCTGAGCTGCTCCACAGCCTATAGGTAAGGCTGCTATACGTTAGTGCAGCCTAAGGGATTGCTTGCTCTTACTAACAAACATCTTGTATTTAAGGACTTATTCAGTATAGAAATAAGAAAAGCCTAATATAAGGAGTTTTTCATCCAATATCCTAAAAAGAATAGTTATACCTTCTAATCAGGCTCATCAGAAGTAATGAAGTCATTTAGTGCTAAGCGCAAACAACTATGTGTAGCTTTCTATGGACTTCACAATTCATGGGCTGACTCAGTCTCCCTTTGGCAGCAAGAGTGGGAAGCATCCCTCCAGCCAATTTTTCTTCCCAACCCTACAGCTTAGGTCCCTGCAAGTTGTAAATTCTGCCCTGCTCTTAGCTTCAGTTCTCAGTGCCATCTTCATATTTTTATCTGTAATAGTCGTCTTGGATATCATTCTGTGGAGTATTTGTTCTGCCAATATGGTGTGTAGTTTGGATTATGTTTGTGTGTACACAGGTCAGTTTTGGTGTATTTAAGCAACTTTACTGAGGGATAGGATGCTGCTTGGAGTGCCTGAATTTGATAAATTGTTGACTGAATATTTAAAATAGCAGATTCATTTAGTGTGCTTGTATCTTTTCCCTTGGATTCTTTTTAGAACTAGTTGAAAAATGACTGGATACAAAGCTTTGAAAACTTTGTTTATTTTTTATAAAGAGCTTCACATGAGCTCTTAGGGTATTTCTACCCTGCAGTTAAAAACCTGCGGCTGGCCCTGTGGCCCTGCGAGTTTGGAGGGTCCAAGAGTTTGGGCTGCAGCTTGAGCCTGAAAGTCTACCTCACAATTAAACAGCCTCTTAGCCTGAGCCCCACGAGCCAGCTGGCACAGGCTAACCGCAGGTGTCTAATTGCAATGTGCACATACTGAGGCTGGATGGGTCACTACAAAAAGTAATCTTCCCTCTGTTGATACTCACCCCTTCTTGTCAACTGTTGAGAATAGGCCACTTCCACCTTAATTGAATTGGCCTCATTAGCACTGACCCTCCCCACTTGGTAAGGCAACTCCCATCTTTTCATGTGCTGTAATATATATACTGCTTACTGTATTTTTCCATGCGTCTGATGAAGTGGATTTTAGCCCAGGAAAGCTTATGCCCAAATAAATTTGTTAGTCTCTAAGGTGCCACAAGGACTCCTCGTTGTTTATACTGAGGGTAAAATTTCATGAGGAATAAATCTTTATCTGTGAGTTAGAAATGTCTGAAAATAAAGAGTTAAGTAATAATAATACTTACACATCCTCTGATTACATTAAAACAGTTGCATATTTCCTTGACTTAGCGGACTGGTAAGTGAATCTTTCAGTTAGCATTGATGTATCATGATTTGCATTTGCTCAGGATTAATATTATCTTTCACTATGAACATTTCATTTGTATAATATTTGTATCCCCTTTACTTGTGTTGGAGCCCTCAGGGCCAAATGTGCTGAGCTCCACCAGCTTCGAAGGAAAGCAATTGGTGCTGAGAGAGATCAGACCTCACAAGTATGACTCAGATAGAGAGGCTAGAGAAGCTACTGTATATGTCAAAGGGCATTTATATTCGTGCAGTTTTGAATGAGGTACATCATGTATCACAAGGCATGAAAGGGAGTAAATCAATCTAATGATCCTATGAAGGCTCTTCTGATACTTAACATAGGATCCCATTTGGACTTTCCTTTCTTGTTTTAACAACCACTGTTTAATTTTAAAAAGGTGAAAGATTTTGGTTCAGTGTTGTGTTGCTGTCATCTCAGTCAGACTCTATAGATTAGGGGAGTTTGATAGTTAAATGATGGCTTTTGGCACACAGAGAAAGATTCTGAGCTATTTCACTGAAAGCAACTTGGCATTCCTCGTCTGAAATGGAAGGTTCTTGACCCTTTGTGAACTAACTCTTGAAGTGTATGTTCTAAATTGTTTGTTGGGGTTTTGATTGTTATTTCTACAGCACCAGAGATGTGCATCATACTTTATAGACAAGTGGGGAAGACCCTGCTAGGATATCTTTTCAGTCTAATTGGAATCATATATTAAGCAAAGGGTTTTCAGGGAATGAATGTGGACAGCTGAATTTATGCACATCAGTAGTTCAGTTAGAATTATCATAAGTTACTTCAACATTCAAGCATACATTAAAATATATTATGTCAAATCTGGAGGTCTCTGCATTTGATCTGTTTAGGCAATTGAGTTATGTCAGAGTTTGGGTTGAATACAAACTAAATAAGGACTCCAGGATTTGGCCCTAAATATATTCCTATCAAGCTTAGAAACTTTCTGTATTCTTGCACTGCTGTTGCTGTGGTCACAAAATTGTTTAAGTGCATAGTAGAAGCTCTACATTTTGTAAACAGTCTGTTCCTCCTACCTGCATCATTAACTAATGACACAGTTGAGGATTTGTGACATCGCAAGTGTTTCTAATGTGATGTCACAAACACTGAGTTATAACTACTAAAAGAAAAAGGCTAACTGTTAAGGACAGCTATTTACATCTCTATTTCTGTGTAATCAATAACGATGGAAAAAGTACAATAGATGCCCATTTTTGTCTCGCTCCCATGAAATACTGGGCACCCTCAGCTCCTGTTGACTTCAGAATCTAATGAGGTTTTGTGAAATTATTAATAAACCTGAGCTGTGGTTATTTAAGTGCACAACAACTAGAAAAAGCATTGGAAACTATATCAATGAATCTTAATGCCAAAGGGTTAAATCAGTAAGACTTTGCTTGGCATATATCAGATGACTGTTTAAAAAAAAAAAAAAAAAAAAGTCCAGACTGCCAGCATTTCTGTCATAAAACCCCACCTACTACTAAAGAAAAGAAAAAGAAAGGGACATACCTGCTGCCCCAAGACAGCTCAAAAGAAATCTCGTTAGTAATACAGGTAGGATTTAAGAATGCTTTTGCATAAAAATCATAAGGAAAAATAGACCTGTGTTCATGAATCCTAAAGGATTATGTAGGGACAAAGAGATGAAGAAAACACCTGATTCAGTAATGTAATCCAACTGTTATCCTGTATCCCATTTCTTTGGGTTCTGTAGCAGAATGTCATTCAGCTTTGACAAGTGAGCCAGTCTTACCAGCTAAAGCCACTGTCTGCAAAAGATTTAAATAACTATGTTATTTACTTAAAGTTGTATCTTCTTTTATCCCTCATACAAAAAGAAAAAAAAGGCTTTATCTTGATCCTTTGTGTCCAGTTTCCTCTGGATTCTTTGGTGCACTTTGAGTCAAGTCATATGTAATCAGTCAGACTATAATGTATTGATCATCTCAGCATACAGAACATGTCAAAGGGGTCATGGGTTTGAGTTCTCTTTTATTTTAGAAGTGCTAAACAGTGCTTATATATCTATGGACAGTTGAGGTTAAAGTAGCCAATTAGATTAGGATTTGAAATGTCTGTTTACAGCAGAGAACTTCTCACTGTTGAGGTGACACCCAAAATAACAGTTTTTTAAAGTCGGTGAAAAGGGAAAGGAATTGCAGTGACCTATATTGTTCTCTTGCCACACCCACTGCTGTGTGGCTAGGGCTGTATAAAAGTTTACTCAGCAGCTCAGTTCCATTGTTGCGTTGCTATGGGCATTGCTATGTAATGGTGTATCAAACACAAATAAGGGCTAAACCTTGAGGCCCATTCTTGGAAATAAGTCTCAGTTATTTAAAGAGTCCTGAACCTCTGTAAGTCTAATTTTTCTGACAGTGGAAGTCAAATTACTCTTCATTGTAATAAAGCAATTTCATTTTAAAATGCCTTACCGGTGGTGGTGGTGATTTTATTTCATGTTTAGAATGCTAAAATCAGCTCAGGTTCTCTAAGGTTTGCTTTCTATTCAGATGTTCCCTTGGCCAAGTCACATGCACAGGTCACAGATCAATCACTCAAATCCTACATATCCTGATGGAACCAGTTTAAGCAGCATCCTGAAACACAAAGAAGAGATCAAGGAAAAAGAAAGGGTCTCAGCTGGAAGGAAAGAAATAAAGTGAAACCATGGGAAACAGGAGTTTTTTAAGACAAGTATTAAAAGCTTTTTAGCAAGGAAAGGCCCTGCTCAGATAAAATTCTTTGATTCTATCAAGGCCGTGTTCAGGAGAGAAGTTGGAATCTATTTGAACAAGGTTACAGGTATAATCTGAGAAAAAATACATTTAAAATCATGAGTTTATTATTGGGATTTTAATACACTCTTTTGTATTAGTCCAGATAAACTGTGTCTTGTTGAACAGGCTCAAGCAGTACAGTACTAATTAGCTGACATCAAAGACATTGCTTTGGTAGTGGATAAAGATGACATGAGCTACCTGAACATTATGATCTAATTCTGGGAACTAAACAGAGCATGACTGAGGGTGAACTGTTCTTTACGCAAAGCCTGACATATCCGAGAGGAAATTGCTAATTTACCTTAAGCTTTAGCTGGACTTACTTTTATCATAGTGTTCTTAGAAACTTTACAACAATAACAATAGCAAATATAGCTATGTTTTTTATGCATAGAGTTTTATCTACAAAGAAGTTTGTCCTCCTGTCAACCAAAAGGGTCTAATTCTTCTCTTACTTACACTGTTGCAAATCAGGAGTAACTCTACTGAATAAAAGGAGTTATAATGATGTAAAATGGGGGTGAGGTCAGATTAAGCCACAAATTGTTAAATCATTGACATTCCCACTAGTTTTACTTTAAATGCTTACATTATGCAAGATAGGTTTCAGAGTAACAGCCGTGTTAGTCTGTATTCGCAAAAAGAAAAGGAGTACTTGTGGCACCTTAGAGACTAACCAATTTATTTGAGCATGAGCTTTCGTGAGCTACAGCTCACTTCATCAGATACAACTGTATCTGATGAAGTGAGCTGTAGCTCACGAAAGCTCATGCTCAAATAAATTGGTTAGTCTCTAAGGTGCCACAAGTACTCCTTTTCTTATTATGCAAGATACTAAATGCTCTCAACACCTATTGATTTCCCTGGCAGGACAATCTCAAAGTGAGTCCCTGGGTGATTATGTGCACCATTTCTGTGAATAAGTACAATTTAGATGTCCCCCCTTCCTACAAAATAGAGATGGTATAATATATATGTACCCAACACAAGAGAAAAAGTGCTGATACTCTGGCAAAGTGACAAAAAGCAGCCACGATTCTGTATATTATATTATATGCAGTGTTGTTGTAGCCATGTTGGTCCCAGGGTATTATAGAGACCAGGTGGGCGATATTAAAAGAAGTTGGTCCAATAAAATATATTACTTCTCCTACCTTCTCTCTCTATATCAGAAGTTCTCAAACTGTAGTCCGTGGTCCGCGAGCTCCATTCAGGTGGTCTGCAGATACTTCCCTCTAAGGTGTGTGCCTGGGCAGCCGCACACGAGAGAACGAAGGGCCACCCACCTAATTAGTAGAGCTGTGCAGGCGTGACTCCACTAATTAAGTGCCTGGACCCTGGAAAAGACGCATGTAAGGTGAGGTGGTGGCCTTGCGGGGGGAATAGGAGGTAGGTGGGAGGGGGCAGTGGGGTGAAAAGAGGGGGCGGGGGGAATTTGGGATGTGCAGGGCTGCGGCAGCCAGAGAAAGAGATGACTTTCCCCAGCTCCAGGGCTGTGGCTGCCAGGGAGAGACCCCCCTCCTTCCTACCCCAGCTTGGGGGCTGCCGCAGCAGGGGAGAGACCCCCCACTCCTTCCCAACCCCAGCTCGGGCGCTACCGTAGCGGGGGAGAGAGGGCACATCCATCGAATTAGAAAGATAAAACTACTGATATTAAAATATGAGTTGTGTGCTTTTATTTGTAGAACAAAAAATGTTAATTATTAAGGTTTTTTTATATAGTGCTTTTATCCAAAGCACTTTACAATTGTTAGCTAATGGTACAAACAACATCTGGAAAGATCATTAAGTGGTCTGCTGAGACCCTCAGCAATTTTCAGGTGGTCGGCGAAAAAAAAGTTTGAGAACCACTGCTCTATACTGTGTTATATGCAGTGTAGTTGTAGCCATGTCAGCCCCAGGATATTAGAGAGACAGGGTGGGTGAGGTAATATCTTTTATAGTACCTACTTCTGTTAGTGAGAGAGACATGCTTTTGAGTCACACAGAGCTCTTTGAGTCTGGGAAAGATATTCCAAAAAAATCTCAGCTCAATACAGTATGGAACAGATTGTTTAGCATAAGTAGCTAGCACATATTTTTAAAATCTGGTTGGCATGTTGGAAAGTTTTGCCCATTCTCCACCCCCATCTACCTGGACAAGGGAGGGGGCAGGAAGTATTGAAAGCACAATCCCTGTTCTCCCTATTAGTCTGCAGCAGGGGAGCAAGGAAAGGTTTCTTAATCCTTCTTACACTGCAGTGTAGCAACACAGGATAGCTCACCACTCTGTGTCATCCACAAATGTTATCCGCAGTTATTCTATATTTATTTCCAGATCATTGATGAAAGTGTTGAATAGCATCAGGCCTATTACTGACCCCTTCAGAACGCACTAGAAACCTCCCCATTGGATGATGAGTCCCCACTGACAACTAGTTTTTGCGATCTGTCACTTAGCCAATTCTTTATCCAGTGAATGTGTGCTCTATTGATACTGGATAGTACTGTTTTTTAAATCAGAATGCCATGTGGTACTAACTGAAAAGTCTTACAAAAATCTACTACATCTACGCATTTACCTTTATCAACCAAACTTATACTCTCATCGAAGAAGGAAGTCAAGACCTGTTTTCCATATTGACTGGTATTAATTATATTCCTTTCCCTTAATTCTTTCATTATTCTGCATGGGATTGATGTCATCGTAACCAGCCTTACTTGCTTGGGCATCCCACTTGCCCTTTTTGAAAATTAACACTTTTCTAGTCTTCTGGACTTTCCCTGGTATTCCAAGATGTTTTTTAAAATTTAAATCAGTGGGCCAGAGATCTCCTTAGCCAGCTGTTATAGGACTGTTGGATACAAGTTATTCAGTCCTGCTGATTTAAAAATGTTTATTTCCAGTAGCTATTGTCTAACATACTTCTCCATTACAAATGGTCTGGAAAGTATTTTGTAATCCTCATATGATATTGGTAAATTAACCTTTTATTTTTCCAAATACAAAACAGAAATATTTATTGAACACATCTCTTTTCTGCATCATCATAATAGTTTTACCATCTCCATCTAGAAATGGGCCTATCCCATTGCTAGAATTTCTCATGACACAGGGGCTCATTCATAGTAGACTACACTATGTCAGCAAGTCCTATCTCCTGTCTGACCTGTCAAACTCACTACACTTAACATGTTGCTGTCATAGTATTTTTTTTATGAAGAGTTTCTTGTAAAGTATCAAATGGAAGCTGGGAAAACTTGGGTCATTAGTATCATTGTGAAACCTATATATTAACACTACCTGAGGAATTATGGATACTTACCGGTGTTATGTTTTAAAATCTGTAGCCAAACAAAGAGAGAAACAGGTTTTCAAGACAGGAAGGAAGGTAGTTATCTCCCTGCTTCTCATGTAAATTAAGTATTGGGAAACCAACACAAAGGAAGATGCATTGGCATGCAAGTCAACAGGAAAAGCCAGGTTGACTGAAGAATGTGAAATCAGCATGGAAAGACAGAGATTAAAGCTACAGGGGGTTGGCTTGTCTGTGGGGGGACAAAACAATGAGTTTTGGGGAAATATAAGGTGAAGCAAAAAGACGTTTTGTTATCCATCACTGAGGGAACAAAGAGGTCAGTGCCTTTTGTATCCATGAATGGTGGATCTCCAGCCATGTGGGTTGGTAATGTTGAGAGGTGGCTTTAGGTGAGAAAATGCCTTAGGCAAGGATTGCAGCCTATTAAGTTTTAGTCACTAGAAAGCATATTATACTTCTGTTTTATTTGTAACTATTTTCTGTTTCTGTTGTCTTTACTTAGTATCACTTAAATCTGTTCACTTGTAATAAACTTATTCTTGGTTTTACTATAAGTTCATCTCATTGCTGTTATATTACAATGGGACTCCTTGCCTGCGCTAACAGGCTAGTGTGTATACTCTCTCTTTGGAGATAGTGGACTTGGTAATTTCTGTGAGTGTCCAGTGACACTGGATACTGCAGAACACTCTTCTGGGTGGTATGGGAACTGGTTTGCACCAAGAAAAGCAGAGTAAGGGCTGGCAGAGTCTAAGGAGTTTGTTTGGCTGACTAATAAACTGGTGTGGCAGGGAGTTGTCACTCAGTTTGGCACCAGCAAATCTCGCTTTTGCTAAGGCAGAGGGTAACAAGGTGACTTGCAGTTCTCGATGCCCTGAGAAAGCATCACATGTCCCTAATGTTTAACTTGGGTGCACCCAAGTTAAACTTCTTAATGTCCTTAGTGCTGCTAGCCATAGGTTTTCTCTGTTGTCTTTGGCTTCCCTTGGCAACTTTCTGTACCTCATAACTTCCAATGTATATCAGTTGCTATTTATATCTTCCTTTTTCCATTTGTTATATATTACTTTTTTATTTCTAATTGCTGCCTTTGCTACTGAATCAGGATGGGCTTTTAGTCAAAGTGGCCTCTTTCTTGACTGAGGGATTGTGGCTTTCTGGCCATCTGATAAACTCTTAAATAACTCTAAATTTGTATTCACATTGTTCTGTCTGTCTAAATCTTTCCTCCCAATCAATTTTGCTCATAATTTTTCTCAGTTTTGGGAAATTAGTCCTTTTGAAGCATAAAGTATATATGAATGACTGGTTGGGCATGTCTTCTGTTTGCACAGGTCATGATTACTTGTCCCAAGGCAACAACCAATGTCTAGTCCAGTCATTAATTCATGTTTATCTGTCATAATGAGGTCCAAGATAGTTACCTCATGTCAAGTGCACTCCTTCTGCGTTAGAAAATTATCTATAAATTTTAGAACATCTAATGAGTATTTACTGGTAGCTGCATGAGTCCTCCATCATACATCTCCCAAATTGAAGTCTCCGATAACAACACAATTTTTTCCCACAGATTTACAGATAAGTGCTTAAAGGGTAACTCATCCTTTGGCTTGATGTGATGGTCTGTAACATGACAGTTTTCCCTCTTAGGCTATGAGGCCTATTGAAAAGCCTGCTGTGTCCACACTGTGGTGTGTAGCTCTATGGCAGTGGCGAGAAAGCACGGAAAAGCTTCAACGGCTCCTTGCTGCTGGAGCTTTTCCCTGGCTTGAGGAAAGGCTCGGGCGGAGGGCGGGGGGTGGTGTGGAGGGGAAAAGCTCCAGTAGTTGGGAGCTGGTGGAGCTTGTCCTGGCTGCCTCCCCAGCTCCCAGAACCTCTCCCTGCAGTAGGGCAGGGGTCCATCAGTGAGCAGCTGGCAGAGCCTTTCTCTGCTGCCTCCCACCGACTGGACCATTCCCTTGCTGGGGAAGTCTTTTCCTGCAGAGGATACTACACTGCTAAGCACTGTAGACTGGAGGCATAGTTTGAGTGAGTGTTGAGAGCGAAGGGTATATTCTTGCATACATACCCACACCCTGCAGGGCATGATTCACCGGCAACCCAGCTATTTATATCTGTGCTGTGGGTGCCACTGGGATATATACTCTGCACGCAACCATTAGTCGATTACATCAGATCCTCTAAGAGAGGATGATGAGAATTCTTTATATCTAGCACAGATTTTAAGAAGTTCTGGTTAAGTTTTGCAGTATCTGCTGCTGTCACTAGCACTGGGTGCTTAGAAATCTTTAGATTTTAACTAGAGTTGGGGAAAAAAGCCTGGAAAACTGGAATAGATTAAAGCAATATAGGTATGTTAATTCAAATAAGAAAATGGATAGCCCTGGCAGAGTAACTGAAAGTTACAGCTCATGCAGTTGTGGTCTAATAATCACATAGCTCATAGCTAGTGAGCTGCACTAATTACTGGATATATCTTGCAAGGTGCTGAGTGCCCTTAGCACCCCAGACAAGATGCTCAGTACCTTGCAGAATCAGCCCTTCTATACCAAATCCAGGAAGATTTAGGGTGGAAACCTGGTACGACCAGGATTTCGTATTTAGGAGCAGATCCTCAGTTGCTGTAGAACCTGCCCTACGTCTATTGAGTATAATGAAGCCAGTGACATCAACAAAACTATGCCAGTTTACATCAGCTGAGAATCTGTGCCTCAGTCTTTACTCAGGCAAAACTATCAGTGACTTCAGGATTTGGGCCTATTTCTCTGCATTTTAAAAGCCAATTATGCCATTTTAAAAACAAATTTTTTTAATTTTAAAATTTTAAAAACGAAAGGCTCCATGCTAGCAATGATTATTCTTTGACTACATAGCTACCTGAAAGTGTGGGCTATGTCAATGTCACGGTTATGACTAGTATTTACTAATGCTCCCACATCTCATGCTGACAAAATAAATATCTGAAAGTTATAGTAACATTTAAATGCTTTTATAGAAAATACACACAAGGGAAAAACATGTTGACACCTCCACAGTAAGCTTTTCTAGGAATATTTCAAAACAATCCATGTTAAGTGTCAGTGTAATGTTTTCAGATTTTTTTTCTTCACTAGAAAATATTCAGGAAGCATATATGATAGAATCTCCTTTACTTGGAAAAGCACTGGCTTTGTAATCGCTTGATATAAAAATACATTTTGCATTTTCAGTTCATATCATGGCTTTTTGAAAGCTGCACTTTCACGATGGATACATTAGTGAAAACACTATGCAAACATACCCTGAAATTGAATTATCCAAATGAGATCAATCAATAATTTATATTTTACCATGTTAATCAAAACAATAGACAATGAATATGGGCTTGTATTTTGTGTTTGATCATTTCGGTAATCTGGCTCTCTTTTTCCAGGGAGGGAGATTCAGATTGTAGACTGCCATTGCTTGAACGATGAGTGGCTGATCCAGCTGGGACTACATCATCCCCAGTGTTTCACTCTTTACCATTGCCATGATGAAACACAGAGCATTACTCATAAGGGGTTAATGAAGTTCTTTCAGCACTGCAGAGACTCTCTTAAGGTAATGTCATCCTTACAGCTTTACTTTCTGAGACATGTAGTATGAAGCAATACTAATATATTTCAGATTTCTAAACGTGTCCACAGATTTCTAAACATGTGCTCTGTCATATGCACAAAAACTATAAAAGTAGCATCCCAGTAAAGAAGTATTTCATTCAACTGTCTGCTTTTCTTACCAACTTTTCATAGTATTTTTAAAATGTCATGCTTATCATGATGACCAGTAGTGTGTCCTTGATTCCCTGTGCTTCCCCCATCTGTCTGTTGTACCATTCGTTTCTCATCTTATTCTTCATTTGTAAGGTCTCTCACCAAAGGCTCTTCAGCAAAGAAAGCAGTTATGGGATAAGAGGGAAGGTCCTCTCATGGATAAGTAACTGGTTAAAAGTCAGGAAACAAAGGGTAGGAATAAAAGGTCAGTTTTCACAGTGGACAAGGATCTGTACCGGAACCAGTTCTGTTCAACATATTCATTAAATGCTCTGGAAAAAGGGATAAACAGTGAGGTGGCTAAATTTGCAGCTGACACAAAATTATTCAGGTTTGTAACTCTTTGCAGTCAATTTTGGACTTAATTAAGGGATCTCACAAAACTGGGAGACTGGGTTACAAAATGGCAGATGAAAGTAGTGCACATTGGAAACCATAATCCCAACTATACATACAAAATGATCGGGTCTAAATTAGATGTTACTGCTCAAGAAAGAGATTGGAGTCATCATGGACAGTTCTCTGAAAACGTCCACTCGGTGTGCTGCAGCAGTTAAATAAGCTAACAATGTTAAAAATCATTAGTAAAGTGTTAGATAATAAGTATGGATACAGTTTTGTCATGGTAAAATTAGGCAAAATTTATGGAACAGTCATGGTAAAAATGTACAAAATGGTCACGACAACAAAAATATGTAACAATTTAATAATAAAATATTACAGTGTAACATTTACACAAAAACAAACAACATTAATGCAATATTTTTCATTTCCTTGTCAAAGTAAACTGTTTCAAAATTATATATGCATATTGTGCAATAATTTTTCAAACAAAAATAATGAAAAACTACAAAAGTAACTGATTCTTTTTAGTAAAGTCCCTTTTGCTAAAATGGTAGAGTGACTAGAGTGAAATCCCTGCAAGCTGCATGGACACTTTTAAAAGACACCATAATAGAGGCCCAACTTAAATTAAATTAAAAAACACAGTAAAAGAACTAAAAAAGAGCCACCGTGGCTTAACAACCATGTAAAAAAGCAGTGAGAGATAAAAAGGCATCTTTTAAAAAGTGGAAGTCAAATCCTAGCGAGGTAAATAGAAAGGAGCATAAACGCTGCCAAATTAAGTATAAAACTGTAATAAGAAAAGCCAAAAAGGAGTTTGAAGAACAGCTAGCCAAAAACTCAAAAGGTAATGATAAAATGTTTTTTAAGTACATAAGAAGCCTGAATCCTGCTAAACAACCAGTGGGGCCCCTGGACGATCAAGATACAAAAGGAGCACTTAAAGACGATAAAGTCATTGCGGAGAAACTAAATTAATTCTTTGCTTCAGTCTTCACGGCTGAGGATGTTAGGGTGATTCCCAAACCTGAGCCATCTTTTGTAGATGACAAATCTGAGGAATTGTCACAGATTGAAGCAAAGAATTCTAGAGGAGGTTTTGGAATTAATTGAGAAACTTAACAGTAACAAGTCACCGGGACCCGATGGCATTCACCCAAGAGTTCTGAAAGAACTCAAATGTGAAATTGCGGAACTATTAACTATGGTTTGTAACCTGTCCACATAAATCAGCTTCTGTACCCAATGACTGGATGATAGCTAATGTCACGCCAATATTTAAGAAGGGCTCTAGTGGTGATCCCGGCAATTACAGACCGGTAAGTCTAACGTCAGTACCGGGCAAATTAGTTGAAACAATAGTAAAGAATAAAATTGTCAGACACATAGAAGAACATAAATTGTTGGGCAAAAGTCAACATGGTTTCTATAAAGGGAAATCATGTCTTACTAATGTATTAGAGTTCTTTTAAGGGGTCAACAAACATGCGGACAAGGGGAATCCAGTGGACATAGTGTACTTAGATTTCCAGAAAGCCTTTGACAAGGTCCCTCACCAAAGGCTCTTATGTAAATTAAGTTGTCATGGGATAAGAGGGAAGATCCTTTCATGGATTGAGAACTGGTTAAAAGACAGGGAACAAAGGGTAGGAATAAATGTCAAATTTTCAGAATGGAGAGGGGTAACTATTGGTGTGCCGCAAGGATCAGTCCTAGGATCAATCCTATTCAACTTATTCATGATCTGGAGAAAGGGGTAAACAGTGAGGTGGCAAAGTTTGCAGATTATACAAAACTGCTCAAGTTAGTTAAGACCAAAGCAGACTGTGAAGACCTTCAAAAGATCTCACAAAACTGAGTGATTGAGCAACAAAATGGCAAATGAAATGTAATGTGGATAAATGTAAAGTAATGCACATTGGAAAAAATAACCCCAATTATACATACAATACGATGGGGGGCTAATTTAGCTACAACTAATCAGAAAAGAGATATTGAAGTCATCATGGATCGTTCTCTGAAGTCGTTCATGCAGTGTGCAGCGGCAGTCAAAAAAGCAAACAGGATGTTAGGAATCATTAAAAAAGGGATAGAGAATAAGATGGAGAATATCTTATTGCCCTTATATAAATCCATGGTACGCCCACATCTTGATTACTGCGTACAGATGTGGCCTCCTTATCTCAAAAAAGATACACTGGCATTAGAAAAGGATCAGAGAAGGGCAACTAAAATTATTAGGGGTTTGGAACGGGTCCCATATGTGGAGAGATTAAAGAGGCTAGGACTTTTAAGCTTGGAAAAGAGGAGACTAAGGGGGGATATGTTCACGATTCAGGGTGCAAACTCTTTTAGAGCCTGGAGTTCAATAGCTGCTTCATATTGGCAAAGATCAACTATCTCTTGAACACTTGAACTACTGCTATGACCATTCTCTTTTGTAAAAAATGAAACGTAATCCTCAGCGTGTTCAGTGTGATAAAGAGCTGCATTGAACTAGGTGTTCCATCTGGTTATTATGGGAACTGTTGTTGGGATCGAAGGACTGTTCCCTCTTTCTGTTAGAAAAATACAGGGCAGGCAGCGAAATCACGTTTTACAGCCACAATGAATTCATTTACTTTCAAAAGTATCTTCCTCTACAGACTGCCCTCAAAGTTAAGCAAATGTGCCATGCATGTAAGGTGTGCAGCATTTAAAAACAAAGTTTTCAAACCTCGATCCCAAGCTTTCCTCATGTACATGGCATTATTGGTCACAAATGCAGTGTTACGGTCAAATGGTAGGGCAGATTTTTCAACTGTTTCCCATATAGCTTTGTGGACAGTTTTAAAATTGACAGCTTCCAAAACTTCACAGTGTAACAAAAAAAAACAAACCCCAGCTTGTGTTTCACTTGCATCAGAAGTGCCTGCATTGTCACTGCTTGTTGGGGTGGGGCGGCGGTGGCAAGAATGTTAAGCACATACCTTGTCTTCAGCATCGGTAGTTTCATCTGCCACAATGCTAATTCCTTCACAGGACTGCAATTTTTCCTTTAATTCTTCAATATAACAGTCAAACACTTTGGAAGGTAACATTTTCTAAGTGATCTGCACTCGGTATAACACCTACCTTGGTCTCTAAAAACCATCTCAGTTTTGGATTGTCAAGGGTATGCAGGGGTATATTTACAGCAGAGTGTTAATTTGAACACTTTATTTCTCCTGTAAAGCTGCTCCTCTGTGTTGGTATTAAACCGCTCTGTAACTGTCTTCTGCTTTTTAAAATTTCTATCTGCATTCATTTTTAATGCCTTTCATTTGTGCTTATGAGTTGCAATTTCAAGATGCTTATCACAGCTAGTGTTACTTATAAAATCAACATGTACATTGCATGATGTAGAAAACAACTTTTCTTCACTTTCATAGAATGTTTTAGGATACTGCTCTGCTTGCTGCCTAGTACTTAATTTTGTCATTTCGCTCAATTTTTTTGTTTGCTGTTTTTCTCTGTCTTCTTTCAAATTAATTCCTGTAATCCCTTCTTTTACAAGATGTGTGACACTTAGGTATGAAATTTGACAAAGGCCGCATGATGTAACATCCTTAGTTACTGTTGCTAGGTGAGTGACTGTAAACAAAGTGAGAAGTGGTGAATGGAAACAAACATTAGCAAGTTTATTTCATTTCTTCTTTTTTTACTGTGACAAAGTTCCTCCGCTACCTTGGTGGGTCCTGTGCTTATTGGCGGATTTTGTTTGCCTCAGAGATTCACAGTAGCCCTCAGTTTCGCCACTTTTGTGGCTCAAATCTGCCGTTCACTCAGATAACCTCATCACTGGCCAGCATGGGGAAAAGGAAGGAGAACAATCCCCACAGTCTCTGTTGGCCCACCAGTGGGTCGGGGGACAGGCCAGGGACCTTCCCCTCTGGTGGGACCCACAGTCCAAGTCAACTCCTTCGGTATCCAACAGGGAGTTGTGGGGATGGGGGGAACCTGGACCCGCCCTCTACTCTGGGTTCCAGCCCAGGGCCCTGTGGATCACAGCTGTCTATAGTATTCTGTGTAACACCTGTGTGACAGCTACAACTCCCTGGGCTACTTCCCCATGGCCTCCTCCCAACACCTTCTGTATCCTCACCACAGGACCTTCCTCATGATGCCAGATAGCATTTGTACTCCTCAGTCCTCCAGCAGCACGCCCTCTCACTCTCAGCTCCTTGCACGCACCTCACTAACTGGAGTTTCAGAGTAGCAGCCATGTTAGTCTGTATTCATAAAAAGAAAAGGAGTACTTGTGGCACCTGAGAGACTAACAAATTTATTTGAGCATAAGCTATAGCTCACTTCATCGGATGCATTCAGTGGAAAATACAGTGGGAGATTTATATACATAGAGAACATGAAACAATGGGTGTTACCATACACTCTATAACAAGAGAGTGATCACTTAAAGTGAGCTATTACCAGCAGGAGAGTGTGTGGGGTGGGAACCTTTTGTAGTGATAATCAAGGTGGGCCATTTCCAGCAGTTGACAAGAACGTCTGAGGAACAGTGTAGCGTGGAGGGGGGGAATAAACATGGGGAAATAGTTTTACTTTGTGTAATGACCCATCCACTTCCAGTCTCTGTTCAAGCCTAAATTAATTGTATCCAGTTTGCAAATTAATTCCAATTCAGCAGTCTCTCATTGGAATCTGTTTTTGAAGTTTTTTTGTTGAAGAATTGCAACTTTTAGGTCTGTAATGGAGTGACCAAAGAGATTGAAGTGTTCTCCAACTGGTTTTTGAATGTTATAATTCTTGACGTCTGATTTGTGTCCATTTATTCTTTTACATACAGACTGTCCAGTTTGACCAATGTACATGGCAGAGGGGCATTGCTGGCACATGATGACTTATATCACATTGGTAGATGTGCAGGTGAACGAGCCTCTGATAGTGTGGCTGATGTGATTAGGCGCTATGATGGTGTCCCCTGAATAGATATGTGGACACAGTTGGCAACAGGTTTTGTTGCAAGGATAGGTTCCTGGGTTAGTGGTTCTGTTGTGTGGTGTGTGGTTGCTGGTGAGTATTTGCTTCAGGTTGGGGGGCTGTCTGTAAGCAAGGACTGGCCTGTCTCCCAAGATCTGTGAGAGTGATGGGTCGTCCTTCAGGATAGGTTGTAGATCCTTGATGATGCGTTGGAGAGGTTTTAGTTGGGGGCTGAAGGTGATGGCTAGTGGCGTTCTGTTATTTTCTTTGTTGGGCCTGTCCTGTAGTAGGTGACTTCTGGGTACTCTTCTGGCTCTGTCAATCTGTTTCTTCACTTCATCAGGTGGGTATTGTAGTTGTAAGAACGCTTGATATAGATCTTGTAGGTGTTTGTCTCTGTCTGAGGAGTTGGAGCAAATGGGTTGTATCGTAGAGCTTGGCTGTAGACAGTGGATCGTGTGGTGTGGGTCTGGATGAAAGCTGGAGGCTTGTAGGTAGGAATAGTGGTCAGTAGGTTTCCGGTATAGGGTGGTGTTTATGTGACCATCGCTTATTAGCACTGTAGTGTCCAGGAAGTGGATGTCTTGTGTGGACTGGACCAGGCTGAGGTTGATGGTGGGATGGAAATTGTTGAAATCATGGTGGAATTCCTCAAGGGCTTCTTTTCCATGGGTCCAGATGATGAAGATGTCATCAATGTAGCGCGAGTAGGGGCATTAGGGGACGAGAGCTGAGGAAGCATTGTTCTAAGTCAGCCATAAAAATGGCCTGTATTTTCCACTCCATGCATCTGATGAAGTGGGTTCTAGCCCACGAAAGCTTATGCCCAAATAAATGTGTTAGTCTCTACGGTGCCACAAGGACTCCTCGTTGTTTTCTCTCATTCTAGCTATCATTAGTGATCTAATTGTTCAGTGTGTATTGGTATACAGATTCAGTTGAATAGTGGATTTCAAATTTTGTCAGAAATGTATTTGAGAACTTTCATTTTAAAAATAGAATACTAGGCCTGTGGAAATGAAAAAAAAAATAAAACAGATGTTATCATCAAGGTATTAAAAAGCCCCAGGTGCAGTGCTTTCACATCCTGTTGATCCTTATTGTAGTTCATAAACATCTGTACTGTTCTCCTAAGCATAATGAATCAAATTCTGCTTTCAGTTACACCAGTCTAAATCCCTAGGCGCTCTACTGATGGCTTTGCACCAGTGTAACTGAGTAGAATTTGACCCAATATTTTGAACTTTCCCTCTTTCCTCTCCCAGCACCTGTAAGAGCAACTTGTAATAGTCATCGAGGTCACAGGATTCAGGAAATAAGTAGATTAGTTGGATATCTTTTGACTACTTCAGATTATTTGACTGCCTTTTGTTTGCAAAACTCACTTTGTGATATCCTTCTATCATGGCATGTAATTGCGCAGTTCTGTATCACATGCCTAGCTATTCAAACTGAATAAAAGCCTTTCAATTCAAAACATTTTAACTACGCATTTAAAATACTCTGAATAGAAAGTCTACCACTTGTCCGTAGCAACTTATTTAACAAACAAGTTGCAGGTTTCATTGTTTAGTCCATTAAACTTTCTCAAGAGCTGCAGTGGTGAATCATGCCCTAAAGTGCAACTTCCCTTAACTATATTGGAATCATCTTACCTTTTAGGGCACTAATATTATGGCTCCTTATGTAACTCTGAGCTCACTCTCAACTTCGAGCATCTTCAAGGATTAGACCATATGTGACATTACCATTTAAATAACCCCTAGATGTTACGGGTTTTTGGCTGGACAACAGAATATTTGTCTGGTACATGACAGAGGGGGAAGTGTAGTACACTGTGGGTGAGGGGGAAACAGCTTTTATTCATGTGACCAATATCAAATCCAGAATAACCAAAGCATTACATTGATTTTTTCCCACTTATGTAAACACTATCTATCAGTGCCTTCAGTACAAATGAGTTTTCCTAGGCCAAGTAATCTCTTCCCATAGCAGTATTCACTGGACAGGGGGAGGAAACCTCTGCAAAGATGCATTCTTGGTGATCCAGTTCTGTGCAGTGTGGATGGGAAGCGTTGTGCCCCCCCATGGAATAAGCTGCATGGATAAACTTATGTATTCTCAGGAATATCTGTGGAATATGGAGTAAATACAGTGCATATCCCTACAGATTACCTGGTAATTGTATTTAATTGCCATTTAATGTGTGCCCTTGTTTAAAGATGAACTCTGTAGGAAAGTTGTTGGGTTTTTTCCTGCTTGTTTTTTATATTAGAAATATCATGTGTTGGAGTCACTTGTTTTGCTAAAGGACCTTCTGGAAGACTAGGGAATTAAGTGGGATAGTGATATCACCAGATGTGTTGAAACTTTCCCAACCCTCAGTTTAGGGGAGATTGGGGTTCTCACAGAGACAGCTTGTATCCCAGCTGTTTAATGTTAGGAGCTAGAATTAAAGAAGTTTTAATTAAAACAAAACTTTAAGAGAAGTCTGACTCAATGTCCCCTCCTTCCCTCATCTAAGTCATGGGAAAGCTGCAGCTCAGGTTTCAACCTAATGTGATGTCACTGTTCTTTTCCAGTTCTTCAGGAACAAAGGGTCCTTCAGAAAAACAGGAAAATCAAGGTCTGATGTTTCTGTTTATACAAACAAGCTGTAACAAATCCCTGAACAAAATCCTTTTGTTTGGAAAAACACTAACGGCTTGTCTACATGAACAGTTAGTTCATGACAAGTTGAGATGTGAATATACCCTCACTAGCCTGAGGAGGACTAACTCTCCATATGGATCCCTCTGACATGCATTAACTCTCTTTGATCTAGTTGAAAGCTCTTTGATCTAGTCCTCTTTGAAACAGGCTAGATCACTGCACATTAACGAATTGTTAATGCATATCGGCATGATTTACATGACAGCTAGTCTGCAGCAGGTTAGTGTGGGGTGGATTTACACTCTTGCTTGCAGCAGACTAAATGTGTGTGTAGACAAGCCCTGAGACTTGAATTTTCAAAGGAGTTTAAGGGTATTTGGTGCTGAAATCCCACTAGAATTCAATGGCAGTTTGGCAGCTAACTTTCTTAGGTTCCTTTGAAAATTCCAGCCTAAGATTGACATTATGCATTATAAAGGAGAAAAAAAGGAGAAGTAGAGAGTACAAACTTTTTGTTTGTTTGTTTGTTTTATTTTGTAGTTCACCTTTGAACCACAAAATAAAATGTATTTACAATGTAATTAACAGTACTTAACCTGTAAACATCAAGTATGTATGTATCCAACCTGTAAACAAGAATGTGACTCAAATGGTCAACAGTTGCCATACTGATAGTTTTACATTACTTTTGTGCCCTGTAAATTAAACCATAATTGCATAGTCTAGAACATACTGGTTCTGATATTCATCAGTGACAATAAGATCAGTGTTAGTAAGAAAATGTTTATTAGATTTTGATTTGCCAATAAATAGTTAAATTCTAATTCATAATGGTTTATGGCAAAGATTACAGCAGCTTTATGTAAGGGGACTGTTGTCCCCTTACTAAAACTCAGCGAGGGGGGTTTGGTTGCTAGCTCCCAGTACCAAAAGAAAGGGGAAGGGTCGATGGGAAATCAGGAACCTCAGACTGACTGTCCCCAGGAACAATGGGGAGAGGCCAATGCTCCAGGTCAGCCTGATTGACAGGGCGGGCAGGCTAATCAGAAGGCCAGCATGGGTCCTGTCCTCCGTGTAAGCTGGAATTGCCTGAGTCAGACAGAGTGGGGCTGAGCTAAGGAGAAAGAAGGGGCCCAAGCTGAGCTGAGGAGCAGATCCTGTGCTGGGAGCAGAGCTGCAGCCACAGAGCCAGAGACATAGCCCAAGGAGAGCAGATCCTGCGCTGAGAGGAGGGCTGGAGCCGCAGAGCCAGAGGGGTCAAAGAAGCAGCCCAGGGGGCTGGAGGCAGAGCAGCAGCATCACTGCTGAGGCAGAGTGGAGCCGAAGCTAGAACAGTGGAGCTGGAGCTGGAGCAGTCTGGAGCCGGGTGCGGTGAGCAACTGGGGCCAGCCAAGGGGAGACCCTGGGCAAAGGGCCCAGCGCAGAAAGACACCCCCAGCCAAGGGTCCTTGTAGGGCAGACCGGGAGGGTGTTCTTAACCCGACAGGGGTCTGATGCTGGGAAGAAGGGTCCCACCACCCAAAGCCTGGAGGTGTGTGGTCACCACCAGAGCAAGTGTCCAACCCACAGCATTCCTGCAGCACAGCCAGGGCCTGAGAAGGAGGCCTGGGACCTACAAGGAACAAACTGTGAACTGCCCTGTCGTTCCAGAGACACTGTTTGTAATGTTCCCTGCCACAGAGCGGGGTGATGTGTTTTCCTTTAACCTTTCCCATTTTTCCTTATTCTTTTTTAAATTAATTGCTGATTAAATAAATTGTATTTGCTTGAAATTGTACGAAATGATCAGTGGGTCAGGGAAGTGTCCAGTGCAGAGAGAGTACCCCAGAGTGGGGACACCCTAGCCCCTGTCCTAGATGTCCACAGCAAGGTTGGGGGTTGAGCCCCCCAGGAATCCTGGGCCCAGCCTTGTTGGCGTTACGAGGACTGTGCCAGACAGGAGAGTGGAAGGGGAGTCCTCGAGGGCAGGCAGGCCTCTGGGTAAAGAAGTGGGAGCGAGGACTCAGATCCTTCTGCTAGCCCATTTCACCGGGGTAGTGCAGAAGCCAGGAAAGTTCCCCACAATAGCAGGACCATTCCCTCGCTTACATTTACCACAGCCATGTGTGGTAGTACAAAAGGAGCCACATAGGCTTTTAAAAGGGGACGACTACTTCAAATACTAGGAAGCTGTAATAGGCTTATAGTATTTGTATTCATTCTGTAAAGTAAGAATCTGAAATCTACTTTCCTCAGGTGGGAATGTTTGACGTCCTAGTTGGTTAGATTTCTGTTCTGTTGGTTTAGTAATACTCCATCTTTACCACATTGGAATAATGATCGTTTTTAGTATTTGTATAGTGCTTTACATTGTAAAAGCAGTCTACAAACATCAATTAATCTACACAATGTCCTTGTAAAGTATTATCTCAGTTTTATAGTGGAGACATAGAGGTAAAATGACTTGTATGAGGCCAAACAGTGGTCCTGATTCATCTCACAATTGTAATTCTACTGACTTTAGTGTGGAGTGTAACTCTACCAACTTCAGTGGAGTTACTCCTAATTTACACCACTGTAAGTGGTAGGAGAATCAAGCTCAAAGAATGAGTGGCAGAGCCAGGATTAGGCTCTCCCCATTGTTCCTGGGGACAGTCAGTCTGCGGTTCCCGATTTCCCATCGATCCTTCCCCTTTCTTTTGATATTGGGAGCTAGCAACCAAACCCCCCTCACTGAGTTCACTGGTTCACTTGGCTCCTAGTCTGAAGATCCATCGAAGTCCCAAATGCTTGGAAGTGGGACTAATAAAAATGGGTATCTACAGGAATTAATGTCTAAATGCCATAATTTGCACTGAAGATTAATAAAACTTTGGGTCCAAAGTTTAAAAACCCATCTCCCATGTTGCAAGTGCAATCAGTTGATAATGCAAATAATTGAGAGTGCAAATTATGGCTTTTAGGCATCTAATTGCATGATTTGCTGGTGCAGTCAGATAACTTCACATTTGAATGCCATAATTAGTACTTGCAATTGATTACTCTCACAAAATTAGTGTCAGGATTGAAGCCCCTTTTAAACTTTGGTCCATCAATTTACAAATTATTCAATATGTTGGTATTAAGGTACTGCCTAGGTCACTTTGCAGTTGTTATCAAAGAATACAAAATACATACCTCTATTGAAGTTTCCGTACAGTGATATGTTTAACAATGCAATTCGAAAAAAACCCACATCCTGGAACTATGCTTGGCAAGGTGTCACCATGCCTCTGTGGGTCAAAACTGAGAATACCAAATTCATGACAAACTGCTGAGAAATAGGGCAGACACACCCAAAACTGATGGTTATTCTTTCATGAGATAAACCACACCAGCAACAGAAGTAAACTTCTGTCTCATCACACTGGCTAACAAGAAGTCAGACATGCAGCCTCCTTCAAGATTCCAGTCCTGGATTCAGTACCCAGACACTAGACTTAATGATGAGTGGTTATTTAAAACCAATTTCATCAAACAAAAGGTTCTTCTGATCCTAAAGAACCAGCTACATACCGGGGTCAATATATAACTCATATCTTACCCAATAATCATGCTGTTGCCAATCCTTTAATATCTAATATCTAAAGGTTTAGTTCTAAAAAGAAAGAAAGAAAGGTGAGAGTTAAAATTGGTTAAAGGAATCAAATACATACAACAATTGCAAAGTTCTTGGTTCAGGCTTGTAGCAGTGAAGGAATAAACTGCTGGTTTATGTCAAGTCTCTGGTTGCTTCCAAATCATTGGAAGGTCCTCAGTCCCTTGGTTAGAATGCTCCCATTAGTATAAGTCCATAGTCCAGGAAAGAGGCAAAATGGAGGGCCTTCCAGGGCCTTTTATAACTTCTGCCAATCTTTCCTCATAGGTCATGTTTTCTAGATCTTTAATCATTTTTGTTGCTCTTCTCTGGACTTTTTCCAGTTTGTCCACATCTTTCCTGAAATGTGGCACCTAGAGCTGGCCACAATACTCCAGTTGAGGCCTAATCAGCACGGAGTAGAGTGGAAGAACTACTTCTTGTGTCTTGCTTACAAAGCTCCTGCTTATGATCCACTATGACCCCCAGATCCCTTTCTGCAGTACTTCTTCCTATGCAGTGCAACTGATTGTTCCTTCTTAAGTGGAGTACTTTGCATTTGTCCTTCTTGAATTTCATCCTGTTTACTTTAGACCATTACTTTAGACCAGTTTGTCCAGATTATTTTGAATTTTACTCCTATCTTCCAAAGCACTTGCAACCCCTTCCAGCTTGGTATCATCTGCAAATGTTATAAGTGTACTCTCTGTGCCATTATATAAATCATTGATGAAGATATTGAACAGAACCAGACCCAGACCTGATCCCTGTGGGACCCCACTCGTTATGCCTTTCTGGCTTGACTGTGAACCACTGATACTTCTCTCCGGAATGGTTTTCCAACCAGTTATGTACCCACCTATAGTAGCTCCATCTAGGTTGTATTTCCCTAGTTTGTTTATGAGAAGGTTATGCGAGACAGTATAAAAAGCTAATGTTAAGATATATCACATCTACCGCGTCCCCCCTATCCACAAGGCTTGTTACCCTGTCAAAGAAGGCTATTAGGTTTGTTTGGCATGATTTGTTCTTGACAAATCCATGCTGACTGTTACTTATCACCTTATTATCTTCTAGGTGTTTGCAAATTGATTGCTTAGTTATTTGCTCCATTATCTTTCTGGGTCCTGAAGTTAAGCTGACTGATCTATAATTCCCCAGGTTGTCCTTATTTCCCTTTTGTGTAGATGGACACTATATCTGCCATTTTCTAGTTCTCTGGAATCTCTCCCGTCTTCCATGACTTTTAAAAGATAATTGCTAATGGCTCAGATATCTCCTCAGTCAGCTCTTTGAGTATTCTGGGATGCATTTCATCAGGCCCTGGTGACTTGAAGCCATCTAACGTGTCTAAGTAATTTTAACTGGTTCTTTCCCTATTTAAGCTTCTGCTCCTACCTCATTTTCACTGGCATTCACTATGTTAGGTGTCCAATCACTACTAACCTTTTTGGTGAAAACTGAAACAAAAACATCATTTAGCACTTGTTTGATTTCCACATTTTCTGTTATTGTTTCCCCACCACCACCGCCATTACTGAGTAATGGGCCTGCCCTGTCTTTGGTCTTGCTGTTGCTTCTAATGTGTTTGTAGAGCGTTTTCTTGTTACCCTTTATGTCTCTGGCTAGTTTAATCTCATTTTGTGGCTTGGTCTTTCTAATTTTGTCCCTACATACTTGTGTTATTTGTTCATAGTCATCCTTTGTAATTTGACCAATTTCCACTTTTTGTAGGACTTTTTTTTTGAGTTTCAGATCATTGAAGGTCTCCTGCTTAAGCCAGGATGGTCTCTTGCCATGTTTCTTATCTTTCTTATGCAGTGGGATAGTTTGCTCTTGTGGCCTTAATAATGTCTCTTTGAAAAACCGCCAACTCTCTTGAACTGTTTTTGCCCCTTAGACTTGCTTCCCATTGGATCTGGCCTATCGACTCACTGAGTTTGCTAAAGACTGCCTTCTTGAAATCCATTATCTTTATTTTCCTCTTTTACCTCCTATCATTCCTTAGAATTATGAACTCTACCATTTCCTAATCACTTTCACCCAAGCTGCCTTCTATTTTCAAATTCTCAACTAGTTCCTCCCTATTTGTCAAAATCAAATCTAGAACAGGCTTTTCCCTAGTAGCTTTCTCCACCTTCTGAAATGAAAAAAATGGTCTCCAATACCATCCAATAACTTGTTGGATAATCTGTGCCCTGCTGTGTTATTTTCCCAAGAGATGTCTGGATAGTTGTCCCCCATCACCACTAAGTCCTGTACTTTGGATGATTGTTAGTTGTTTTAAAAAAAAAAAGCCTCATCCACCTCTTCTCCCTGGTTAGGTTGTCTGTAGTAGACCCCTATTATGACATTACCCTTGTTTTTTTACCTCTTTTATCCTTAACTCGAGACTTTCAACAAGTCTGTCTCCTATTTCCATCTCAATCTCAATGGTCTCTGCATTGTCTTTCTATTGACTTGGCTTGTTCCTGTACTTTGAACACCCAGCTTCGACCACTGGTTTGCATGTGGACTCTGGCTATGATACTGATTCTGGTTTGACGACGGACTCTGATCTCAGTTTTGACCCTGGCCTGTCCCTGGATCTCACTTCCAATGTCATTGTTGGCCTCGTCCTGACCCTACACCGAGCTTCAACAGCCACACCAACCACTAGGCCTGATTACTGGGAGGCAGCGCCTGACATCACTTCTCACCTCATAGGGATGTTGTGAAAATAAATAAATTAATGTTTGTGAAGCACTCATATTATAGTGATGAGAACCAAAGAGAAGTTCATAAGGAAATGAATTCTGTCTTCAGAACAGGGTTTGGATAGTGTGCAGTGAATAAGGCTTGGGAGTCACACATTGAACAAGGACAAAACAAAATATTGACTATGCATCTTGTGCATTGAATGAAGCAGGAAAAATAGTATCAAACAGCTTTTTTTGGAGCTGCCTTATACTTACAGATTTAATATACCCTATTGACTTTAGTTTAAATGAGTCAAGTTTTTCTAACATGTCTGATTATATATAAAAATCATATAGTACAACTTTATATAGATGGGCTGTTTTTGCACCTGTTAATTATTAATGCTCTGATGATGATTTTTTAAAAATAAAAGATAAAGGAAAAATAGATCTGAATAATATATTTTATAATAAAAAACACTATCTTGCTAGGATTTGATTCTATAATTGTCTTTACCAAGGGAGTCCACTTATTCCTAAAGGATGCTCAGTATTTTTGTGAGGGAAAACGAAAAATGCAAGTGAAAAATAACCACCAGAGGGAGCCCATATTACCCCATAAATATGACATAATATTTTTTATACAAGCATAGCAGAGGATATTCCATCTTTATTTCAAGATGCAAACGTATGTGGTCTTCTTGAAAATTATTCCTAATAATTCCATGTATTTTAATTTTCTTCAAAGAGCTAGTGAAAACTTTTAATCAGATGCAGTATATTTTTGAATGCTCATAGCAAAGAGAAGACACTTATTGAATAAAAATGCAACCCTAGTAGGTTTGGGACAGTGTAAAATCCTATCTCCAATGAAGTCTGTGGAAATTTTGCCATCAGCTTCAGAGGAACCAGGATTTTACTCTCAGTGTCTTAAATTCAAGGAAATCATTTTATCCACCAGGCTACAAAATGTATAATTTTTGCCTTGAATATTTTTTAAAAGTTTTCAGGAGTTAACAAAGAAGGTGACGATGTGAACTTTTTGTGGTTTTCAGGAATCTGCAAGGGTCACACAAAGAGTGGAGACCTATATGGTACCTACAAGAAAAAAGTGTAACAACTAGTATTTCCAGAAGGAAAGGTGCAGGCTAGAGATGAGGGGCAAGCTGCTTCTTTGAGGGAGTTGTTAGATTTGAACTTTCTATCATATGGTGATGTGGAAGCAGATAGTTAAATGAGTTTAAGTCAAAGATAAATATATTTTTGGAAACCAAAAATCTAGTTAGGTCTGCTGTCTGAGTAGCAAGATATTGCATAAGGTAGAGAATGGAGTAATATATTTGGTTTTTTTTAATATCTCATGGGATTACTCTTGCTTTGCACAAATGTAAATGGGAGGATAATCAGGGCCAATGTGTCTAATGCCAATACTTTGGCCATCCTAAATTACTGATAAAACTGATGGTTTAGACAATCATCATCCTTAGGGCTCTTATAGAATGACAATTTCCAGTTAAAGTCTCAGGGTAGTCATGGTAACCAGAGGAAAAAATGCAAGTGTGGATTAAAAAAATGAGGACTTGATTCTCATTCATTACTTCACAGTGTAAAGGGGACCAGAGCAATGTAAAGGGGCCTTAGTGTGAATGAGTATCACACCTAAGTGTCATGGAAGTGGTTTGCATTGTGTATGCAAGTGTTGTATGTTCTTGTTATGCTTTTTAACATAGAGGCTATGTTTGACAACAGAGAAACGTTTTGAATATAATAGTTACTATGCCACTGTCATGGGGTTCACTCACCAATGCGGCACCTCCTGCTGGCCATCACAGGGCTTCGCTCTGCTAGCTGGTGTGCCTTCCAGGTAAGGTTGGCAAGTTGGGTTGGATGTATTTCTGAAAGTTTCATAACATGACATAGTCTTTAATTAAAGATTCATCTTTAATTCGTGGAGACTCCAGGACAATCCTGAAGGGTTGCCAACCCTACCTCCTGGTGGTGCCTAACCTGTCATCGTCGCCTGCAAACCTGACTCAGTCTCAGTATTGCAGCATCTTCGCCTTCACTCAGCCCTCTGGCCATGTCACTGTCCATATTTTCCTTCTTCCAGGGGGAGGGAGGGGTGGTGGGAAGATCTTAGTTCTAGAGTCTAGCCACTTCCCCAAAGGTGAGTGGGGCGGGGGAGCAGGCCCACCCATTACTCCAGGTCCTGGCCCAGGGATCCTGAAGCTAGCAGCATCCCGCTGCCTCTCTTTAACTTCTCACTTATGTTGCTTCAAATTCCCTGGGCCACAAGAAGATCTCAAAACCCATGACTCTGTGTGACCAGCATGGCTAAAAGGTAGAATTTGTCACACCCTATGATCGTCAAAACTATGTGCTGCACTACACCAATGCTGCCATTGACACAACTGAAAGATTTCAGTGCTCATCTCCACATAGGAAACTTATCCATTTTTTGAAGAATATACCGGTATCCTAGCTGCTACGGATTCATCAGACTAGTAAGAAAGGAGACTGACTGCCATGTAGTCTTTGCTGTTCTGTTGAACTTAATGAACGGTGAGCTTGAAGTTAAGCGTGTGCCTAACTGTTGAACAGGGGCCTTAATTTTTGTGGTGATCTGTTTTAATATGGCACAAAAAGCTCATTCCTTAAAAAAAAAAAAAAGGGCAGGGGGGAACAGAGAACCATGTTTTGGGACACCTAACGCATTACTGGGCAGTGTTTTGCACAGGTTGTGTCTTATTTTTGTAGTAACAATGTATTCACATCCACATAGCAATCCATATAATTATTTTAATACATTCACCAATGTGTGATCTGGTAGATATTAGGCACGTTGGTTCTGATGCATCAAAAGTCTTAATATGGGGATGATTGTTCCCCCCCGCCATGCATTGTAATGTACTGTGGCTCATAGTTGTTAATACATCATGATTTATTTCAGTGTTTATACGTGTGATGTGTTGAGGACTATGTTGGAATTGCAAGCTCTTGCTTTAAGAGCAGGGGGGAAGGGAAATGTTCCCTGGACCTGCTTGCAGATGAAAGGGTTCTAGAGCAAAGCGTACAAGCAGAGGAAGTTTGCAGACAGCCAGCTTAAAGCTGGGTGGCATGAGCTGCACCTCTCTGCCTTAGGGTGCAGCCTGTTTTTATCTGTTTTTGGGTTTGTGTGTTATTGTTCTGAATTCTCAGAAGTAAAGTAGTGTTATGTTGTAACCTTCCAGCAAGAGAATTTGTTTTTTATTTTACTACTCTGTTTGTATGCCATGAAACATAACAATATGTAAATATTTTGTACCATAAACAGCAATTGTTTGTGTAGGGAGACCTGAGGAAAGTCCTTCACTTGGTTATAAATGGTCTGTTCTGTGGTTCTAAAGAAACAAAAAACATTCTAACCATGGTATTGTATTGGTCCCTTACAAGATGAAAATGGTAAAATTGTCAGTAATAATAGGGAAGAGGCAGAAGTGTTCAATAAACAATGCTATTCTGTATTTGGGAAGAAGACAGAAAATATATTCATATCATAAGATGATAATGAAACATTCCTTTCCAACTCAGGAAGATGTTAAACAGCATCTACTAAAATTAGACATTTTTAAACTAGCAGCTCTGAATAATTTGCATCTGAGAGTTTTAAAAGCACTGGTTGAGGAGCTATCTGGACTGTTAATGTTGATTTTTCAATAAGTCTTGGAACTTGACACACATTAGATTAAAAAGATTGGATTAAAAACTGGCTAACTGACAGGTCTCAAAATGTAATTCTAAATGGAGAATCATCAAATGGTGTGGTTTTAATGGGGTCCTGTAGGGACTGATTCTTGGCCCTACTCTAGTTAACATATTTGTCAATGACCTGGAAGAAACCCTGAAATTGTTACTGATAATTTTACAGATAAGTTTACAAAGAGAAGGTTAAAGGATTACTTGATCACAATCTATGTGGATACCTACACAACATTTTGAAGCCCATGGGAGCGAACCTTCCAGCCCAGGTTGACAAACTCGAGTTAGTGGGGCTCACACTGGTGCTCTAAAAATAGCTGTGTAGACAGCACTTGGAAGTTGTGGTTTGGGCTGGAGTTGGGCTCTGAAGTCCACCCCACTCCTTCGGCTTTAGAGCCTGAGCTCTAGCCTGAGCCACAGCTTTCAAGTGCTGCCTGGTACAGCTGTTTTTCGAGTGCTAGTGCGAGCCCCCCGAGCTCAAATCTGTTGATCCAGGCTGGGAGGCTCACTCCCGTCGGCTGCAAAATGCTGAGTAGACATATCCTATAAGGGTCTACCTGGGGAATAAAACTTTGGTAATGGGCTCTTCAGTTTAGCAGACACAGATATAACAAGATCCAATGGCTGAAAGGTGAAGCTAGACAAATTCAGACTGGAAATAAGATGCATATTTTTAACAGTGAGGGTTTTAGCCACTGGAACAATTTACCCAGGATGGTGGTGGATTCTCCATCACTGGACATTTTCAGATAAGGCTGGATGCTTTTCTATAAGAGACTACTCCGTCAAACAGAAGTTGATTCAGAGAAGTCCTATGGCCTCTGTTATGCAGGAAGTCAGACTAGACAATCACAATTGTCCCTTCTGGCATTTTCTATGGATCTGTGAATGAATAACTGTCACTTGCCTGTATGTATGTATTTTTGCTTTTTGTATGGATTGCTGTCTCACATGCCAGACTTTCTAATATAAGCTCTGATTTAACCTGCAAAAGTGTACACTTTCCTTGTACCATATTTTCTTGTACAGATAGGGCATTTGCACTTGGAAAGGGCGTGAAATCCTGGCCCTGATGCCAATGGGAATACAGAATATCTACATGGGCAAGTGTTTATATACTCACATGAAAAACTTGAATATATGTTTGTGTCAAGCTTCTGAGTTTTGAAATTTTGGCCCTTAAGGATATGGTTTCAGAGTGATCTATACAACTTATTCTTCCCACTTCAGTTTATCAATAATACTATATATTCTGAAGGAACACATTTCCTCAATCATTTCAATTATATATATATATATATATAAAAATCATGAAAATTTGGATCCATAAAATAGATACACTGTACCATGCATCATCTCAATAATATAAATAAATCCTTCAGAAACAAACATATAAACAAATAAAACTATTCTCCCAAAATAGCGACTAGTAAATAAAAGGTCAGCTGATATGAAATGAATAGTCTTCTTCAGAGACAGAAGTATTGCCGGACTGCTGCCATGTATTCCATAATGAAAACATTGTGTTCTGATATTTTATGCCATTCGATGAGACTGCTGGAAATAATTCAGTTAATTTCTGTAGTAATTCACCTTTTGTGTAATAGTTATTTAATTACATACCCTTTCCCACGAGTTTAAGATTAATTAACAGAACCAAGTCTACTCTTCTAAAGCAAGTCACTGAACATATTTATTTGCATTCAGAAGGTTTTGATTTATTTTAAAGTACAAGAAAATGGCAATAATAAGTAATATTGCCATTTTGTTGAGAAATCTATATTTTGTGAAATTAGGCTATGATTTTTTTTTTAGTTTTCTGAAACTTCTGCTTATTGTCAATTTAATGTAATTGCATTTAGGACCCAATCCAGCTCCTAGAGAAGTGAATGGAAAGGCTCCTATTGACTTCAGGGGGAGATGGATTGTCCCTTAGGCCTGGAGTACACTACAGATAGGTGAACATAGGTTGCCTTGCATCGACCTACTTGTGTGTTTGTCTATGCTCAAATTTATCACCGGCTAACATAATGGCTTTGTTACAGCAAAGTAGTAAAACCACCTCCTGGAATGGTGTGAAGCCATGGCTCATCTCCTGAGGTCAATAAGGTGCAAGTGTAGACACTGCATGACCTATGTTGACTCTAACGGTCCTTTAGCAGTTGTCCCACAATGCCCCATTCCCTGCAACAGTGACTGCTTGGGTCACAGTTGGAAACTAAACTGCCCTGGGGTCATGGAGACGGGAAGTCTCTCCCCATTTTAAAACTTCCTGTGTATTTTTGAAATTCCTTTTGCTGATTGCCCACTTGCAAATCTAGCAATTCTCCCTTGCTATGTGCAACTGCCCAACCAACCATGCCAGCTCCATGCACTAGACATGCTCCGGCCTGGAGTAGACATGAATTATGGGCTCTCCAGGGACTGTGAGGAGAAGAGGTTGTGCAAGCACAGACTAAGGACATCTATGAAAACATTGAATGGGAAATGAAGGCAAAGGGGTATGATAAAGATCAGCAGCAGACATGCCAAACCTGTGAAAAAATGCAGAAATTGGGCTTGTTTTTGGCTTAATTGGCTTGTGAGTTGTTCATTGGCTAGTTTTTGGCATGTAGCTTGTTGCTTGTTTGGCTTGTTGCTTGTTGTAGCTTGTTGCTGCTTTTTTTTGATTGGCTCCCGGCAAATGAGGGCAAGCAGGGGCAACGGGGCGGAAAGAGTCAGGGGTGCACAGTGGCCCACCACAGTCCCAGACAGCACGCCGGCGGGATCTAGTCACATACAGTGATGGGGTCCTAAGGGATTGGCTTGTTTTGGCCTTGTTTTGAAATGAGATTAGCTTGATTTTTGGCATATTGTGAAAGTCTGGGTGCCTATTTACCGCATGACAGTTGGCAACTGTGATCAGTAGTAGTGCCACTCAGACTAAGGATGTGCTAGGCATAAGACGAGGTCAGGAAGGCCAAAAAACTATCTGGTGTTGAGCCGCAGACCTGCTGCTTTTACTACTGCTTGCCATACTTGGAGACCCCCCACCAACACCCTGCAGATCACCATGGATACCTTGGAGGAGCTCAAGACAGAGACTCCTGTAGTGAACAGGGAGAAGATTGGGAGGGTGGGGGGCACTAGCCATGTCAGAAGCCACGACCTGTTTGAGACTCCACCACAGTGCAGCCAGTTCCAGCAGCCAAGCATGGACCAGCCCAATGACAGGAAAGGAAACTCGGGTAAGTGTGTGCATGCAATTTTTCCTTACAATGTTCAAATTTAAAGATGCCTTCAGCCCATCCCCAAGTTAACAAGACACAGGTATTAACTTGTCATTATTTTACTCAACTTTTGTGAAGATACTCTGCAGTTTTCTTCCAACAGTTTCTGGGGTTGGCTGCCTTATGTTTTCCTCCATGTGGGACACTTTCCTGTGCCACTCCATGAGTTCAGCAGGTACCATTGCAGTAAACAGGCTAGCAGCATATGGGCCTGGGCAGCTTCAGGATGTCAGTAGCAGCTCTCTGTGCTTTTGTTACCCTCAGGAGTGAGTTATCTGCCAAAAGCACCACTGCCTGTGGAAAACAGTGCCAATATTCATTGCCCTCTACTGGTATTTGTAGACCAGGGACCAAAATTGTATTGCTTCATGAAATTGAAATTCCTTCCACCCCTTGCCCGTGGTGGGCCATATTCACTGTGGCTGGGCTGGAGGGCGGTGTTGTGCTGAGGTGTTGCAAAGATGAAATGCCAATAAACATGTGTTATTAAATATTTTTATGGGACAAAGGGAAGGGAGTTTTGAAACTTGTCTTTCCCTTTCCTCTGTGACTGGAACGATAAAATGATACATCTATCTGTTTTTATCAGCTGCTGCTGTTGTGGCCTTAAGGGGTGCTCCTTCCATGACCTCTCTGTTCCTACCATTCCATGTTTGTCTATGTGTGAAAAATACTAACTGGGGTGAAAACACAAAAACTGAGAGAGAGAGCCAAAATGCAAGAAAGCCAAGCAGCTGTCTGTGAGCACGGTGTATGACCCTGGAAAACACTAGAGAGAGAGTGTGTATTTGGGGTCTGGGGTTGACTAAAGAGAGTTGGAGCTATAAGCTAAAATAATATTCTTTTGTTTCTGGTTCCTCCTATGTTCAGAGAAGCAAAGACTGGCACATTCCTTGTAAATAAACAAAATTGCATCAAAGAAAATACCAGACTTGATCATCAGTTTCTATCCCCTACTGGAAGACAAAGCTCCCAAAATTTGACAAGCCACTTGGGTCGAAAAAGGGGCAACTAAATGACAATCAGGGGTCCCATGACAAGAAGTGGATTTTCCTTTTCACTTCAGAAGGTTCTACAGGAATTACTTGTGGCACTCAGTCAATGGATCCACTGTCATGAAGCTCTTGGCATTTACGATTATTTTTCAGTTATTACTGTGACTGTACTTCAAAGTTGACTGCCTAAAAATAAATTACGAAGGGAACAGAATGTGAAGGGGAGAACAACTGCAATGGGAAATCTAAATAATATTTGTTAGTTGATGGAAAAAATTTATGTTGTATAAAACAGAGGCAAAACCATGCTATTTTCCAGGACAACTACACATACTACAGCTCAAAAGATAATTGCAGGAACTTTAGTAACTTCATGTAGTTCATATCTCTTGGTAAGGATTACAGAGATGTAATGGCAGTAAAGAAAGATTTAACACCTGATTTTGCACTCCCATTGAAGTCAATGGGAGATCAATGCATGTAAGCCTTGCAGAATCCAGGCCCCAGTGCAGCAGAGCACTTAAGCACATACTTAATTTTAAGCATGTGTTGAAATTATTTGTTTAATCTGGAGCAGTACTTAAACTCAGAAAAAGAAATGTTAGGTTAGAATATGTTACAATTGTTACAATCCTAATAGAGCTCTCCCTTGTGGATGCTCACCACTATACCACTATATTAGACCCAAACCTTGGCTTTCGCCTGAGTTTAGGCTGGCTAGTTTGGGACAGAGTCCAGTCACTGTCATAAACTCTGTAGTTCTAGACACATCTGTGGGATGCAGATCCTCTGTCTAACACTCCTTCCTCACATATGGGACTCTGCAGGCCAACAGCACAGGTCCTAAAATTAATATTGCCCTCCCAAGCCTTCTCATTAGCAATTGCACGCTTCTCAGAGTTCCACTGAAACTGTGGACTCTCTGGATTATTGTTTCATCCTTCAGAGAGTATGGGACAGTTAAACTAAGGGAGAGACAGCTATCACAAAACAATTCCTAAACACTTTACTCATAGACAAAGCAAAAGAGATATACAGGTCTATAGAAAAATAACAAACACCTGCATGGAAATTCCTGCTTCCAGTGTCTTCACAACTCCAGGACCCTTTGTGTTTTAGTCCTTTTTTTCAGGGTCCCAGGATCTTCCTCTCTTCCTTCTCTTACCCAGTATTGTCTTCTTGTTTGAGACAGTGAGAGAGTGCCCCTGCTAAAACCAAAACTTGTCCTTCTATAAAATTCTATGCCCCTCTGTGAGGTGACTTTCCAGAGCAGCTTCAAGTCTCTTGTCAGTTGATACGTTGCTTGTTGACAGCCCACCTGAAGTCCAGATTGGAAAAACTTGTCTAAGGTGCTTCCCTTTGAATGGAAGATCATCCAGATTCATAAATCTTGATGCTCGCCGTTGTTAACCTACAGCTAGTGGCACACAGAGACTCTGCTAAAAACTCCTGGTCATCCCAGGCCATTATGGAGATTAAGAGGCAAAAGTGAAGGCACAGTGCAATATACAATCAAAATGGAGTTGCCAACCAATATAGACATGTGCAGACATACAATAATCTGTCACTACAGTGTTGCCAATTTTTGTAATTTTCATTTCCAATCTTGCATTTTTTGGTGTTTTTCTTAAAACCCCCTCTTGGGGTCCATTGATTATGTGAGATGTCAGCTCTAATGTAAAAAAGAAAGTAAGTTTATCTTCGTTGCTGAGAAAATCTTGAAAATGGGAACACTAAAGGCTCAGAAACCAGAAAGCAAATATAAAGAATCCCAACTTTATTATTTTTAAAATTTCATTATTTTAAAGCCAGTCATGTTATTTTGGGACCTGATTCTTGATTTTTGAATACTTGAGGTTGACAGTACTCAAGGTATGTAGCAAAATCCATAAACCTATGCCTTGTGAGGCTGCAACATTATCATTTTTCTTAAATAATGGTGACTTAAAGAAAAAATTGATCTTTTCTGCATGTAATTTAAAAGGAATAGTTTTTCTTTAAGACACTGTTTAAAAAAAATCAGGCCAATCAAAAATGAGTGGTATGGACCTCGGCCACTAAGAGACCAACCCGCAAAGTGCTGAGTGTCTGCTGTAACATGCTAAATATCTTCAACTCACAATGAAGTTAGTAAAGTGAAAGCAAGCCACTGTCAGTTAAAATTTTGGGTGCTCCATACCTTATGGAGTTGAACCCTGAGTAGCCAAGGTGGACCCTAAAGACTTACCAACAGTATGTTGGGGGCATCCATTCCCACCTGCAAAAGTCCACAGTTGTGTTTGCAAATGCATGCTCCTTGTATATTGCAGGGGCTCTGTTAGAGGCCCATTAAAAACCTGGCCCTCAATATAATAGTCTGTGTGTGTGTGTATGTGTAAGAATATATGAAAATGAGAAGGTATATGGAAAAATAACAATGAAAGAAGACAGAGACTGTACCCAGTTCGTCGTTTGGAAGGCAAACTTCTACAAGCTGTAGTCATTATTTAAAGTTGTTCTGCACTGCAGTTATTTTATTCTTTGTTCACTCAGGAATTGAACATAACAAGCTGCAGCGGTCCTAGATTGCGAGGGGACACAATTCTTCTCCATGCAAGCACCTTTTGCAGCCAGCTGATATCCGTGGATATAAGCTGGACAGGGGCTACTGATTTAGGGGTCATTGCTCTAGCAGAAGCTTCTTTAAGGTAAAACACTTAACACCTCCCCACTTTTCCACCTGCTTGCTTTACAGCAATAGGTATACATTCCTCCTGTGGATCTGCTTATCTGTGCAAAGTAATGAAAAAGATCAATTGTATTCATTGGGCATGATTCACTTCTGTGCCAAAGCTCTGCTCAGTGGGGAGGAATTGAAGGGGGCCAGGAGTGGGTTCCAGCTCTGGTTCCCAGGTCAAGCCACAACCTTGGTAGAGTTAGAGATTCTTCCTAGCAGCTCTAACGTGTGCCACTGATGCAGGCACTATAGGTGTAACAGAACAGAGCTCTGCCATGGACCCCTCCCTGCCTGGCTCCAAAAAGTCCCTGACTGCTCCCTGCATTGGGGGCGAAGGAGGAGACAGTAGGCACAGGGACTGGAGCCAACACACTTGTATAATTTGGGAGTTCCTCTGAGATGGAATTTTTCTGCTGGACAGATGCAGCCAGTTTCCAGCCCCTTTATGTCTCCTAAGTGTCAGAAGGGCAACAGGACAAATACAAGTGTGGTGTAACTTCTTTGAAGCTGATGGATTTAAACTAGGGATGATTTTTTTAAATATAGAGAAATAACTGTCATTTTACATTTCAGCCTCCAGGGCCTTTCTGCTAATGGATGCCAGCTGACAGATGATGCTATAAATGCCGTGGTTGAAAAGCATGGGAAAAGGTAATTTATATTCACACAATGATCCTGCATTGAGATATTAGCATTTTGTGGTAGTTATGCTATTATTCTTTGGTTTGTTAATGGCTAACAGTTGTTTCTCTTCTGGCAACATAGTTTTAATAAAGATGCAACACACAGGAGTGCTAGTAAAGAGACTGGTCCTAGTCACCTGACATGGGTCAGAGTTAAGAATGGTTATTTCCCTTGTATCCATTCACTACAGTGGCTCACCTACCCTCCTTGCACTTCCTGCTATGCTCATCCTGAAAAATCAAAATGCAACCTTAACTCTGACCATATTTATATGGTATATGTTCAAACCACCTGAAAACAATGCACCAACACAATACCAGTTACAACATATGTAAAAATACCTGAACATATAACCAATAATCATACTCTTAGATTTAAGACATAGGTCTACTTGGGGTTTTTGTTCAGGATGAGGGTGGAAATTTATGGGCTGTGAGGAATGTAAGGGAAATAACAGGGTTGAGAAAGGGAGCTGATGAATGGAGCATGGAAGAGAGACTGAATGACGGAATTGCTTCTTTGTGTGCTTTACAGAATTTGTGTTGGTTTATACACAGTCTAACAACCTTAACTCAAAGCTAACAAAGTTTTGTTGTGTGAGAATATGTATTAGGCATCATGCGCAAGCCCTTTGATGGCAGTAGATTGAAAGGAGATAAGAGGAGGTTTCATAGTAAGCTTTAAGTAAGCATCGGAGTGAACATGAAGTATGTAGGAGGTAGCACATCATTTTGTGAAGGAGTGAGAGGTAATGGGATAATTCTGTAAATAACTTTCTGAATACAGACTCTTTGCTAAAAATTTGTAATTAAAAATAAAGGTTAGGAATAGATAATAAATCTGTTGGGAACCCATTGCAGCTAATGAAAAATCATTTTTTTACATTACCTATTTCAGCAATAAGGTATAATAAGACATGTGCCACCGAGCGATAAAAGCATATCTTGGCTATGCAAGCAATAAATAAAAAAGATCCGGGGCATGAATTGTGATAGTTTTTTCCCTACCCAGACAAAGAGGTACTCTGAGACGGTCTTGCTCACTTGTTATTGGATGTCCTTCTAATACATGGAATCATAAAACATAAAAATCTAGTTTTATTGTGTTTCTGACATTCCATTTGTTATTGCTAATAAGCATGACTCAGAGGATGAATAAACCCAGCCAGCTGATACCTATGGTTTTATTTGCAATCTGTGGGTAGTTCTAATTCCTCCGATGTTTTGCTCAGGGAAGAAATGAAAACAACATGGTGAATGAAGTCAACCGAGATGTTTATGTAGGTTTCTGCTGAATTGTGTTGGAACTGATTTTTAGGTAGAAACTTGGTTTGACTAATCAGGAGGCAGACAACATAATAACCCAGGCAGCCACTCAGATTTTTTTGGGTGAAGTCTAAGGGCTCAGTCCTGAACTGTGAAAAGTGAGTTTACAGTATGTGCAGTTTGATGAAGGAAAGAGTGGAAAGGTAGCCCCATGGTCACTTTCTTCTCACCGATCCTGGGCACTCAAATGGCCCTGGCATAACTTAGAGCAGTCTCAGTGCTGCCTTAAGCTATGCCACCTGTAACCATCAACTGCAGTGGCTGAAAATCTGATGGATTGATTTTTTGCAAAGCCGCTGGATCCGGGACCTGAGACTGAGTCCTAGCTCTTTAGAGTATGAATTTGCATAAAGAAATTAAATGGCAAGTCAAGTGGATATTGTTTTCCACCTAAGAGCTATGCTGAACCTCAGTCCTAAATTTGGGGAATTGCATAGCAGCACCGTGTCCAGGAGAAACGCCATGAAGAAATTAAGTATCAGAGGGGTAGCCGTGTTAGTCTGGATCTGTAAAAGCGGCAAAGAGTCCTGTGGCACCTTATAGACTAACAGACGTATTGCATCCGATGAAGTGGGTATTCGCCCATGAAAGCTTATGCTCCAATACGTCTGTTAGTCTATAAGGTGCCACAGGACTCTTTGCCGCTTTCATGAAGAAATTGTGATTCAGTGGATCCCTAGACTCCTCTCTTGCACCTGCAGGCAGGGAGTAATTTACTTCACTCCTTTCTGAGTTGCAACATACTCGCTCCCTCATGCAACAATGACTAGAATTTGGGCACAGAGTCATGGCTCCTCTGTGAATTTGGGTTCACAGCCTCTACTATCCCCTCACACTTGAAAGGGCAACCTGGGAGAGTACTATGCAGGCATGCAGGGTGAAGGAGGAGCCTTACTCCACTGTTTAGCTGCATAGGAAAAAGGCACAATCAAGCTTTTCTCAGTTATAGAATTGAAGCATGTCGGACCAGCAGGAGAGAAGCTGTGGAAATAAAGGCCAAACTTTTCAAATGTAGCTGCCTAAATCTGGGCATGTTGAGGCACCGGAATTTATTGTCCTGAGTTCCAGAAATACTGAGTGCAGAGTCTCATTAAAATTAGTGGGAATTGTGGGTACTCATTGCCCCTGAAAGTCAGGTCACTTACAGTATTTAGGACTCTAAATGTGATTTTAGAAGTCGAGTTCTAAGCACCTATGTTTTAATTTTTGACCCAAAGAATTCAGATGGAGTTGAAAATCTTTAGGGAGAGGGTTTGTCATGGACATCTCCCAGAGACATACCCTGTTTACCAGAGAGGAAATAGTCAATGAGCTCTGGAAGTGGCAATGTGTCCTTTGGGAACTGGGGAGAAGATCAGCCTTATTACAGTATAATAAGTCAAAACGGATCCTTCCTCCAAGCATCCCATAATATCCCATCTTTTCTGTGTTTGTCTTTCAGATAGTCAGTTCTTATTGACAAGGACTGTTTTCATTTTGTGTGCTGAGCACACTTCTAGCAGTATTATTACTGTGGAACAGTATAAGGGGGGGTAACTATAAGGTGGCCTATACATCAAGCCTTTGGCATGTTCATTCGTCGAAAGAAATCAGAATACAGGAAGGTTTCAGAGTAGCAGCCGTGTTAGTCTGTATTCGCAAAAAGAGAAGGAGTACTTGTGGCACCTTAGAGACTAACAAATTTATTTGAGCATAAGCTTTCATCGGATGCATGAAGTGAGCTGTAGCTCACGAAAGCTTATGCTCAAATAAATTTGTTAGTTTCTAAGGTGCCACAAGTACTCCTTTTCTTTTTGCGAATACATGAAGAGAGTATTCGAAGTTAATTAAGCAAATGCCTAACTTTCAGAATGTATATAGTCCCACTAAAGTCAAGTTTAGCTCTAAAACTACTGTACAGTTTGGCCACAATGAGTGCAGCTCTGCAATTCTTTACCACTGAGCTTGCTTGCAAAAGAAACCGCATAATGAAATCAATGTTAGTTTAGATAGCTTCAAGTATGCAAAAACCAGTTGACACAGATCTGCTGGTACTGGGTTTTTTGGTTTTTTTTTGTGTGGATCCTCGTAAATCTCATTAAATTTAAGGAAATGATATAAAATCGTACCCAGAAAAGAGATATCTAAAGCACTGTGCAGACACAAAATTTGTATCTGCATCCAATCAATGATCCGCAAACATGGTCCACGGATATCTGTGGGTATAAAGCAGATATCTGCAGATTTGCAGGGCTGTAAAAGTATCTTCTATTGCACAAGATCCTTAGCTCACAAAAGATGATTTCTTAAAAGTTTATGGCAATTTGCACTCAGAGTAGAGACTTTTTCTAAGAATTGCCAGCAATGGTCACATTGCGTCAGTTTTCAGCAATTTGAAGCCCAGTGTTAACTGGGCATGTGAGAATACAGCATATGGGTTATTTATTAGTAAGGATGACCTAAATGACACTCTGAAGAAATAGCATTGGATGAGACATAATGCCAGTGCTGCTTCTATTTTCAGTGAATACTGATTTTTTTTTCATTATTCACGAATTGTGCTCCATGTTGCATGTCTTCAGAGAGATGACTTCAAAAAGTGCTTTCTTTGAGAGCAAAAGATGGTGGTGATTGTCTGCCACATTGGCCACAGAGGAGATCTTCAACATGCTCTGCAAAGTATATGAGCATGAATTAGAATTATGGAAACACAAAAAACCTTGCCCATCTATTTGATTTCCTTCAATGAATAAATCATGCAGTCTCAAAGCTAGCAGGAAGCCTAAATGTTGTCTGTTATTTTAGTCTGTCTGACTGCATTCATACTTAGAATGACATATAAAATGCCTTTAAACAATAAATTGTTAAGCCTTCATGTACCCTTTCTTTGTTGGTATCTCACAGTCCTGTCAATTAGACTAAAACAGCACATATTAAAACACAGGACATAAGTGCAGTCAATCAGAGTTGTGCATAATGGACCATATCCTTAGCTTGTGTGGATTGAAATCAGTGGAACTATCCTGATTTACAATGATGAGGCTCTGGCTCTACAGACTATTTCTGAGGGAAGAACTGAGCTCATGGTATATAGAATTTTGGGGTTTTTAAAGAAATAGGTGTAATTCAGCTGCTAAGAGACATTTTTTGATGTAGTTTCAAAAGCCTCTAGCCCAACTGTTGGTGGAGATGCTAAAGGCAAATATTTGTAATAAGAGTAAACATACAATCCCAATAATAGTCTCTTTCAGACTTGCAGAGTGACAGCAGTATCTTTAATAATAGTTTTAAGAGGATCCTTGTCCAAAATGTTTGAATTTGGGTGCCTAAAGTTTTGCACCTAAAATCCACATTGAAAACCAACCCCCTTTTTGTAAGTGCCTAGAGTTCTGCAGGTCCCATTGATTTCACAGAACAAACTAGTTTTCACAGTCATAGCAGGAGTTGTCTCACTGAGTATTTGTCTACAGCATTCTAGGTGCAGTGCCTGTACATCTAAGGCTGGATGTCTTAGACACTGCGAACAGGTGGTTGCCTAGGACAACAAAATGTTTAGTTATAAGCCAGCCAGGATCTATATCCTGTAATTAAAGTTTCTTTGCAATCCCTCCTACTCACACCCTCTGCTGCTTCACCACTTTCCAAAGAACACGCAATAAACCCTCCTCTCAGTGTTAACCCCATCTCATCCAAACCACACACATTTGTATTTTAATACTGATCGGAGACATGTCAGTCTCTTTGGACATTTAGAACTGATGGAACATGTTGTATAACATACAGAGAGAGGAGGGGGAATTTTGATGAATGTATTTTGATGAACCCTATGGATGAACCTATAGGGTCAGGATCAGAGGCAGAGAAAGAATAAGATACCGCTCTCCCCCAAAAAATATCATGACAAGAAAAAACAGAAATGAGGATTAATATAGTACAAAAGGAAGCTCAAAAATACATTTCAAAAGTACCAGAGAGAAGGAAAGATGCTGAATGAAACTGAAAGTAGGAACAAAAAATAAAGTGAAAAAAAGAATACGACGGGAAAAAGAATAGGGCCTGATCAAGTGAGGAGCTAAATTCCCAAATGACTTGAGCAGCTGAACATCTCACAAGGTGCTTAGCATTTTACAGTATCCCAGACCCATACTGAGAGAATCCAGCTATTTATTGTGTGAATGTACCTATACAGTATGAAATGCCTGATCCAGTCTACATGGCCCCTACATGTGGATTTTATGAAGAATGACTGCATGCTGCAGTTTCTTTAGGAATGAAATAGGCACCATGCTGTGGCCAAAAATCTCATCAGCAGGTTTCAAACAGTCATATTTTTGGAGCCTGCTTTTTAGGGAGGCTGTGCACCCACAGCCCCCATTAATTAAGACCACATATAATTGTTTCCATAAGACCCAAGCCCCATTCAGTACACAGAGACTGAAGCAGGTTGTCTAGTGAATGAGGTGGTTTTCTGTAGGATCTCTGTGCAGTTGCAGAAGTTGGAAGGTGTGCACCTACTGTGGTTGCGGGGAGATGGCAGGCCTAGGCCTGCCTAAAGCTAAAGGCCCACCCATTCAAATGAGGGAGAGAAAGCCTCGGTCACAAGTAAATACTAAAGAAAATAAATGAAAAAGCAGGGGTGTGAGTTGATGGTTAAAGGTTAAAAATCAGGAATCCAGAGTGGGACACTGAGCAGAGACCTCCCACCCCAACAGCACCTATGACTCAAAGGTGTACAAGCAGTCAGTGTACAACACCCAGAGGAACTCTGTCCAGAGACGTGAGTGGACAAGAGGCCGGAAATAGGCCTCACAGTTGCAGAGCACCCCCACTGTGCAGCCTCCTCGTTCTGGTGTGATGGATGGCCATGTTGGCCAGCACCAGGAGGAGGTTAAGCAGGAGCTGTGCCAACTCTGTGGGGCAGTGGATAGGATAAACAAGTGAGGGGGCAAGTTCAGGTGGAATTTCAGGATGAGGTTCTGGAAGAGTCGAAGAAGGGCTGCAACCTGATGCACTCTGCACAGATGTGTGGCAGGGTCTCCTCATACCACAAAAAGAAGAGGTGTCGGGGGAATTCGTGAACCACACCAAGTACACGCCCATGCTTACAGATCCATGGAGGAGCCACCAGCTAACATTCCTGGTGAGCTGTGGAACCAGAGTGGAATACAGACTGGCCCACAAGGGTTCCACACCCTCCTCATAGAATAATAGAAATATAGGACTGAAAGGGACCTCAGTAGGTCATCTAGTCCAGTCTCTTGCACTCAGACAGGGCTAAGAGTTATCTAGACAATCCCTGGCAACTGTTTGTCTAACCCGTTCTTAAAAACTTCCAATGATGGAGATTCCACAACCTCCTTAGGTAATTTGTTCCAGTGCTTAACTCCCTTTACAGTTAGGAAGGTTTTCCTAATGTCTAACCTTAATCTCCCTTGCTGCAATTTAAGCCCATTACTACTTTCTTTTTTAAAAATCTAGGGAATACATTTCAGCTTGTCAAGGTGAAAGAAATTTGGAGTAGAGTGAAAGGTATTTTTTTCCACCTTTGGAGTAATAAAACCTCTCTGCGTAATGTCTGTTTTCTCCAGTTGTTCGGAATGATCTCATACCACATATATTTGTGTTTTTAGCAAGTCAACTCATCTCTGTTCCGTTAAGAGGAACATTGATTATCCGTTGCATTGTAGCTACCATAGACAAAGCATTTAGATGAAAGTGGCTCTTCTGTTGTTTATTTCTTTTTATTAGGTAGGACTGAATGTTCAGTGCACTTCATTTTAGGAGCTTCACATATGAATGGAGCTCGTACTCTGGGAATTGCTGTAGCACTCCTTTTCTAATTTGTATTGATTAACTCAGTGCTGTCATCCAAATGGGACTTCAGCATTTTGCTTCGTAGTACTTGAATAATGTGTGCTGGGGTGGAAAAATAGTTTTTTTCTTTAAATGAAAGGCCCTTCCTAATGCAGTTTTCAATGTACTAATTTCTTACATTTAATACTTAAAAAAGAAGACTTTGTTTCCTTAAGTTAATTAAAATGGTTCCTCCTCGTCCTTTTTTAAAAAATGTATGCCTTGAATGTTGGTACTTATCTTTCCTGATACAGTGTTTATTGCAGTTAATGGATGAAAAATAACCCTAGTTTATTCAGTTAACTTCAGTTGAGTTGTACCCTTGATCCAAATTTGCAGTGGATTCAGGAAGTCTAATTCTGATCTCACCTACACTGACATACTGGAGTAACTCTGTAAACCTTCAGAGGTTTTTACTTCTGATGTATACTGATTTAAGTGAGAGCAGAAGAGACCCCAGGCTTCTTTCCCTTTTCATGGATTTGAATCTGTCAGTAGCATTTGTTACATAGATACTTTTCTTCAGGTGCCTAATCAATCTGTAAGTAGGTGTTGTTCAGAAGGTTTTTGTAATAATTATAATTTCTTGATAACATTTTTCTCATTTATACATTATCAGAGTACAGATGAGCACCATGTCCCTCTGGTGCTTCTGTTTACACATGGTATGATTTGTAGGCTACTTATTCTCTTTTATAACCTTTAACCGTATGTAATAAAATAACATAAAAGAGTGAATTTATATACCAGCATACAGAATAATGATGATTGCAAAATAACCTGCAAAATAATCTGTTTATAATACATAAACATACAGTAACATTTATAAACCTGGTAGGAACAATATGTAATATTGATAATAGCAAAACCAGAATGTGAACCTTCTGAAATTTACTGCAGCAGAAAATAAATTATTTTTCTACTACTTTCAAAGAGTGAAATGCATCTCAAGCAATTTGGTCTTTTCCAGTAATTAGCCTCTTCTAAAACATTCCCTCTTGAATTTCTCATTTTATGCTTTGGCGCTGCAGGATTTTTGTGTTCTTAAATCTTCACTCCTCCTCTTATCTAGTGCCCTCACTGAGCTGCAGACCTCAGCTGTTCCCTACCTCTACTCTGACAGTTTCTGCCTAGTTCTTAGTGGAGAATCAAATACAAAATGGAGGTGGACTGAGGAAATGATGTTCTGGATTAGATTTAGGCTAGGATTTTCAGCTGAAATTTGCATCCACCAAAATCTTGCGATCTTTATTTCTGAGATTATGGCTGAGAATGATGAAAATCTGATGAGATAGTTGTTCTCATGACATTTTCATCACTGGGGGCTGAACAAAAGAGAAGTAGGTTCAGATCAAGGGATTCACATTCAATTCCTTATCTAGGTTTAGATTTGAGGTTCCTGTTTTGCTTGTCTCTACCCAAATTATACCAGAACTATATTATGGGGAGTCAACAGTCCCTCTATGTTATTGGTTGAAATGTCTGAAGATTGGAGTTTCCTGGTTTTTAGGGCATGTCATCATCAACAATAAGAAAATGAAAGGCTCTTGTGTTTAATGGTGCTTGACAAAGTAGGGATCTCTCTTAATTAGCTTTTGCTAATTAGCAGGCTCCTATCCTTGCTGGGATCAGCCACAAGAGGGAGACATGATCACCTGTGTTATTCCTGTGTATTACACTACTTTTGTTGAATGGATGCTATGTGCTCAGCTGGAGTTAGAAAAGTCAGAGTGAATGCTATAGGTTTAAATGTTGAAAGTGGGTTACTTTTAGGATAATATATGATTATCTGAATTATTTTCAATCTGTTGCTCAATTTTGTAGGGAAAATGAACATTGTTATTAGGTTTTTTTTAAGCATTTTATCAGTGATTTTACTTATCAATTTATGTGATAGCCATTCCTAGTTGCTTCTTAAAGTTTTCAAATATAACAGGACTTGATTCAGATCTCACTTTTACACAAGTCTAATTCCAATTACTTCAATAGAGTTATCCAATATTTACACAGGAATGAGATCAGAATCAGGCCCACTATCTTTAGGAGAAGGAAAACTGAAACATCTTATAAGCAAGTTTATGCAAAGCTGTGGTTTTTGTATGTGTTGCACTGTTGATATTGGACTAACTTTTTCATTAATCTCATCTGTCTTCCCCCAGTCTCAGTAAACTAGAAATATTTGGCTGCCATGCTCTCACCACCAAGTGCCTGTGTTCCATGGCTAGAGAGTGTCCAAATCTGCAGACACTGAACATCGGCAGAGTCCCCAAGGTTACTGATGTCTGCTTGGCAAAGATAGTGAATTGTCTGAAAAAGCTAACTATACTCAATATATCTGGGCTCAATGTGGTAAGAACACTTTGATTTCTCACTGTTTTCTCATTGGTTTTAAATCGACTAGAAGCAGATTGATTGATGTCTATGGTATTTGTATCAATAAATGCACACTGGTATGTGTGAGATTCTCTGTTCTTTTCTAGACAAAGTGAAGTAATTGAAGGAAAACAGCATTTTTATATACATGTTATGGTCATTTCACCTAGTTGTGAGACATGCAAATAGCCAATTATTTTGGTTAAAAAATCATAGAATCATAGAATATCAGAGTTGGAAGGGACCTCAGGAGGTCATCTAGTCCAACCCCCTGCTCAAAGCAGGACCAGTCCCCAATGTTTGCCCCAGATCCCTAAATGGCCCCCTCCAGGATTGAACTCACAACCCTGGGTTTAGCAGGCCAGTGCTCAAACCACTGAACTATCCCTCCCCCCATTATCAAATATAATACAAATTCAAAATGAGTTAAACAGTAAGAGAGACAGTAGCTTCTCACACTTGTCCCCTGTACAAAGCCTGAGTAGCTGGGCTTTGCACAGGTAACTTAACTGGAGTTTAGAAGGGACAGATCCTCCCTCTAGTAGTGTCCCAGAGGTCTCCCTACGTCCTGGCCTGGAATAAAAAATCATAGAAGGGAACACTGCACTTGCTAAAACTCATGTCTGTTTTCAAAATACCCACAGCAACTACCATAGCCTTTAGGCTACAGCAGTGTCTGCACTTACAATGACCCTCCTTTCCCATGTTTAGGCTCTGTGTAACTGATGGGTAGCTGACATTGTTCTGTGTAGCTGATGTTGTTCGCTGTCCCCAATTTCCTCTCTGTGGCACATGGTGGGTGCCTGCTGCTGTTTGGCTTTACATGACTACACAAAACTGAGCAGGATTTGACTCAGTTTTTTTCTTAATAACAGAGCTAACCTTAAAAGTATTGGGAAAGTGTCCAACATCTTCTACATTCCTATGCTAAGAACCATAACACTTAATTTGTCACAAGGCGTGTCAGCAGGATCACATTGGTGCTGAGGAGAGGCACTAAAATGGGCAACTCTTATTGAGAGTCCACAGAACCATTCCAGATCAATACATATAGAGATTTTTAAACAATGACCAGGATGGTGAGAAGATGGAGGAAGGACAGAGTTCAGTAAGCAGCTGTTAAATTCAAGTGCAGTAAACTGAAGAAAACCAAAATTAGAAAAATCATAAAGTAAATAACCCAAGCTGAAATTAGAGTTGGAAAAACTTTCATTAAGAAATATGGTGTCTGGCCATGTAGAACACCCATTTCCTTTATTTGCTACTTGGATCCCCAAATAAATAAAGTATTTAACAACATCCTGCATAAGTGGGCCAAAGCTGCTGTAGTGCTGAGATCCAAGACTTTCTGTATCTTCTCATTCAGCATTGGAGGATTTAGGTCATTCACATTGATAGAGCCCTTCAATCCCACTTGGAACCTTTCGGCTTGGAAAGAAATGCTCTTGAGCAGGGACTGTAATTTGATCTATGTATATACAGTGCCTAGCTGCCCTAAGGGAAGCCGGTCAGACTGAGGCCACTAGGTGCTACCACAACACAAATGACAAATAAATTACTACTACTACTAAATGAACCTCCCCCAGTCTTGTAAAGTTATCATACCATGGGTTTCATAGATGTACGTGGTTAAATGGATCCAGCTGTGTGATGGAGAACCCATGAATCTGTACAAATTTTCATTATTATTATTATTATTATTTCTGTTGTTTTACTATTAATTTCCTTTGTTCTATCAGGGCCATGCCCCACAGGAGTTTCCAGTCTCCTTCCTCCACATGGGTGAGAGAGAGCACTAAGAGCCAGCCCAGATTCCAGGGACAGGAGTTGGCTATTGGGGCCTCTAGGCCTAGGATCCCACTCACCCTTGAAACTTAGACTAAAGTGGGCATCTTCTGATTGGCTGTTGTTTATTTGTCTCTCTCGCTTGGCCATGTCTCTGTTCTAGGATGGGTTTGGTGGAAGGGGAGGGCAGCTTACTGTATTTACTAGGGGCAATGGAGGAGCAAGGGAGAGAGTGGGCCAGGTTAGGGCACAAAGATAAATGGGAAGAGTGAAGGAAGCAGTTGAGGGTTATGTCAATATATAGAACCACCAGACAGCTACAACAGACAAAGGTTGTGAGAAGGAGATACATTATACAGGCACATCATCTCTATAAACTCAAACTATATATATAATGGAACTAACAAGACATGTGCTTAACGTCAGACTCAAACACTGTATTATTGTATCCTCTTTTGACATGCAAGTTCTCCAAGGAGCAGAGACTATGTCTTCCTAAGTGTCTGCAGTGCCTAGCACATTTTGGAGAATAATGTAAATAATATCACCAATTCTGTTAGCTTACAGCTAATGTTTGATAACATGACTGAAAGAATTAATTTTATTTCTTTAGCTACCACCGAATATCTCTGTGGGCTTTTGACAGACAGTTGCTCATATCTGAAAGAAATTTTTGCATTTCTTTTCCCTTTGTGTGATGCGTCCTAGGTAAGAGACCGTGTTGTCCACTTTATTGTGACCCAATGTCCTAAACTGGAGTGTCTGGTTCTCAGCTCCTGCTCACAAGTGACTGATATAAGCCTAGTGGAAATTAGCACCTACCTACAAACAATCAGGTACAAGTTTGAAAACTAAAAGGAAACTTTTTGCAAATGAATTAGCATTTGAAAGTTAAAGCATTTCTATCATTTAGAAAGGATGATTTTGGGTTCATTGATATTCCAGCTAACAGAAGCTTTGGTTTGCTCACAGAAAGTATTGCAATGGTGCTGTGTAAGCCACACTGTAATTGCCCTGGATCCAAAGTGCAGCTCCCATTGGATGTTACAGGTGTGGATCAAAGCAAATATGTGGCCTTTTGAGGGTAGATTGCTTAATAAAAACCTATTACTTCTACATACACATGTTACGTGATTTTGATTTACAGAAGGATGTTGTCACTTGCTTTTCAAATGTATAAAACTCATGAGTCAGAATAAGAGTAACCTCATACTAAAAAGAGAGTACACTTTTCTGCGGTAACCAATCATAGTGCTGTAGTACCCCTATGGCAAGATATGCAGCATTTGAACCAATACTGTAGAATTCTGGAATACTCTACAATAAGAGAAAAAATGTATGTGAATGTGGAATTGCTAGAAAGTTATTCAGTTAATTTGAAATTTATCTTAATTATATATTGTATATCTCCGAATACTCATCTTGTTCTCCAAAAAAAGAACAGGAGTACTTGTGGCACCTTAAAGACTAACATTTATTTGAGCATAAGCTTTTGTGGGCTAAAACCCACTTCATTGGATGCATGCAGTGGAAAATACAGTAGGAAGATATATATATACACAGAGAACATGAAACAATGGGTGTTGTTATACACACTATAATGAGAGTGATCAGTTAAGGTGAGCTATTACCAGCAGGAGAGGGGGAAAAAACAAAAATCCTTTTGTAGTGATAATCAAGATGGGCCATTTCCAGCAGTTGACAAGAACATGTGAGGAACGGTAGGGGGAAAAATAAACCTGGGGAAATAGTTTTACTTTTTGTAATGACACATCCACTCGCACTCTTTATTCAAGCCTAATTTAATGGTGTCCAGTTTGCAAATTAATTCCAATTCAGCAGTTTCTCGTTGGAGCCTGTTTTTGAAGTTTTTTTGTTGTAATATTGCGACTTTTAGGTCTGTAATCGAGTGACCAGGGAGATTGAAGTGTTCTTCGACTGGTTTTTGAACGTTATAATTCTTGACGTCTGATTTGTGTCCATTTATTCTTGTTCTAACACTTCAGAAAAGAACTTAAATAAATGAATACAAGTGCAAACCTCGATAAGGATTTTATAGAATTTATTTAGGGCCTGATTGAGTGAATGTAATACCAGAAAATGAATGATTGTGGATTGCAGAATTAGATCTTCCATCCCTGGCATGAAATCCTCACTTCAGTCAGGCCAGGATTTCACCTCTGGTCTCTTTAACCTTCTGAGTGGCTCAGGTATAGGCTAGGTCCATGAAAGAGATGAAACAATGGAAGTGGCTTCTATCCATCTATCTTGGGTATCTCTATTCTGCTCACTGATGAAGTATCTAAGCACTGCTTCTGCAGACCTGTTGACCGTGCTGTTCAATGGGTTGGCTGAACACACAAATCACTGATAAATGTGGACATCAAAGATGAAAGGAAACGTTACTTTTATATTAATCTCTTATAACACTAACATATTCCAGGCTGTTGGCCAAATGAAATCGTAGGACATGTAGATACTACATATGTCTGTAGTCTCCAACTGGTTAATGACAGTTGATTGAACTACAAGGATAATATATTCCTACAATCTTTTTACAAACAACAAGATTTCATGGTACTATTTCATATAGTGATTTGGTATTAAATTAATTCTGACATAGCATATATATTCTAATACAAGACATGCCTTGGTAATTATTCCACAGTTTTACCTCCTAATTGGTCAATTAGTAGCCTAAAATCCCATTCAGCTGAGACATAGTTGAAAGCTCCCCCAGTTTTATTATGTATCCTTGGTGAGATTTCATAAGTGAATACGCACCATCAGGTTTTGGTCTTATGGTATAAGATTGACATTCATGGGCCATCTAGGCGTGAAGCTCACAAGCAAGCTGAGTGGTTCTTGCACTTAGAATGCAAATGAGGCAACATGCTTATAGCTTGTTAGATATAACTCTCAGTGACACCTAAGTCATTTCATATTCTAGAAATCATTACATTTGTGTTTCTAAAAGTGTTTATATATTAAAAAAAAGGTTGAGGGTAGGGAGAGGAGATTACATTAATACGTGATACTTTTTTGAATCCAGAGGAAAACTGCCATGGTGGAATAAAGAAAACCTTTTAGGTAACAACACTTTTCTTTTAATTTGAGCTTCCTGGGAGTAAAAGGAATGAAATATTAGTGAATTTAGAAAGGGCAGTTTTTTGAATAATCAAGCTGGTTTTTTGTTATGCTTTCTGGAGTTACCTGTATATTTATTAAAAATAGTATAAATGGGTAAAGCTCTATAAATCATCCCTGAAAATGAAACTTGTTCACCACTTTACACTATTGTGCCAATGTTAGATATTCCTTGGTAGTAATCTGTTCTGAAACCTACAGGTATCTTGATGTCAGTGGCTGTAAAAGGGTGACTGACACAGGAATTCAAGCTTTGGCAGGGAGCTGCCGCCAACTTTATTACCTCGATCTGAGCTCTACAGGAACAAGCAAGAGAGGGTAAGTGTTAGAGAGCTTATTCCTTCACTCTCCCACTTCCCTGGTCCTTCTCGCATGAACAGGAGCAACAATACCCGAAGTCTGAAGGTGCAAACAATTCGATGTTTATTGGGTTGAACTTCCAGCAAGCTTAAATACAAGTTCCTTTTTCCTTATTTTCAAATCCCAACTTACTTCCTGTTTGCCCCTAATTTATATAGTATTATTCTTAGCTATACCTTAACCAATCATTCTACTGAAATTAAACTAACCAATCCTAACATATTGTAACATGATTAGCTAACCAATTATATCCCACCACCTTAATTAGTTTACACCCAGCAAAATTAATTATACAGCAGACAGAAACAATCACAGAACCAGACAGAGATTATACAGACAAAAAATAGCAAAGTGGGAACTATAATGACAAAACAATACAGAAGTGAGGATTTCACATCCCAGCTATTCATAAGTGAGTTCTTGCCAGACAGGATGCTATCAAACTAAGTTTCCCTTTACATTTTCTAGGCACTTCCCTTTCTCTGGAGGTGACAGGAATACAATCCTGTCCTGATAGTGCCTGACAGCCCAATAGCAACTTATTTCAATGTGACTAGTTTGGAATGTGAGGATGTGACTTGTTCGCTTCCTAGCTTATGGCTGCCTCTGCTGCTTAGCCAAAGGCCTTAGCCTAAGAACAGGGCCTCAAACTGTCACAGTAAGAGAAGGCCCTTACACCAGCAGACAGTGATTTTGATTCTTTCTTTTATACCTCTAGAACTAGCCAAGTGATAAGAATACCCCTAAATTCTTAAAGTACAGGCCTTTGCAGACAGGCCTGAATATCTATATCCTAACAGTAAGATATAACTTCAGCAGATATCACTTAATACTTGGTATTCTCTCTCTTTTCCCCCCCCCCCGTCTTCTGTGTAACAACCTCGTTTTGCTTCTTTTGTAGGATTTGCAATATTCAGTATGATCATTCATTAATCATCAAAACAAACATGCTAGTTACCTGTATAGTCCCTTCTGTGTAAAGAATATATAACTGGGCATCACTAAAATAGTGACATATGCTAATCACACTTTGCAATTATCGCAGTGTTTGTTATATTCTTCACTGTAATTGCAGGGAATACCACAAATCCACGTGTGAGATAAATACTATATCATGGTGCTGCAAACATTAAGATTGTAATGGCATTTGCAGTGCAGAGATGTACAGGCATTCAACTATTTTATGCCCATCATTACTTATGTTGGTAACAAAGTATTAAGTACTACAGATGCATAGGGAACATTTTAAAATTTATTGTTTAAAGTGATTGCCTTGATTAAATTGATAGCCACATTTTTTGTTTCAAAATTGGAATTAAAACCCCAGCTGCTTCATAACATCTTGCTGAAATTCTTCATGTATCAAATGGTTTTAAGATTAATCAAAATATTTTTATATTCATTTATGTGTATATATGTTTTATATTCTTTTTATAGGGCAGATAAAGATCTGTATATACAAATTGCCCACATACAAACCCACATTGGAGATTCCTTTCTAGACACATAAATTTGGCAGTCACTCTTAGAAATATGTTTTCTCTGTTTGTACATATGTGTGAGATATATAGGAGGAAGGGTGACATGCTTGTGTGTATGTTTGCATGTGCTGGTATGTTGTTCCAGTATCTTCTATTTGCAAAGACTTCTGTCAATGTGAGAGATTTCCTCATTGAGTGTGTGGCAGTCTGTGAAAGGGTGAAAATATGCCACTCCAGCAGAGAGGAAAGGGTTAATAAGTTTCCTTGAGAAGGAGAAGTATCTGCCACACTTCAGACAAACTGTTACTTTTGGCAAGAGTGGCTGGCAGTGATGTCTTTTTAAGGATCTAGGCTGTTTAAAAGAAAAAGTTTGGGCCCTGGCAGGAGCACTTGCTCCTGAGAAAGAACACACTGTGCCTGGACCCTGTCCTGTAGGACTCGCGTGAAGGGCAAGAGACTCTGAACATAGGGTTGGTAGATTTGGTTTTGGTATAAATTCTGCAGCAGACTTTTCACACAGTGCAGTGACACCACTGTAAAAGTCTTGTGGTAGTCAGACACATTGAAGTATAGCCTCTTGAAATACAGATGGCATAAGTCCCATATTTATTTTCTTATTGCTGGGATCTATCTGGATATTGGTAGCAGAATAAACCCCTTAGTGCAGGGGTTCTCAAACGAGGTCAGGACTGCTCCGGGGGTCGCGAGGTTATTACATGGGGGTGTCGCGAGCTGTCAGCCTCCACCCCAAACCCCGCTTTGCCTCCAGCATTTATAATAGTGTTAAATATATTTAAAAGTGTTTTTAATTTTATAAGGGGGGTTACTCAGAGGATTGCTATGTGAAAGGGGTCACCAGTACAAAAGTTTGAGAACCACTGCCTTAATGTTTACCAGCAGCATCATTATGTTCCTGGAAAACTATTAATAACATTGTCTCAACCATCTATCTTTTTTATTTTTAAAAAAATGTGTATTGTATGGTTAACTCTGAATCTGTTCTTGGATGAGGTTTTAAAGCACATCCTCACAGCACAGAGACGCTGTGACAACTTAAAGCTTTTGCATATGGGAAGTGTTGGAATTATTAAGTCTCCCTACAACTCTTTTCATTAACAAAATGCCAAATTTTAGTGACTTATTGAAAAACAGAGGGGCAAACCATGAATTCCACAAAAGCAATATGTTTTCATCCTTCAGTTGTTGCCTTGCAATATATAGGCATGTGCATGTGTTGGCTTTGCAGTACACACATGGGACTCAGGAGATCAGGGGTCTGTGGTTTCTATAAATTGAGGGGTGGGGGACTAAAAAGAAATGAGTGTGGTTTGAAAAGTGGTATATTTTTGTATAATATATTTTTCTCTGTTGTCTAAGTACTATTATAATAAGTACTATGTAAATATGTATAGATTAGATAGAAGTATGACGAATGGCACATAATTACCATATATGTGAGTATGTATTAGTATCCTGTTGAGGAGAGAAAATCAGAACAGAGCTAAATGATACTGCATTATACAGTTATCTGAGGGTGACCAGATGTCCCAATTTTATAGGGACAGTCCCTAGTTTGGGTCTTTCTTACATAGGCTCCTATTACCCCCCACCCCTTGTCCCGATTTTTCACATTTGCTGTCCGGTCACCCTAAGTTGCCTTGCGCATAGAACCCTGACTTAGGCATAACCAACAGTTAATTACAGATGGCTAGAACAAGCTAGATATTAATTGTAACCTGTGACCCACTTAGATTTGTATTTGTTTCTTCTAATTGAAATTTAACCTCTTCTTTGCTGCCTTATCTATCTAGTACATCAGTCAAAAAAAATCTCCAGTGTTACTGCTTGTGTTGCGTATATCATCTTTTGAAGTACTGATATTCCAGTGGAACAAGAGCACTTCAACATAAGTCTGCTCCAGTTTTGCTGCTGTTGATTAAACACCTAAGCAAAACGAGACATTTGATAATTATTGCAGCCATTCATTACAAGTACCCTCCCATTTTAATTTCCTGTGAAGGTTTGAAATTCTTTGCTGCTCCCTTCTCTGGTTTTCAATGTCATCACTTTAGGGACAGGTAAATATTGTTTCAGGGAGTAGTGTGTGAGGAGAACGAGAGATACGATTACATACAGAGGACATTTTTTTTTATAAAGGAGCAAACATGTTCTTGCTTCAACACAGTGGTATCTGTAAGTGCACTCTTTAAACATTTGTCCCAGAGTGTCAAGGATTTCATTATTGTGTTAGAGTAGGCGATTTCATTTTCCTAAGCTGTCAATAGCTGAAGAATTTCTCTCTACTATAAATTGCTAATGTTAATCTATTTTGATGTTGTTAAAAGGCAGAGTGTGGAACAGATTTTAATAGAGAGTGTGCCATTCCCAACTGTGCAGAATCCTCTTCCCTCCTCGTCACAATCACAACTTCCTTGTGGCAATTACAGCAACTGCTTATATGGAAAACATTAGGATATTGATTATGTATGTTTAGTTTCTTTTAATGTAATGTTCCAGCAAGAAACAAGGAGGGAAGAAAGAATCATATGACCAATCCCTTCTTCACAGACTAGTCTGTAGCGGGGTGGCTACCCCGCTCTGGCCCTGAAGGGGTTAAAAGCAGCCCTGAAGAGGGCTGTGGCTGGGAACAGCTAAGCTGCTTGGGGGAAGCAGCCACAGCTGGGGCCATGCCCCAATCAGGCCACAGCTGGCCCTTATAAGAGGGCTGTGGGCCAGAAGATGGAGGAGTTTTACTCTAGCCCTAGAGGGAGAAGGGCCGGCTGCCTGGGAGCTGAAGGTGCCTGAGCAGAGCAGAGCAGAGCAGGGCGGGGCGGGGGAAGGGCAAGGACAAGGGCAAGGGGAACTCCCGCCTGGTAAAACCCCAGGCTGGAGGCCTTGGTGAAGGCCTACACAGGTACTGGGGTTGCAGAGGGGCAGCCCAGAGATAGGCAAAGGCAGCAGGTCCTAACCCCTTGCCTGTGATGAGTGGCCATTACAGACTTCAGTCTGCCCCAGTAAGCAGTGGCTAGATGATGACTGGCAGTAGCCACTGAGGCAAGGTGGTTTTAGAGGGTTGGGGGTTCCCCTGGGACGGGAGACCCAGAGTATGAGGACACTGCCAGGGGGCAGTACCCCAGGGTGAGGAGGCACCAGGGTCTGGGAGGGACATGGGGCCAGCGGCTGGTGAGACACCGGCCTGCAGAGGGCGCTCCGGAGGCTGGAAAGAGCTAATTCCTGAGATGACCAGCAGGAGGCGCTGCACTGGTGAGTCATCGCCTCGCTACATAGTCTGTGAGCCATTATTTGGGAATCCACGGGTAGAGGACCTGGATGCCATAGGGAAGTGGCAATGGGATACAGAGCCTTCCAACTCTAGGCTCTTTGGGCTCTTCATGAAATGAATTTGGCCACTGGCTGTATGGCTGTCTTACTTCATGTAACTTACAGTCTAAGAAATTTCCTGATTTGAATCCACCACCTTTGGGTTTTTTCTTTCTTTTGTTCTTTCTTTTAAACTACATTGTTTTAAATTCAGTGAGAAGTTCAGTACATGGGGAAATGTGCAAAAACTGAATAACCTATGACCTCTAAGATCCATTTAAAAAAGAGAATGTTAAAAATTCAAGTTATACTTTAAGCCCAAATGGCTTAATCTTTATTCTTTGTGCGATTTAATCCAGCTATCTCTGAGGGTACCTCTAGACTTTGAGCTGGAGGTGTAAATTCCAGCTCAAGGAGACATACCCATGCAAGCTCCAAACGTGTTAGTGGTAAAAATAGAGAGTAGCCATGGCCACATGAGGGGCTAACGGTCCCAGGTATGTGCCTTGCATCTCCGATGGATACGTATTTGGGACATCTAGCTCCGCCTGTTGCTTAGGCCATGGGGGCTATGAGAGCTAGTGTAAGTGTGTCCTCTCAAATTGGAAGTTACACCTCCAATTCGAAGTCTAGACATGTCCTGAGAAAAGAGGGGCATAGAAAAAAAGTCACTGAAAAAGTGTGAAGCCCCCTAATTCTGGTAGAAAGGAGATGCCCCCAACAGGATGAACAAGTATGTTAAAAAATATTTATATATATAGTCTTTAGGTTTGTCAGGAATTGGATCTCTGAGCCATTCCCTCATACACAGTTGCAGAGGGAATTTTTTCTAATGCTTATTAAATCTACTGCACAGCCATACACAGGATTTTGAAAATGCCAGAGAATTGGGTGTTGTAGGATATGGACTTTTCAGCTCCCCTCTTCAACTTTCTCTGTCTGTGTACTGCCTAAAACAAAAGGGCTTTTTTGGCTTTTGTTATTAATGGGTTCTGTTATTGTCAAGGTTCATTCCCCACTCTGGCACTTTGAGCGCAGAAGATGCCGGCTTGCAAGGATTCTAAAAAAATTAATACTGGCCTGGCCACTCCAGGCTGGTATTAAACTCCCAAGGTCACAGCTTCTCTCTGACCTTGGATGTAGATGCTGCCACCACCCACGTGCAAAAAAACCACCACCCTTTTGAGAACCCAGGAAGGAACACTTGGGAATTCCTTCCTGTGGAGTACCTTCAAGCCCTTTCACCCCACTTCCTAGGAAGAGCTGAGGGGAAAAAAAAAAAAAAGGAAATCAGCTGTTGCCACCAAGTAATTAAACATATGCACAAACCTCTTAAGGACACAAAATCCAATCCTGTTCTTAAAAAAGGTAAATGAATCCTTCTAGGTATGGACGATGAATTTTCATACCTGGTCCAAACTTTACGCGGCATTCCAGCTGCCTCCGTCTCTTCAGCCCAGAGAGAACAACAGAGACAAAGGGAAAGCTTTTCTCCCATTTTAAAAAGTTCTAGCCTTCCCATTGGCTCTTTTGGTCAGGTGCCCACTCCCTTTTCTTTACTTGGGGGACTTTTTAACCCTTTACAGGTAAAGCAAGCAGCCACCAAGAGACTTATAGCTGGCTGGCTGGCTTCATTTATCACAGCTATATACAAACCCTTTCAGCTAACTAGTTGACCCTGGCAAGGCAGCCCATGTTGTAAGATTTTCCACAGTTTGTGTTATGGGGTGGGAAGTCATGGCAAATTGATTCCCTTGATTCTAGACCTGAGGGTGCAAATCATCAAATCTATCTTAAATAATAAGGGAGGGGATTGGGCCCCAGACCCATTGACAGAATTTCCCCTTCCAGAGCATAACTGGGTTAGCAGAGACCAAGGGCAGAGACCAGGTTGTTGGGAGCCGTAAATCCACAAAAGCACAGAGCCTCAACAGGGGTGATCCACAGGGTTAACTGTGTGGGTCATATGTCTCCTTACACAAGGAGGAAGAGGAGGAATAAACCCAGCTTCCCTGATAGTATGATATGGGGGAATCTTCGTGAGGGGATTCCTGTGGATTTTTCCTTCCCTCAGCCCATTCCCTTATGCTTTACCATAGGAAAAGGATCTGGTCCAATCATACATAAGTGTACATAACAGTACAATTTACTTACATAGCACACTTTAAACAAGGCATCTTTTTGTTGTTACATTTATTTTCTCCGGCTGGCTTTCCATGTTTCCATTACACATCTTTGTGTTATTCTGTGGCTAGAAAACCCAGGAACAATAATTTAAATGAAGTGTGTCTCTGTGTGATGGGGGGGGGGGTTACATTTTGTAACAACTGAGAATATGTAACTCATACATGAATACTAGGTTTGTATGATTCAATTATAAAAATTTCTGTTTTTGTTTATACATTTATAGTGAAACAAGGAGCGGCATCTGCCTCATTATGGTCATATTTCCTGTATTATAGACATAGACTTTCATATGATTGTAACAAATCAGGTCTGTTTTTTAATTAGAAAAATATCTACATTTAAAAAGAAGATGGCCTCACTGATGGAGTTGATGTGCGTCAGAGACTACAAAGCTCCATGATAACAGATATTTTGCCAGCAGGTGTAATGTGGGTGCTCTCTTTTCATCACATCTCCATGTTTTCAGAGGTTAAAAGCCTGCTAATTAAAACAGAGAGGAGAATAGGCTAAAGAACTGAAGAGCGTTTTAAGTACATTTTCAATTTCCAGTCCTGAATCATAGATTCAGTGCATTAAGATTCTGCATTGTGTTTTCTAGCAATGTCTCCATTTTGTTGGCTTTTATGTTTCTTTAATATAGTTCAGTTCTACAGGAATATCTAGTTTGTTTCTGTCCATTTGTATACGACTCTGATATTTTAAATAAAATGTCCAGTTGATTCAGATTTTTAGTATTCTTTCTTCTGTGATCCAAGAGGATTACAGTGCCTTTGTCCTTGTTGCTGGCCTTTTAGTAATTATATGTAGCTTGCTACTGTTGTATAAATTATAGCAGTAATTTTGATGCAGCTTCATAGCACTGGGTTCCCTCCACTGTCTGTTGTCGTGCTCCTGCTGTCCATTGACTCTGAGGAAGAGCTCAACACCTAGTAGCGTCAGACCCAAAGAGTACATGTTAGTTAGCTATGCCTCATCAATCAATTATATGGACGGAACATTCCCAACCCTTTAATTACTAACAGAGTTTGTTTTATCATATTAGTCTGTGCTATTTTAATATTGAATGAGGATGAAAGAAAACATTAGTTATTTATAAATAGGTTTAAGTTGCCGTTCCAATATTTTATCCTACAGTGAAACCTGTTTTAAGTAACCATTCGAGACTTACAAAAAAACACATTTGCTTGATAGTAGTCTCCTAATATAGGTGACATGGAATTGTACTGTCTGTGGACTAGCTTTTGACACAATCTGCCCTGACTGAGTTAGAGGGGGCATGTAGTCTAGCAGTAGACCAGTGACAATCTTCCCAAGACTTTCGAAGTCACAGTTCATTCCCTGGTTTCCACCTTGTTCCAGAGGGAAGTATTCCATGCTGTCTGTTTACCAGGCATTGTCCTCCAAACGAGCTTAGCTGTACTTGCTGGTGCATAAGGGAAGAGACTGAGTCACCACTCCACTTTTTCCCTATTTGTGCCAGCCCACTCATTTAGTGCGAGTAGTGGGCCTGCAGAGGTTGATCTCTTCCTTTGCTGTGACCAGCTCCTTTACTCTTCTGCACAAATGCAAAGGACAGATGATGATCTTGCCTTCGTTTAGTGATATTTAGAGTGATCTCTTATGACAAGAAGTTGCCTATGAAGAGTGAGATCTTGCATAGAACAAATTGTCATCACAAGTCAAAATATACAAAGTAAATATCCTTAAATCAAACTCTTAAGTTTAATAAAGCAGCATTTTTTTTACATTGTCTATCTTTTGATAATTTTGGTTATTGATGGAAATATTTTTCATTGGTTTGTTAGTATAAGGTGAAATCTTACCAACATTTACCGATTTAAAAAAAAAAACAAAAAAACCCCAACCTATTCCTTTCAAACCTAAATGTATAGTATGCAAGATTTTAATCTTCTCATGCTTACATTTGGAAAATAATGAACAAGTAGATGTCATAAATTAACAAGTTGCTCAAAACTGCAGCAGAAATGCCTCTTTTTAGATCAATTAGTGGAATCTAATGGACGATTTTTTGTCTCCTAAGAGGAAAATATCCTTTTACTCAAGATTGTGAAGTTTAGTCTCTGGAGTGGAATCCTGGCTCCATTGAATTCAATGGCAAAACTGCCATTGATTTCTGTGGGCTAGGATTTTACCCCTTGCTTCCACTAGTCATACACACTGGCACAACCTCAGTTACTAAATGCTACTGAGAGTAGAGATGCTAAGAGCACCCAAAACTTTTATTCTCCTGAGGTTTCAATCTATTTTTAGGGGGAGTTTTGGAAGGAAGAGTGAGTTCTTGATCTTCACCCAGGGATTAGTATATTTATACATCTCTAGAATGCATAACAGCTCTTCACCAGGAATGTGCCATTTAACAATCCTTTTTCAGCATTTTGTGCATATATAGATCAAATGGCACCCATCTGTATCAGAAAGGATACCTGCAGCCCAATGTGGAGGAGGGCAGTGTTTGTGCAGCCAGCCTTCTCCAAGGGCTCGTCCAACGGAGGGCAGCATTAATTTGCGATTGGAATCTGATGATGGATGCTGCTAAGGGATTTATTATTTTTATAGCTGTAGCGCCTAGAGGCCACAGTTAGGACTTGGGGACCAGATATGCTATGCAGTGTACAAACACATGCAATGAAAAATGGCATGTGCCCTGAAGATCTTGCAGTGTAAGACCCCATCCTGCACTGAAAACCATGTGGGTGCAGGGAGGTTTTGGGCCCAAATATTAGAGAAGACACAGCAGGCATATAGAGCAAACTGACTGGGGGAGCACAAGATAAAAGTGAGACAATTATGACTAGTGTAATACAGAGCAGGCTCCATCTGTGTGTATCCCAAGTACCCTAGTACTCCCCCCTCCCTGGCCCTTCCTTGGTCATTGCAGCCCACTTTTCAGGTTACAGTGGCCAGCTGCAGGTCCCCTGGCAGAGCAGGGTTCAGGGCATCTTTCAGAAAATGAGTGAATCATGAGTAAAATTTTAAACTCATAAATGACTGCACTTTATAATTTGAAATATTCATGTTGGTGGATGCTCTCAGAAGTCTCTCTATGCTTTTTTTTTTTATTATTATTTTTTTAAAGACCTACAACTAAGTTGTTTAAACTGGGAGTATGGAGTAGTATCCTTTGCTAATACTGAGAGCTATAATCAGAAGTTTGGCTTCAAGGAGGTTAGAACTCTGTCAACTTCCCTGACAGAGCTTTTAAGCTCCATCAGCTTTATCGGTATGGATGTTTCTTCCTTTTATTTTTCTAAACCAGGGAAAATAAAATATAAATCTGAATGTATGTTTTTATATTTCTTTATACAATATATACTTATTTTTTTCTAGCAGTGAGACCACATTTTTCTGAGAATTTATTTATAGGTCTCTGTGTGGAGAACAAAGAGGTGTTTTTCAAGAGCCTGCGCAGAACTTGAAGTTAATCTCTTTTTTTATTCTTGGGTTTAAGGGTCTGCTTGTTGGCCAGCTTCTGCCATATCAGCTTGGAATGTGTGAAGCTCAGTTTCTGCAAGGATGTTACTCTGGAGGCAGTTAAAAAACTCTGCAAAAACTGTAAAAGGTAAGAGGTTCGGCTTTACACAGCTGAGGGGTTATTTATTTATTTCTTTATCCTGTCAGTGCTTGGCTGAAATACTAAGCTATTCTATCAGACATAGACTTTGATCCTGATAAATTAATGGGGAATCTACAGCCAACAGTAAGTTTTTTTTTTATATATGTTTTCCATTCATAATAGGTGCTGTTAAGATATCTGTATTCAAATGTTTTACATGCCCTTTTAAATAGCTTTTAAAAACTGCAGAGGCTGATGCAACTCTCAGTGACTTTTCATACAGTACTTCAGTTGTCTATTTCCATTTACCGTGTTTTTAACACTAATAAGAGAAATGTAATCTGCAGAACATAAGCCTGCATTGTATTTTTTTAAATCAACATTGTTACATCCGAAAACACTCAGGCCTTGTCTACATTACGAAATTACTCCAATTTTACAGAAGTTGATTTTTGGGAACAGATTGTACAAAGTCGAGTGCGTGCGTCCACACTAAGCACGTTAATTTGGCGGTGTGCGTCCACAGTACCGTGGCAAGCGTCAACATTCTGAGTGGTGCACTGTGGGTCGCTATCCCGCAGTCCCCGCTGCCCACTGGAATTCTGGGCTGAGCTCCCAATGCCTGATGGGGCCAAAAATTTGTTGTGGGTGGTTATGGGTAAATGTCATCAGTCAACCCTCCCTCTGTGAAAGCAATGGCAGACAATCATTTTGCGCCCTTTTCCCTGGATTGCCCAAGCAGACACCATAGCACGGCAAGCATGGAGCCTGTTCAGCTCACCGCAGCAGTTATGACCATTGTAAACACCTTGCGCATTATCGTGCAGTTTATGCAGAACCAGAACCTGAAAAACCAGGCGAGGAGACGACAGCAGCACTGTGACGAGAGTGATGAGGACATGGACACAGATTTCTCTAAAACTGTGTCCCTGGCAGTTTGGAGATCATGGTGTTAATGGGGCAGGCTCATGCCGTGGAGTGCCGATTTTGGGCCCGGGAAACAAGCACAGACTGGTGGGACCGCATAGTGTTGCAGGTTTGGGATGACTCCCAGTGGCTCCAAAACTTTCGCTTGCATAAGGGCACTTCCATGGAACTTTGGGATGCTTTCTCCTGCCCTGAAGCACGAGAATACCAAGATGAGAGCAGCAATTGGCAATAGCCCTGTGGAAGCTTGCAATGCCAGACCACTACCGGTCAGTCGGTAATCAATTTGGAGAGGGCAAATCTACTGTGGGGGTTGCTGTGATGCAAGTAGCCAACGCAATCATTGAGCTGCAGTGATGCTGGGAAATGTGCAAGTCATAGTAGATGGCTTTGCTGCAGTGGGATTCCCTAACTGTGGTGGGGCTATGGACAGAACGCATATCCCTATCTTGGGACCGGACCACCAGGGCAGCCAGTACATAAACCGCAAGGGGTATTTTTCAGTGGTGCTACAAGCACTGGTGGATCACAAGGGACGTTTCACCAACATCAACGTGGGATGGCCGGGAAAGGTTCATGACGCTTGCGCCTTCAGGAACTCTGGTCTGTTTAAACAGCTGCAGGAGGGGATTTACTTTCCAGACCAGAAAATAACTGCTGGGGATGTTGAAATGCCTATAGTTATCCTTGGGGACCCAGCCTACCCCTTAATGCCCTGGCTCATGAAGCCGTACACAGGCACCCTGGACAGTAGTAAGGAGCTGTTCAACTATAGGCTGAGCAAGTGCAGAATGGTGGTAGTGTGTGCATTTGGACATTTAAAGGGTCGCTGGCGCAGTTTACTGACTCGCTCAGACCTCAGCGAAACCAATATTCCCATTATTATTGCTACTTGCTGTGTGCTCCACAATCGCTGTGAGAGTAAGGGGAGGTGTTTATGGCAGGGTGGGAGGTTGAGGCAAATCGCCTGGCCACTGAATACGCGCAGCCAGACACCAGGGCAATTAGAAAAGCACAGCAGGAAGCGCTGCGCATCAGAGAAGCTTTGAAAACCAGTTTCATGACTGGCCAGGGTACTGTGTGACACTTCTGTTTGTTTCTCCTTGATGAAAACCCACCCCCTTGGTTGCCTCTAAATTCCCTGTAAGCCACCTGCCCTCCCCTCTTCAATTGCAGCTTGCTTGCAAAGGAAATAAAGTCACTATCATTTAAAAACCATGTATTCTTTATTAATTGATTATAAAAATAGGGAGATAACTCACAAGGTAGCTTGGGTGGGGTATGGGAGGAGGTAGGAGGGAAGGAAAAGGCCACTTCAAAACTTGTTGAATGACAGGCTTCTGTTGCTTAGGCTGTCCACTGGGGTGGAGTGGTTGGATTCCCGGAGCCTCCCCCCACTGCGTTCTTGGGTGTCTGGGTGAGGAGGCGGCAGTCTGTGATCCTGCTGCCATTCCTGAACTTCCACCAGACGCTGGAGCATGTCCGTTTGATCCCGCAGTAGCCCTAACATTGCATCCTGCCTCCTCTGATCTTCCTGCCGCCACCTCTCATCTTGATTGTCCCTCCTGTCCTCATGTTCGTTGTCCGCTTTCCTGTACTGTGCTACTGTGTCCCTCCACACATTCTGCTGAGCTCTGTCAGTGCTGGACGACTGCATGAACTCAGAGAACATTTCACCGCGCATGCGGTTTTTTTTTTGGCCGCCTTATCTGAGATAGCCTTTGGGATGGAGGAGGGAGGCTTGAAACATTTGCAGCTGCAGGAGGAGAAAAAAGTGAGTGAAGTATTTAAAAAGATACATTTGACAGAACAATGACTATACTCTTTCATGGTGAACAACACTATTCACATTACATAGCACATGTGATTTCGGTACAAGGTCGCATTTTGCATCTTATATTGAGTGCCTGCAGCTTTGGTGTTAGAGATCACACACGCAGGGCCGGGCAACAGAATTCAGCTTGCAGGCGGCCATGGTAAGCCGTAGTCTTTCGGCTTCTGCGACCTTCATAACAGCAGCCCCCTCCTTTCCCATACCAAGCAAAGCCCGTTGAGTTGGCCATTTAGTGCTACGGTTTTCATGTTAACGTGCAGCAGCAGAAACCAAATTAACCCCCCCCCCATCCAATTCTCTGGGATGATCGCTTTACCCCTTCCCCCACCGCATTGCTGGTATCAGGGAAGATCACTGCTAGCCAAACGCAAACAGCTCAGCGCCAATGCCCCCCCCCCCCACTGCTTGGTTAACTGTGGGGAGGATTTATTTTCAGCCACAGGCAAACAGCCCAGTAGGAACGGACACCTCTGAATGTCCCCTTAATTAAATTCCCGTATTTCAACCAGGTTACCATGAACGATATCACTCTCCTGAGGATAACACAGAGAGATAAAGAACGGATGTTGCTTGAATGCCAGAAAATACCAGGACCATACGCTGCCAGGCTTTGTCATGCAATGATACCAGATTACTTGCTACTAGCATGGTGTGGTAAAGTGTTCTACCATGGAGGACGGAATAAGGCTGCTCTCCCCAGAAACCTTCTACAAAGGCTTTTAGAGTACTTCCAGGAGAGCTTCATGGAGATGTTCCTGGAGGATTTCTGCTCCATCCCCAGGCACGTTAACAGACTTTTCCAGTAGCTGTACTGGCCACGAATGCATCCCAAATCCTCAGGGCAAATTAATCATTAAAAAAGGCTTGCTTTTAAAACATGTATTATATTTTAAAACACGTATTATATTTTAAAAGGTACACTCACCAGAGGTCCCTTCTCCAGCTTGGTTGGGTTGGGAGGGTATTCCAATCAGGGTGATAAAAAGATCCTGGTTGTCGGAAAGAACTGTGTGCTGTGTTCTCCTCAAGCTCCTCCTCCTCCTCCTCATCTTCCCCATCTGCAAAATCCTCAGGCATGGCGGAGAGTACCCCATCATCGGAGTCCACAGACAGGGGTGGGGTAGTGGTGGCGGCCCCCCCCTAGAATTGCATGCAGCTCAGCGTAGAAGCGGCATGTCTGGGGCTCTGTCCTGGAGCGTCCGTTTGATTCTTTGGTTTTCTGGTACGCTTGTCTGAGCTCCTTATGTTTCACGCGGCACTGTGTTGCCTCCCTGCTGTAGCCTCTGTCTATCATGGCCTTGGAGATTTTTTGAAATGTTTTGGCATATCGTCTTTTGGAATGTAGTTCTGATAGCACGGATTCGTCTCCCCATATAGCGATCAGATCCAGTACCTCCCGTTCGGTCCATGCTGGAGCTCTTTTTCGATTCTGGGACTGCATGGTCACATGTGCTGATGAGCTCGCCTGGCCAAACAGGAAATGAGATTCAGAAGTTCCCGGGACTTTTCCTGTACACCTGGCCAGTGCATCCAAGTTCAGAGTGCTGTCCAGAGCGGTCACAATGGTGCACTTTTACCTTTTAAATAGCTCCCGGAGGCCAATACTGTCGAATTGCATCCACACTAACCCTAATTCAAAACGGTGATGTCGATTTCAGTGCTAATCCCCTCGTCGGGGTGGAGTACAGAAATCGATTTTAAGAGCCCTTTATGTTGGAAAAAATGGCTTCGTTGTGTGGACGGGTGCAGGGTTAATTTGATCTATAAATTCAATATAAACTCATAGTGTAGACCAGGCCTCAGAATAGGTGCAAGTGAACCAGCTTTCTCACTATAGATATGAGCTGATATAATTAACCATGGAAATACAGAACAAAGTGATACTAATCTTTACATCGCTGGTGAAAGAAAGAAAGCAAGCTCTTATGTTGTGTTTATAGTGTATAATGAAAGTGTCACACCTGGAGAGGTGAAACTGAAGTGATAGTCACTTCAGAATTTTAGTATATCTTTAAAGTGGGGCTGCAGTTGTAAGTGACTTCTGTCTTAAAAACCTATAGCTTTCCTGAGTTACTAACCATGATCAAAACATGATCCTGATCCTGCAGTGAGTTATACGCAGGTAGGCACTTGTGCCTGCAAGGATCTCAGGCTCCACATGGCCCCTGAACTGTGCCAAATCCTGGGAGTGAGGAATGCTGGCCAAACAGCACCCCTCTCTCCCAGCTGGCCAATGGGTGCCAGAAAGTCCCAGGGAGAGGAGTTACCTATTGTCCCTTGGCAAATGCCTCCCTCCCTTGCTATTAGGACTGTCCCCTTTTCAGCGCCTGCCCCATCAATGTCCCCCACCTGTTGATGTGGGTGGGTGGCACTTTGATTGCAAAATCTTTGATGTAAGAGGTAGGAAAAGGGACAGGTTGATCTTTAGATGCTGTGGTGAGTTTTCAGAGCTGGCATTTACAAAACCTGGACTTGAAAACTCCGTTGCTTTGCTGTGGAAGCCATAGAGAACAGAATAAATGTGTCTCCAAGTCTCATTTACCGTCACTTTTCTTATTATAGCCAAAGTTTAAAAGAAAAGGTTTATTAAAAACAAAAACCAAACTCAGCTCTGTGATTGCTTCACAGTGTATTGTTTAATTAACAAATGTAGCTGCTTTTGTTTTTGGATTGTCTGCAAAGAACTTTCATTGTTCTTAAATTTATTATTATTCAGAATTATTTGTTATGTTGTCACTGCAAATAATAATTGGTTTGTAGTGTGTATATAAACGAGACCATTGTGAGTTTTTGAAATTTGAGCTGTCTTAGTTTTGATTGGACATATATAATCATATAACCTGTTATGATTCAGTTCTGTGACTGAGTAATTATGATGGCCAGTCTATACTACAAAAATATAAGCAGAGCTGGCTATAACTTGTTAAATATCATGTAGTTAGAATACAACAGAGGTTACAATATGGACATGTCCAAAAGCCTTAGCACAGTTTCACAACCCCGTTAAAACACTGGGTTAGGCTCTGCTCCTGTCTGTGTTAAAATTCTAACTGTATAGTAACCAAGTCAGTGGAGAACTGTTATATATGGGTCTTGAAACTCAGTTGTTTTTGTAGAATAGGATCATATTTCCATTCCAACTACTCCTGTGTACAGAGTCTAAATTTGCTTTCTGTGTAAATTCTTCAGTATTCACTTAAAATTCACTGTTTAAGCAAACATGAGTATCAGTATCATCTTTGCCAGAATATTTGTGGTAACAGGGTGTGTGCAAAGTCTAAGCAAATATATGTAAATATTTGAACTAATATTTGTTGAAAATAGTTAAGTGTTCTCTAGTTCTAGAACATTATGCTCAACACCTATATCTGCCAGGTTAATGTACAAACTTTAGAGGGAATATTCACTTCATTCATGGAATGGCGGAGGGGGGGGGTCACAGCTTTATTTCATAGTTATTATTGGCGGGGAGTACAGGAAGAACCTAGTAGTAAGAAATTCACTGCATTTTGAGATAAAACTTGTCTGTTAAAAAGAAATGGCACCCCCAACAGAGTTCACATTTTTATTTTTTCTATCCAATCCTTTATCAATGACATGCATTCTTTATTCTACCATTTATAAAACATTTATAGTGTAAAAATATAAAAGGCCTTTATGGGCCTTGATGGGAAAGGAGGATCTCTTAAAATGGTTAGAAATACTGAAAGATTTTTCCAGCTCATTTGTTAAAGAACTATGTGAGCATCTCACGCCTTAATTTACATGCCATGAGTATGTGGTTCTATATTACATTCCAGAAGAATTAGTGTAGTTTTACAGCTTTGTAAATCTTGTTTGGTTTGTCTTACTTTGCTGTTCTGAGTCTTGTAACCTTTTAATCTTCTTTGGTGTAAAAGAACAGATGAACCTCCTTTAACACTTCCTCATTGAGAAGATTCTTGAGAGATACCATAATCACATTTCTGTTCTTTCCTTTTCTGCCCATATTGTACCAACACTGTTTCCTTGTAAACACAAGGAAATAATTATTTGCTGTTTTGAAGGGAACTTTTTCTGTCCTGAATTGGGAGTGCCAAAGAATTGTTTAGGCCTAGAGTACTCAAGTTGCAGGTATTCTACATTTTGCAGCATTTAGATGTAACCAGGCATATGGACACAGTAGAAATTGTTAGGGTATATTTTAATATAGAACAAAAGTACGGCCCTGTTGAGAAGGAACTGTCCTTTTTTCAGTATAGTATATGTTCAGTGTAAAAATCTCAGCAAGAATTTTACCTAGATCCTCATTCTGCTCTTATTTTAAGGTACAGTAAGTTTCAAATGCTGTATACAGAAGCAGTTTCAAATGCAGTTCTTAATCATTCTGATTAAATTACATAGGTATGTTAGTCCAGTACAACACAGTACAGCTGGTTTTCGTTCCAGTGTGGTTTTGAGGTCATGAGGAAGAAGTGTTTGCTAGTAACAGAGAAGGAAGTGCACTAAAGGACAAACTTAAGTTATTTTCCCTGGTATTTTATGCAGTCATTCTGTTTGTAGTTCTTTTGCTGAGTTTGGTAGCAGTTTGGTTTGGTAGCAGAAAGAATGTGTGTACAACATGGAGGAGATTCATGCTTCAGATTGGAGAGGAGAATTTTGGTTTAATTTAGGTTTCATTTTTGCCTGTGGAGGAGGAAATAGTAGGTGGTAGTCAATAGGCAATGTCCTCCTATTTTCAGTTTTCTCTCCACAGATCAGAACTCTCTTGAGAGGCAATCCAATGACCTCCACAGTATGGTCCATAAGAGGTCTTGGCAGGATGAATCCTACATGTGTGTTTTCCAGAAGCCAGCCAGGCCAGATGACAGTGGAAAGACAAAGGATCTCTTTGCAAAAGCATATATTTCCTGCAGATCTTTCTGAATTCTGCAAGTTTGAGGGTGAAACCTACAGATATACCCAAATAAAAAAAAAAACACAGTAAGAGGGCCAAAAAAGTGCCAGCATGGCTAAACAACAAGATAAAAAGTAGTTAGAGGCATAACTTTAAAAAGTGGAAGTTAAATCATATTGAGGAAAATAGAAAGGAGCATAAACTCTGGCAAGTGAAGTCTAAAAATATATTTAGAAAGGCCAGAAAAGAATTTGAAGAACTGCTAGCCAAAGACTCAAAAATTAACAGCATTTTTTTTAAGTACATCAGAAGCAGGAAGCCTACTAAACAACCAGTGGGGCCACTGGATGATCAAGATGCTAAGGGAGCACTCAAGGAAGATAAGGCCATTGCGGAGAAACTAAATGAATTATTTGAATCGGTCTTCATGGCTGAGGATGTGAGGGGGATTCTCAAACCTGAGCCATTCTTTTTAGGTGACAAATCTGAGGATCTGTCCCAGATTTAGGTGTCATTAGAGGAGGTTTTGGAACAAAATGATAAATTAAACAGCAATAAGTCACCAGGACCAGATGGTATTCACCCAAGAGTTCTGCAATTTCACATTTGAATTCCTTCAGAACTTCTAACTCTGGAATGTAACCTATCATTTAAATCTGCTTCTGTACCAGATGATGACTGGGGGATAGCTAAGGTGACGCCAGTTGTTAAAAAAGCTCCAGGGGTGATCCCAGCAATTACAGGCCAGTAAGCCTGACTTCAGTACCGGGCAAATTGGTTTAAACTAAAGAACAGAATTATCAGCTCTATAGATGAACACGATTTGTTGGGGAAGAGTCAATGGTTTTTGTAAAGGGAAATCATGCCTTACCAATCTACTAGAATTCCTTGAGGGGGTCAACAAACATATGGACAAGGGTGATCCAGTGGATATAGTGTACTTAGATTTTCAGAAAGGCTTTGACGAGGTCCCTCACAAAAGGCTCTTAAGCAAAGTGAGCTATTATGGGATAATAGGGAAGGTCCTCTCATGGATCGATAACTGGTAGGAAACAAAGTAGGTAAAAAATTCAGTTTTCAGAATGGAGAGAGGTAAACAGTGGTGTCGCCCAGGGGTCTGAACTGGGACCAGTGCTGTTCAATGTATTCATAAATGATCTGGAAAAAGAGGTAAAGAGTGAGGTGGTAAAATTTGCAGATGATACAAAATTACTCAAGATAGTTAAGTCCAAAGCAGACTGTGAAGAGTTACAAAGGGATCTCACTAAACTGGGTGCCTGGTTAACAAAAGGGCAGATTAAATTCAATGTTGATAAATACAAAGTAATGCACATGGGAAAACATAATCCCAACTATACATATAAAATGATGGTCTAAATTAGCTGTTACAACTCAAGAAAGACATCTTGGAGTCATTATCCTTGTCAATATGCAGCGGCAGTCAAAAAAGCTAACAATGTTGGGAATCAATAGGAAAGGGAATGATGATAAGACAGAAAATATCATATTGCCTCTATATAAATCCATGGTACACCCACATATTGAATACTGCTTGCAGGTCTAGTTACTTCATCTCAAAAAGATATATTGGCACTGGAAAAGGTACAGAAAAGGGGCAACAAAAATGATTAAGGGCATGGAACAGCTTCCATATAAGGAGAGATTAATAAGACTAAGACTTTTCAGCTTGGAAAAGAGACGACTAAGGTGGGATATGCTAGCAGTCTATAAAAACATGACTGGTATGGAGAAAGTAAATAAGGAAGTGTTATTTACTCCTCATAATACAAGAACTAGGGGTCACCAAATGAAATTAATAGGCTGCAGGTTTAAACAAAATGAACGTAATTAAAATAAATACTTCCCACAATGCACAGTCAACCTGTGGAACTCTTTGCCAGAGGATGTTGTGAAGACCAAGACTATAACAGTGTTCAAAAAGAGCAAGATAAGTTCATGGAGGATAGGTCCATCAATAGCTATTAGCTATTAGCCAGGATAAGCAGGAATGCAAAACCATTCTCTGAAGTGTCCCTAGCCTCTGTTTGGCAGAAGCTGGGAGGGGTGACAGGGGATGGATCACTTGATGATTACCTCTTCTGTTCATTCCTTCTGAAGCATCCGGCATTGGCCACTGTCGGAAGACAGGATACTGAGCTAGATGGACCATTTGTCTGACCCAGTATGGCCATTCTTATGTTCTTCAATGGGGTAAAAGGGCACACACTCATTACTGGTGGAAAAATTCAAAGGAAATGCCCCATGTGGAAGCTTGGAATTTCCAATCCCCTTCACAGGGTATTCCTTTTAATTGAGAATTGTTGTCATTCTGGGACAAATTCTTCTCTCAGACCATTGTAAATTCAGAAAAGTGAGAATATAATTTGTATCCTTTATATCTAAAAAGCATTTAATAAAATATCTCTCAGTACTTTCCTGTTCTTTTTTTTTTTAATTCTCTCTAAATTTTGGAGCCAAGTATCAGAGGGGTAGCCGTATTAGTCTGTATCCACAAAAACAACAAGGAGGCCGGTGGCACCTTAAAGGGTATGTCTTCACTACCCACCGGATCAGCGGGCAGCGATCAGTCCAGCGGGGATCGATTTATCGCGTCTAGTCTTGACCATGGAAGTCTTTAAGCCATGATTTGAGGACTTCAATAGCTCAGACATAGGTGAGAGGTTTATTGCAGGAGTGGATGGCCTGCATTGTGCAGGAGGTCAGACTAGATGATCATAATGGTCCCTTCTGACCTTAATATTTATGAATCTATGAACCTTTTAACTCTTGTTTAATGGAGCCCTGTGATATATATGGTACCCACTATTGTATGTTAATACACAAAACATTTGCTTTTTTCATATTCATAATTATAAAGCTGGACGGGATTGCTGTGATCATCTAGTCAGACCTCCTGTATAATACAGGCCATAGGACAGCCTGGAATTAATTCCTGTGGGAACTAGCGATGTCTTTTAGAAAACATCCAATCTTGACTTTTGCCACTAACTCCTTACGTTATTAAAAATGAAAAGAATTAAATCTAATTTACTTTTATCATTATAGGTCCCACTCTGCCCTCAGTTACCTAGGGAGATGCACTTGTGTAACTGAGAGCAGAATTGGGGCCTTGATGTTTACTTTTTGTATTTTATATAGCTTGACTGGTAATTTTATAAACCCAGGCTGGTCAATTTCATTTTCTGATTCTCATACACTGCAAATTGTGTTTGTTTAAGTTTCTAATACTGCACGGGAGAGGGAGAATTATTCTTTTTAAAACGTTTCGGGGGGAGGGATAGCTCAGTGGTTTGAGCATTGGCCTGCTAAACCCAGGGTTGTGAGTTCAATCCTTGAGGGGGCCATTTGGGATCTGGGGCAAAAATTGGGGATTGGTCCTGCTTTGGGCAGGGGGTTGGACTAGATGACCTCCTGAGGCCCCTTCCAACTCTGATATTCTATGATTCTATTGTTTAAAATATAAAAATGTTATGTTAAAATAAAATTCTGAAAATTTTATTGGGAGCCTTTTAATATCAGGGCTTGCAACCCTGCCCTCCCACCCAGTTTTTACATTATCAAAACGTAATGTAAATGTTGGGAATAAACTACTTGAGAGCATCTCCTTAATATATCCTTCTCCTGTCACCTCCTGGCATTCGGATATTTTTGGTTGAGTGGCGTGAGGAAGACTAGAAGGGCTCCCTAGTTAGGACCATGAACTTTTATTGGTCATTCCAGAGGCTCACAAACTCCTGATTGATCAGATAGTCGAGGGGCTTTAAAAGAGATCAGTACAGTGTCAGGGACTCATTCTGCTTTTGCTGCCAAGTATTCTTTCTCCATCTGTGTTTAATTCTGTTCCTAACGGTTTGCTTTCTCTCTTTCAGGTTGAAGTTGCTTCATCTCTATGGCTGCCGCTTCACTCCTGATCTCGAGTCCATTAAAGAAATCAATAAAACAGTGCAAGTGTATCACAACCTCTGTCCCCCACCTGCTAACATTTAGTTGAATGAGGAACTCTGCCTATTGCTATGGACACCTTGGCTTGTAAATATGACAGTGCTTCAGCAAAGAGATGCTATGTCAGTTAATCTTGTACATATTTTTACCTGTAATCTCAGCACAGGACTGGGAACCATGAACTCCTGAACTGTAAGCCTGACACTGACTCAGTTTCTAGTTTTGCACAAGTCACTTACCTTCCTCACAGGGGTGTTGTGAAGATAATGCATGTGATACGTTTTTAAGATGAGAAATACAGTCCACATGCTAAATATTACTAAATGTATTATCCTCGCTATTTGATTGGAAAGAATAAAAACGTGAGTCAAAATCAACAATGAAAAAAAGAGTACAGGGTATGTACTGCTGCTCAACTTTTAACTTCTTTGTTTTTGTGGAGTTGTGATGGCTATGTTATGTGTGCACAAACATTTTAATCGTTTCACAACAAGATTTTTTGTGTATGTGTCACTGTTTCCTCTTGTACCTGCAATCTGCTTGGTGCTTTGCAAACAAATGGCACAGCTCTGGCCTAAAGAGCTTAAACTGTCAAAAGACAAAACAAATAGGGAACAACAAACAGGTAATGTGGCCATGTAGTGACTGGTCACATGCTGATCATACAAAGTTTTCACGGCAGAATATATATTTACACACAAAACTACACTAAAAGAACATGATTAAGATTGCAAAGCTAACTACTCAAAAGTTAGGAAATGCCAGAATTAAGGTTGCCTGTGCAATTAATAATTATCACTGTTCCTGGCTGCTCTGGGCTATGCTGAGTCCAATACCTGGCAAGATCAGGGAGATTCTCTCTTCTGTGCTGTAAATGACCATGCTGCTGTGGCCAGGCGGTGGGGAGGAGAAAGCTGCCTGATTTGAAGGTAGAGTAGAGACCACAAAAGTTGGATCAGTGGTGGGGGAGAGGAACAAGGGGCCGGGAACAGAGGCTGGCAGTGGGGTGGAAAGGGAAACTGGGACGGGATGCTGGGGTAGTAGGGGAGGCTAAGACTTGGATCTGGGAGACTGGCTAGGTAAAGAGACTGGGTCTGGAAGCTGGGGGAAGACTGCGACTGGTAACCTTAATTAGGATGCCCTTGTGCATGCCACTGAGAAGAGAATTTAGCCCCAAGAACTCTGTTTAAATACATCTCTTCTCCTCTTTCTCATTCCTGTTAGACAATGTAATATGACACCAGATATCATCATAACTGTAGCCAAAATTAGTAGGATCCTTGTTTCTCCCCATAATATAACTGATTAACTTATTTGATATGTAGTGGCAAAATGCACAATTTAACATTTCAGAGTGATATTGTTTTATACTGAGTTTAGACTGTGGCCAACATAGCACCAGTGAAACTGATTTTATGTCATATGTACACTTCAAGTTCTGTTCAAACAGAATATTTTAGGTTGTGATATTATGTTAGGTATTCTGTATTCACACACAGGCTCATGATTTCATACCATGCTAGTGTCTTATTCAACCATACATTATCTGGTGCTGAAACTGGTTTTGAAGTGTGGTTGGAGTTATATTTTGTAGTCAGGGGTGAAAGTAAGCCAGTAGGGGCTAGTATGGCATACCAGTAAAAAGTGGCTGCCGGTACCGGCCCGTATGCAGCCGACGTTAAAATGCTGCCGTGGTAATGCTTTAAGCAGGGTCTTTTGCTGTGGCAGCACTTTAAAGTTGCTGCCCCTTTTGCCCCCCATGCGCCGCCGACCTGGGGCTGGCGATTTAAAAGGGCCTGGGGCTCCAGCTGCTGTGACTGCAGCAGTGGCTGGAGCCCTGGGCCCTTTAAATCGCTGCTGGAGCCCCAGGCGGTGCAGGCCAGGCAGCGCAGATGGGCTGGCTGGGGGATGCTATCCCCAGCCCCGCTGCTTCTGCCTGAGGCCCCACCCCTTCTGAGGGGCAGAGCTGGGCCCCATACCAGCAAGTGTTGAATGCTATTTTCACCCCTGTTTATAGTGAGACAAAAAGGGACTGAAAATTATCTCTCTGGTATTTCTAAGATGGTTGTAACCTTGGTATCTACCTATTGAATTCATATGACTGCTTCTTTCTGTCTCCGGGGTAAAAGCTACACTTACAGGGCTGTAGAAGTGATATTTTGTTTTTGAATATTAAATTAGGCTAGCGCTGGACTCAAGCAGCAAATCTGTCTAACAATAGGTGCATAATTTCAGAACAAAGCCTTGTTTTGCCATTTCCTGCTGGGAATCCTGCCCTCAATACCCACAGTTAGGACTCATAAAATGAATCAACTTTTGTTTTGTTGTATCTGTGTCAGTTTGTTTGAATGGAATGTTTGAACTCTCTGATTAGAAACATGGATGTCAAGCAGGATAGGTTGAAATTGGCTGATTGTATAATACTGTAGGTACGATCTGTTTTGGAGGATATACCTCTTCCATGACAGTGCTAAATGACTGCATACTTCATCTTATTGCTTGAGTTTAATCTGCCACATTAAAACTTCTGTAGCAATGGAGGAAAGAAAGGCACAAACACCATATTCTGCACTCAGTTATAACCACTGACTACAGAGGGGGTTGCAGTCATATAACTAAAGGCAGAATTTGGAGAAAATGTAACACTTACATATGGCTTTTGCAAATATTGCTTTTATAGGGCCTGCTCCAAAGCCTCCTGAAGTCAGTAGAAAGACTTCCATTGACTTCACAGGGCTTTGGATCAGACACATTGCGGAGTGAGGTGGGAATGTCTTGTATTGCTATTTATTACTTATATCATCTTAGATGTTCAGGGTGCTTTACAAAACAAAGAAAGTAGGAAGCCCTAGTCTAAAAAGTTTAAAACCTAAGGAAGATGAGAATAGGAAAAGGCAACACACGGAAGGATTGAGAACAGGGTGTAAAATCAGGACTAATAAAGGACCAAAGTAATGTCCAGCTATACTCTATGTGATAGCATATCCATGGTAGACCATGCCTCTGGAGACATGTAATAATGAAAGAGTGAATCTAACTATGCCCAAGATACAAGATTACCAAGAAGTATAATCTAGTGAACAGCATATGGCAACAAAGACAAACAAGATAGGGTGTACATGTTGATTATGAGTTTGAGATATCACGGTCTGGTGAGGCAAACTCAACCCACAAATAAAAGTACTTCAGCTCCACAGGTTGTCAACATCAAAAGCCAGTGCCTAAAAATTCCTGTTATCAAAGGGCTGGCAGGCATAAGCAAGATAAATTTGTTTCATTTTGATGAGGGAACAACTGCAGTCTGCTTTAAAGCTCTCCTATGTTAGTCAGCATGGGTGTTTTTTATTTATATGGTCTGTTTACTCATCAGGTCAAAACTTGGTGGGCCACCTTTCATATAAGAGCATGGAGGAAGCAGGATTTCTTTTGTTCTAGTTAGGAAGATTTTGCTGGAGTACAAAAGGTTAATTCTTAGCTATGTCTACATTATGTGGACTACAGCAGAATAGCTATGCTGGCTTGACCCTGTGTAGAGACAGAGAAAAAAAAACAACACACAACTTGTTCCTCCAACCTACTTCTGAGGTCATGTCAGTTTCTTCTGAAGAGACTGAAATTGGTACCCTGAATCCTTTTACAGAGCATAATACTACAATAAATCAGTCAACCTATAATAGTGTTTTGGATCACTCTAGAGTGGCTTCCCAAATGAGATTTATGATAAAGCACAAATTCTGACAGATCCCATAGTTATAGATCATTCCAAGAACATAGCACTTCCTGTGCTGCAGAGTTAAAGTTTTAGTTCAGAACTGTAGCAACACCACCTCCCCAAGGGATGGCAGCTAGGTTGACAGAAGCATTCATCTGTTGACCTAACTGCATCTACACTAGGGGTTAGGATTTTTCACACCACTGAGCACTATGTCCATCTATGTTTAAGGGTAACTTACCCTCAGTGAAGTTAATAGAGTTTACACTTCAGTGAGATTGGCCATTTCTGGTCTATATTAAACAAGATGATTGGGGGTGGGGAAATATGGTTCCTGGATCTGTTAGTCTCTTCAGAAGTCAGGCTGTGGAACAACAATATCTTATATTACAACAGGGTCCCCATAAACTTTCACTGATGTCATTTTCTGTTGATTTGACATTTTAATAGGATCCTCTTACATTCCTATCATTGTATCTGGATCACAATACGCTGGACTATGACATTCTTAATTAACATATTCTAAAGACAACTATTTATTAATACAGGAAGCACTTTTAATAAGAAACATACTTCCATGGACTTCGGACCAGTTCCTTAATGCCCCCTTTCCTTCTTCAAATACTGAGCCTTAAAAATGGATGGGGAAATTTCAGTTACCTGGAAAGTTTCTCCTGCAGCAGAGAAGAGGACTGTGGTATGGGGACTAAGCAGAGAATGAATAAACAACTTCTATGGTGTCAGCTTACTAACAGCCTCAAGAGAATCCCAGATTCAATTGGACCACTGGACATAAAATAAGGTGTGTAGGCAGGGTTCCCGTGGCCTGAACACTTGGCAAGGAAACATTTCTAACAGACCGTTTAACGGTTTTTTCCAAAGAAAATATAATGCAAACATATGCAAAAAGGGTCCACTCTTAAAAGCTTCCTGGATAGCTTCCATAACTGAGTGAGTAACTTTACCCTACTATTTGCATTACTTCCTGCGGGGATTTCCTCCAGCAAATAGAAGGGAGCGCCGCAGGTAAGCGCATCACCTGTCTAAGGTGAACCCGGCAAGTTTGTCAGAGTGGCTTGCACCCACGGGCGCGCCGAACGCTGCACCTCCCGCAGCAGCACGTTCCTGCGCCCCGCCCGCCGGGCCCCCGGGCTCCCGCCTCGCTCGGGCTCCTCCGCCCAGTGAGCGGCTGGGGCGGCGGGGCGCGTCGCGGGGCGGAGGGAGGGGCGGCGCCGCCGGCGGCGGCAGGGAAAGCTGTGCGGCCGGCCGGTTCGCTGCGCTGGCAGCAGGCGGAACGGGAGCGGAGCCCGCGCCCCGGCCCGGAGTGGCCGGCAGGAGGGCGCTTTCCGGGCCGCTGGCGATGGAGCTCGAGGAGGGGGACGAGCTGGCCCGGCTCCGCTCCCTCTTCGTGGCCTGCGACGTGAGGGGCTCCGGGCGCATCGAGCGGGCGGAGTTCGGCTCGCTGTGCGCCGAGCTGCGAGTGCGGCCGGCCGAGGCCGAGGCGATCTTCCGGCGGCTCGACACGGACCGCGACGGGGCCATCACCTTCCAGGAGTTCGCCCGGGGCTTCCGCGGGGCCAGCCAGCGGCCGCTGGGGCAGGACGAGGAGGAGGCGTGGGGCGCGGCGGGGCCGACCCAGCCCTGGCGGGATTTCGAGCTGCGGCTCGGGGGCGAGGCCAGATACATCCCCAGGTGAGAGCCGCGCTGGCGGCGAGGCTGCGCCCCCGCCCGGCCGCCGCTGGCACTGCGGAGAGAGCGGGCCGGGTGTGTGGCCGCAGCAGTTAACCCACCCCTGTCTCCGCGCCTGCCCGCCCCGCACGGGAGCCGCACGGGGTTGCTGCCTGCTGTAGGGGGGCCCTCCGTGCGCACAAGGCAGCCTTGGCGCTGTTTGCATCGCTGTCGGGTCAGCTGTGCCAGGCGCTGCGCCAAGTGATGGCCCAAGGACCACACGACAAGAGGCAGGGACCAGAGGAGGGGGGTGTCACAAGGGAACAGTAGGGCTCTGGATGAAAAGCCACAGTCACAACACGCCTGGGAAGCGCAGCAGTGCGTGCTGGAGAGCATGGTTCCAGCTGCAAAATCAGGATAATAATCGTTTGTGTGAAATAGGGGAAGGTCACTTTTTCTTTCCTTCTCAATCTGCCCCCTTTTCATAGAATATCAGGGTTGGAAGGGACTTCAGGAGGTCATCTAGTCCGATCCCCTGCTCAAAGCAGGACCAATCCCCAATTAAATCATCCCAGCCAGGGCTTTTCAAGCCTGACCTTAAAAACTTCTAAGGAAGGAGATTCTACCACCTCCCTAGGTAACGCATTCCAGTGTTTCACCACCCTCCTACTGAAAAAGTGTTTCCTAATATCCAACCTAAATCTCCCCCACTGCAACTTGAGACCATTACTCCTTGTTCTGTCATCTGCTACCGCTGAGAACAGTCTAGAGCCATCCTCTTTTGGAACCCCCTTTCAGGTAGTGGAAAACAGCTGTCAAATTCCCCCTCATTCTTCTCTTCCGCAGACTAAACAATCCCAGTTCCCTCAGCCTCTCCTCGTAAGTCATGTGTTCCAGTCCCCTAATCATTTTTGTTGCCCTCCGCTGGACGTTTTTCCAATTTTTCCACATCCTTCTTGTAGTGTGGGGCCCAAAACTGGACACAGTAGTCCCGATGAGGCCTCACTAGTGTCAAATAGAGGGGAACGATCATGTCCCTGGATCTGCTGGCAACGCCCCTACTTATACATCCCAAAATGCCATTGGCCTTCTTGGCAACAAGGACACACTGTTGCCTTTTATGCTGGTCTTATATGAGAATTAGTTTTTTGGGTTTTCCATGCTGGTGAAACCATCCCAAGGTGCATCCTGGTTAGCCAGAGTAGGCACCTGTGCATGTTGAGAGCTCAAGAGACACCACCTGATTAATTCTCAGGGACCCATCAATGGAAGCACAGCTTAAAGAGTTTCAATGTTTGCTGGAAAGGGTGAGGAGTTCTGCATTGTTTCGGTGGGGCAGGACATGATCTTGCACCCACTCTTCTGTACGTAAGTTAAAATGTACCTGTGGAGTAGAGGACTGCAAGGACTTCTAACCACTTAGGCTATCCAGTGGGCACAGTACCTGCTTGGACTCAGAGGGAGATGAGCCTCCCATGGGCCACACAGAGGGTGGGATCCCAGTTTGCTAGGAAGAGGCTGTGCATAGTGTGTTCTGGACAGGGGCCAGTAACGTAGGTGCGTTGACTCAAAACCTATGTGTGTGAGAGAGGCTTGGAATGCCAGCACCCCCTTTTCCAGCCTATGGGCCTGCTCCAAAGCTCATTGAAATCAATGGCAGCTTTAGATCAGGCCCTATATTCTGGAGTTGCAGATGCTTATGGACTGTATTTCATCTCTCCAGTCCTGCATCATTCCCCTTACAAAGGCAGTTGTGAATATCCTGTCCCTCAGCTGCTGAGTACCCACACTTCATTTGAACAAGAGACAAATGATTCAGTTTAAAAAATCACATTAATGGGACACTGCCAACTTGAAATCTTGACACTTATGAGTTAAAAGTAGGTTTAGATGCTACTTTGTCTCCTACCCTGAGTCTCCCTGCCAGTTTTTGTGGTCCTTACAATTACATTTTTTGACTTTTTAAAATGCTTTCCGTCTCCTCCGCAACTGCAAAAGACCAAAACAGGGAAATGACTGACTGTGCAAGTGAAACAAACTATATGCAAAGTATTGTCAAATGCACAATTTAACAAATGAGGGGGGAAAAGTCCCCTCTAATCTCTTTCAGGTATAGTAATCTGTTGTTACCTGTCATTAGAGTAGAAGATACACTTTCAGACAGAAGAGATTTTTAAGTTGACTGAATCCCCTTAAATAAGCCAGGAGGCTGTAATTAACTTATTCTGGACAATACTTCCTGTGCTGTGATCTCAACTGAGACTTCACTACATTGCAAGAATTCTCCCACTTCTCTCTTCATGCTCTGAGCCTTCTGTGTGGGCCCCAATCCTGCTCCCACTGAAGTCAATGAGAATATATTCAGTCCCATAATGGGGAAAATTGACTGGCAGCAGCCTGCTTCACAATGAAAACTGTTTAAAAAAAAAAAAAAAAGAAAAAAGAGAGAAAAAAAACCCTTTTATAATTGTAAAGTTGTTTCCATTTTGAAGGGTTCAAAATGGATCCATTGTCTATTTTTTGACTTTTTATCATTTTTAGCAGAAAATTTCATTAAAACTGATACATTCTATAAAATCAGAAAATTTTGACGTTGACAGTTTTTTTGTGAAGAGTTTTTAAAAGACCATTTTTTGGTGAAATACTTTTTATGCAAAAAATTTTGCCCAGCCATCCTGAGTAAAGCTTCATGTTAGACAGCAAAGGTAACAACCTGGCTTGCTTGTTAAGGTCCCGATCCTGCAAACATATATGCACAGGTTTAACTTTACTCACAAGCAATCTAATTAAAACAGACAACTTTTATGTAAAAAGCGAAGCACGGCATAAGCATTCCTAGACCAAAACTGTAGTTGGAAACGTTGAGAAAGAAACAAGGAAGAGATTTTGCAGAAGAACAAATAGGCAAAACCTCTGGTGCAAGTGAACCTGTTAAAGATAGTTGAAAATGTCAGCATGTTTCCAGACCATCAAGTTTTTCATTTTGTTAAATGTTTAATCCAGATCATACTTTGATCTATTTTATTGAAACAATTGTAAATGGCTCAGGACTTGATTTTTTTTTTTCATTTCTTTAATATTAAGTCAGATATGATGAATCTCAACTCATTGGGTTATAATTTTAAATCAAGATGTCCAACTATTTAACTTGATTTAAAGGTCTGTATATTAATAAAATAGAATAATCTGTAGTGTTTTAATAAACATCTAAATGTTATACCTTAGTTAAAGTTTAACAACTTCTATTTAAGGCCCTGATTCTGCAAAAACCTGTGCACGTGCTCTGAAATATTTGAATCATTCCATGTAATTCAGTGGATTACTTGTGTATAAAATTAAATATGTATGTAAGTCTTTGTAGGAATGAGGCCAGAAAGTTACTTTAAATGCTTTTTTTAAATCTACATAATATCCTCCCAAAAAGCATTCAAGAGATGTAGTCTTAATATTTTGGATTATTAAGAATAAAAGCTGTTTTTTACCTGCCAAAACCTTTGTTCAGAGTCTTTGTCTTGTAACCACACTTTCATAAGTGTACATTTAGGCTTTAGTATTGCATGTTAGCTTGCCTAGATTGACCCTTGTGTTCATGCAGAGACCCTGACTTCAGTAGGGCTCTGTGCGTTCACAAGGGTCCATCCATGTAGCTTATCTTCTAGGCTTGGAGACTAATTTTGTGTGAGAGAGTTTTGGGTACCCTGCTTAAGAAAACTTGTGTATATTGTGGACAAAGAGGATGACAACATCACTGCTAGCTCAGTGGAATTTTTCATAGAAGCAATGGACAACATTGCAGCAGAAGATGAATGGGCTGACTGCCAGAAAGCAAATTGGTAATTTATTAATTTTCATTTGGACACTGATGCACAAGCCAGTGAGTTGCCAGAAACAGTGTCGTTAGCACTGAAAGAAAAGCTGTGGGTGGTGAAGGTAAATGGTAGAACCCAGGGCTTACAGTAGTGAGTTTATCCCACTAAAGGAGAATATTAACTAGATATGTGGGTAAATAACAAATTGGAAAGATAAAATTTGTAGTAGTGCCAGGAAAAAGAACACCTGCCGTTGGGTTAAAAGTGTCAAACTCTTGGTCTTATCAAGAGCTACACTCTTTGATGGGGCAGAGAACCAGAACAAATGATTCTCTGCTCCTTGAAGTCTTTAAACCATGATTTGAGGACTTCAATAGCTCAGACACAGAGAGGTTTTTCGCAGGGGTGGGTGGGTGAGATTCTGTGGCCTGGGTTGTGCAAGAGGTCGGACTAGATGATCATAATGGTCCCTCTGACCTTAGTATCTATGAATCTATGATGAGAGTTTGAGGACATCTTCAAGGGGATAGGGAGGCTTTCAAATGAGTACAGAGTATAGCTGAAAGAGCCTAATTGCTCCACTGTTCACACACCTAGGAAAGTTCCTTTGGCCTAAAGCAGAGAGGCACAGGCTTATTGCTGTGGTTATCAGAATGACAAGATAAACCAAAAGAGTGAGTACACTTGTTGATTACTGAAGGGGAAAAAAAGATGGACTCCTTCACTTATGTATAGACCTAAAATATATATATATATAAATACATAAATAGAGCAGTATTTTCCACTACTTGCCAGGGGAGAAATTTTGAGGGATATGGCTGATGCCAGATATTTTTCCATGCTGGATGTGTCATAGTCTGGTACCTATCTCTAGAAAACATTGTACATATCTGCAGTGGTGAGCAGGAGCTGGTTTGCACCGGTTCGCTAGAACCGGTTGTTAAATTTAGAAGCCCTTTTAGAACCGATTGTTCCTGGAGGGACAACCAATTCTGAAAGGACTTCTAAATTTAACCGGCCAAAAGTGGTGCCTTAGGCGCCGACTCCGCGGGTGCTCCAGCCCTGGAGCACCCAAGGGGAAAATTTGGTGGGTGCAGAGTACCCACCGGCAGCTCCCTGGCCCCAGCTCACCTCACCTCCACTCCGCCTCCTCCCCTGAATACACCGCCCCGCTCTGCTTCTCCACCCCCTCCCCCGACCAGGCTTCCCGTGAATCAGCTGTTTGCGCGGGAAGCTGGGGCAGGCTGAGAAGCAAGTGGCGGCTTCCGGCTCAGGCCCAGGGCGGCAGAGGTGAGCTGGGGGAGGGCCACCCGTGCCGTAGCAGGTAACCCTGGGGGAAGGGGGGTGCAGGGGAACCGCTCCCCGCCCCAGCTCACCTCTGCCACCCTCAGCCTGAGCAGGAAGCCGCCGCCCTCCCCGGCTTCCCACTGAACAGCTGATTTGCGGGAAGCTGGTGGGGGAGGGCGCGGAGAAGCAGAGCGGGGCGGCGCGTTCAGGGGAGGAGGTGGAGCGAAGATGAACTGGGGCCGGGCACGGGGTGGGGAGCTGCTGGTGATTTGGTAGTTGCAGACACACTTTCTAGAATATTTGTCTGGGGGAGCAAATTCCAGAGCTAGATTTTTGTGCAGGTCAGTTTGGTAAAATAATCTTTCTGGTCTTAGACAAAATATGGACTGTGATTGCCAGAGCAACAGATCAGGATGAGAAGCTGCAGAAAGTGAATAAGGCTATTTCCATAGGGTAGTCAGAACAGCATGTTCCCAGCTTCTGTGACCAATTAAGAGGGGAGCTCTGAGTTCTAGGTGGCATTTTGTTTGAAGATATCAGAATGAAGATCCCTAAATTGTAATAGAAAAATATGTTAAAAGGGATAAATGATGCTCATGTGGGGATTGAAAAATCTAAGAGGAGAGCTAGAGACATTTTATATTGGCCTCAAAAGAACAGCGACATTAAGGAAGCTGCCAAGGTTGTTTCATATGCCAGAAGTACTAGCTAAGTCAAGCAAAAGAGCCCATGTTGGTGGCACAGGAAAGACTTTCTGCTTGGAGCAGCGTAGGCATAGATTTGTTTATGATGACAGGGGGTGGGGGGAACTATGCATTTGTTAAAGACTGTTGTTCTCACATCCCTGAGATAGCTTTACTAGAAGATACTACAACTAAACAGGTGATTGTGCTTATCAAATCTGTTTTTGCTAGCCATGGTATACCTGATGTGAGTATTCCTAATGTGGTTACATCTGACACTGGGCCGCAGTTCAGTGGATATGAGTTTAAGAAGTTTGCAGTGAAGTTTGGGTTTAGGAATGTAACCTCTAGACCCCATTACCCCAATTCAATGGGTTGGTGGAAAATGATGTTAAAATAAGAAAGTGCCTATTGAAAAATGCTGCGGCATCATTGGTGGTGGTCTGTAATTTAACAATACCTTAGTACAGACCTTTACCTTTACATTACAGAATGGCACCAATGAAACATGGTTTGTTACCTGTAGGCATTTTATTTAATAGAAAACTGAGAACTAGAATGCCTGTCATGAAAATGCTGATGTCAGAGGAACTGGAGATTTGCGGAAATTTAAAGAAGCAGATAAAGCTATATTAAAAAACTGGATATGTTTTGGGGTTCTGGGAACTATCACTACTTTATGAATATGGCACAGTGAATGTCTCTGATGGAAACCAACGGTTGTAAACAGCAATGTTGTCTTAGGAGGGTGTCACTCGAAATGGACATATACTGAGGAGGAAACAATGACACTTTCTCCAGCTTTGAGAAAGGAAAGGGGTAAGGGGCACCGAGTTTGCTGTCTTGCCTGAGAAGGTCTCAGTTTGGTAACAGCCACAACAGATCCAGACAACCAGCCCCAGGATATACTACTTCCAGAAAAAATAGACTCACTGCCTCCTGACAACAGCATTACTCATGTTCAAGAGAAACCTGCAAGTCCAAGTGACAGTTGAAGGCTCCTCAGAGATTGATAGAACACCGTTAGTAAATTTAATCAGGTTGGATATAAGTGTTTGGAATTTTGTGTTATGTAAACATTTAAGAGATGTTATTTTTAAGTTTTGGCTGGCAGAGGAAGGAAGGCTGGTATTGGTATTGTACCTTTAAGTGGTTTCGCTTTCCAGACAGGAAGTCTGAGGAGAGGGAACTGCAGAAGCCCACCTTATGTAATGCAGAGGCAGCTGGGAACTGGCATCACTCAATAAAAAGGATCTCTTTCATGCACTTTGGGCCTACCATGATTACTGATGTAGGAGTCATTCGGTAGGAGATCAAAAAATATTACTTGTGCGCCATGGTGCTTTGTGAAAGCATCCATCTCCTTTCACTAACAAACGTATCCCAGTGTCTTTGTTACTGTGTTTGCAGTAGCAATTTGAATGCTGTCCCATTGCTTGTCTAAGAGGGTAGTAGGAGGGAATGGGGATAGCTTTGTTTGGTATAAATGATGTGGTCTGATTATATTGAGTTGCAATTCTCATACATCAAATTACCAACTGAAAGACATTCAAAATGAAATGGTGGTTATTGAAGTGCATGTGTACTCATATCAAATGAATAATTCTGTACTGTTTCTTCATGCAAACCAGTCCTCTTCCTTTTTAGGTTTCTAAATAACTTTGAACCTCTCTAATGTATAATCCTTCGCTTCATTTGTTAGGCATGTATCAATTCAAGTTCAGGGCATCCTTTGTTTTCTTTCATTTTTCCTTTCTGTTTACAGTTTTCAAGCACTGGAGGCCGAGATATGCTATAGTTCAATTTCTCCATGCTGGTCCCAGATCTGGCAAATGTTTTAGCATGTGTTTATCTTTGCTCCTCTGGGTAGTCCTATTGAAATCAATAGGATTACTTATATGAGCAAAGTTATGCAGATACTTAAGTGTTTGAAGGATATGGGCCTTGGACAAAAAAAATGTAAAGTTTGAGATGACTTTATAATATTACATTGTTTTACATTTAACTTTTTTATAAATCCACATTTGCTAAACTTTTCTTAAAGGAAAAGTTAAGCAGGACTGCTGAAATACTTCTGAAATCAAAACTGGAAAAAAAATCTTAAAATGGCAAACTTCTCACCATAATAATTACAGAACTGTTTTTAAGGTATGCAGTTCACTAGCACCTGAAATTTTACATAATAGTTTGTAACTGTTGTTCTCAAAATGGCATTTTGTGTCCCCGCACATGCATTGTTCTTTATTTCTCTGATACAGTATTTCCTAATATATATTTGCACTGAGAACCACAAGCAAAATAATTTAAAACAAGCAAACAAACAAACCCTGGCCATCTCAGATGTGTAATTAGTTAAAATATGAACCATCAACAGAGACGCTAATTTAACTCTGCCTGGATTCTGACCTCAGTTATACAGGTAAACTGGAATAATTCAGCATTCGGTCCTGGAAGGTGTTGAGTACTTGGTAATTGGCCCCAATCCAGCATAGCATTTGAGCATGTGCTTATTAAGTGCCTTGCTGGATTGCTCATAAAAATGCATAGCAGCTTGGAGGAGTGAAGCCTAGAAGATCAGAGTAACAAGACAGAAATGGGACCTGGTTTCCCTATAAGATAGAAAGGACAACTTTTCTCTATTTGTATTGCCATTGGGATTTGCACTTGCATCAAAGGGAACAATTTGCCTTTTATTCTACAAACAAGAAATGATAGAAAATTTCACCATATGATACAAATAGAATGAAACCATTACAAAATCTGAATCTTGGATTAGAAATTTCTCTTGTGTTTTAATAATGATGAATGCCTGGGTCTTATGTAGTGCTTTTCATCCACAGATCTCAAAGTATTTTTGTATCTCAAAGGAGATCAATATCATTATCCCCATTTTACAGATGAGAAAACTTAGGCACAGAAAGGAACATGACTTGCCCAAGAACACCCAGCAATGTAATGGCAGAGCCAGGGATTGAGCCCAGTTCTCCTGTCCCAGTCCAGCATCCTATCCACTAAGCCCTGCTGCTTAGCTATTAACATTTAAATTATATAAGGTTTGTAATGCATCGGTGTGGCTAAGGCCCTTCATTTTCAGTTTTTATTTTGTTTAAAATATTCCAGGAATTTATCACAACAAGGAGTCCGGTGGCACCCAAAGACTAACGTTTATTTGGTCATATTCACTTTTTTAAATCAAAACTTGTGTTTTTAACAGAATTCCAGTCATGTTGTATTTATGTAGGGTTAATGCAAAAGATGCTAAAATCAGTTACTCTTTTAGAAAGCTATAATGCAGGAGCAAAAGTATTATATAGGTTTTAAAAATAATTTTCGAGAGTTAAATACTGACTTTAGTAGAGACAATACACAATTCCTGTGGTATCAGAAATTCCAGCTAGTTAACATTTTTCTGTGTACTTACTTTTGACTTTCTAAAATTGCCTTATGGGTTTTGTCTTGATTAAAATAAAAGGTGTGTTGCTAGAAGGTTAGCTAGCATACTCTTACTAGCACATTCTAACACTCTAGCATAGACAAGCCCATGTAGACTATTAACACATGCCAGCTGGCCAAGATGAAGCCTACTTACAACATCTGTCTAATGATACACCTTTAAATCTTAGTCATGACAAATCCTATCACACCAGCTGAAGGAGAAATCCTTGCTGAACAGCTGTGGTCTCCAATAAGTTATATTGTTTACTGCTGCCTTATCAAACTGTTGATAAGGTGTAAGGAAAGTTTTTGATATCTCCAATATTAAATAGGAGTTCAGCAGGGCTGATCACATGTAAAGTTACATGTGTAGGTAATTGCAGGATTGCGGTTTAAGACATGCCTCCTGCTTCAAACAGTTTAAGGTTAATTACCAGGTGGTATTAATATTTTCTAGACTGTGTCATAATTTGCTGTGTTCTCAGGGTGATTATGGCTCATATTCAGTGCCCAAAAATCAGAGAGATTTCAATAAGCAAGGCTCAGGAATTATTTCAGTAAATGTAACCCTAAAAGGCACAAAATAAGCCTTAATTGTTTTCGCTGTTAATGATTCATCTCCCAATCAAATCTGCATTCAGTATAGTGGTAAATGTTAGATATACAGTATCTGTGAGCAGTACTCTGTTTCTGTGTGCTGTATAATGCATATTTTGAAACTAGCTTAATTTTTTAGATAAATGTTATGGGATGTGTCTTGCCTGTCTGCAGTTTGATTTATTGATTGTCCAATTCATTTAATTTAGCTTGCTGTCAGGGTGCCTTCAAAGCATGTGTTATAGCTGCCTCTGTTATCTTTTGAAATTAGATGAGAGAACTAAATTTATCTTTTTTTTCCTCCAAAGAAAGATTTTCTTCCCACAAATTTCCAGGGATTAGTTTAGTCAGGTTCTTATGTGTGGCATTCACTGTGAGCCAAAGTGTTGTTTGCCAGTTAGTCTTTATACTCAGTGAGCAATTGTGCCAGTAGCACAAAAAGTGGAAAGTGTTTCCAGACTAGTAACCTAGTATAATGCAAGACATCTGATTTTAACTGAATCTTTTTTTGCTTTCTTTTCATTCAAGAAATAACCATTCTTCCTTTATTATATTAAATCAAATGCAATGAGTAATTAAGCACAAAAAGACAGTAATTTCATTTTATATGCAGTGAACTACCTATTGGAGCATAGTTGCATGAGCCTTAGGAGTTCTCCTTTATTGAGAACTGAGGCACACATCAGATTATACAACTAAAATCTATTTGACTTTATCTGAGTATTCAGTTACCCTCACACCTATTGAAATTTCAATTGCCAACATTAAAAGAAAACAGCAGAGTATTTTTTAAGTCTGTATAAAAAGGACAGCAGCTTTTTCCTCCCTGAAATTAGAATAAGGTATGATCCAACGCCCACTGACACCTCGAGAAAACTAGTGCTTGCAAATCATGGAACCATTAAATGTGCCAGCAGTTACTGATGTCTGCAAATGGTGGACACCAAACCTGAACTGTGGATAGTGGCTTCTTTTGGATTTTGTCTCCCCCAGACAGGGATTTCATGCCCCTAACAAGAAGTTGGTGGGGTGGGGGAAGGAGGGGATAGGGGTAGGGAAGAGAGAGCTTTTCAGGGCCAGCTCCTGAATCCCACTACCTGGAGAAATTTGATTTCTTTCCCCACCTATCTTACAGGACTCTGAGGTTCAGTCTGAAATATACCCAAGTAAATACAAACTTTTAAAAATGATGTGAGGAAGTGTGTGCTACGTAAGTAGAAAGGTCATTAAATGTCAGGTTATAAATATTCTCTCTCTGAAAATCCCACCATTTTTTCCTTGCTTTTCACCACAAAGCTCCACTTCTGTTATCTGTTCCTTTCTTTGTGCCCTACTTCATTCTGCTGCCTGTGTTTACCTGATTGTAGAAATCATCTCTTCAGGACAAGAGTTTAATTTTATTTCATCTCTATAAAGTTGGAGCTAATAATTTTGTTCATAATAATTCTTATATAGAACTATACAAGTAACTCATTTTCCATAAAATATCAGTAGATCTTTAAAATGTAATAAACTCAGCATAACATTGGAGTGCACAAAGCTACCAAACCAGCAAAATCTACAAAATAATCAAGACTGAAAAATGTGTATCGGTGTCTACTGCATAAAAAGCTGCATTTCAGGATAACGCTCAAGAAAGCAGTGATAGCTAAAAGAGGGCAAAACCTTCCACAGTGCACTCATTCAAAGCACTTGAGACAGATAAACAGGTACTGTCTCGACCTTCCAATTTGTTCCCAGACGTTCAATCACTAGCACTATTATGAGACAACTGTATGCCTGAAAAACATTCTGGGCCTGATTCTGATTGAACTAATACCAATGTAAATCAGGAGTAACTCCACAGTTACACAGATGTAAAACTGGAAGATAAAGTTAGAAGGAAGCATGAGATCAGAATCAGGCCTGTCGCATAGTAATATGAAAATGAGTACTCCAAGCATCCTAACTGGCTTCAGAATTCCCATGTCCGTAAGGATTAAAAATTTCTAGGCCCTATTTATACAGGTTTTACAAATGAACTTGATAATTGTACATAAACACAGTTTAAACTTGTTTGTGGTTGAACTGGGTTTCAAGGTGCCTTGATTTGTCAGTGTGCATGGAGTCACACCGCAGAGTCATTTTTAAAAAACAAAACAAAAACAAGAACTCTACCTTAGGTCATCTGTACCTGGCCTCGCTCTAATGCACTTTAGGTCCATCGATGGTGGCTAGCCAAACTGTGGTAGAGCATGCTTTCCCTACAACTGCATAAAATGGAGATGGGTTTGAGCTGATACGAATCTGAAATTTGGAGTGTTTGGATTTGGGGTTTTGATTTAGGCCAATCTCTATCTTAAACATTGTTGTAAATACCTGTCCAGGCATGACCTTAAGATGAAGCAAGGTGTATTCAGGGCAGGTATACATCAATACCCAGAATGCTTTTCTATTCTACATTTATTGCAAAGCTCTACTTTGGGAACATACCTTTTGGGAACAACAGCTGGCAGATTGCACAACAGGGATTCAGTCCCTAGTGACAATGAATAGCAAAAATTTCTTTCACATTATTTTTAAAACATCCATCCCATGCATTAATATTTATGTGCATCTCTGGGTGTACACATTTTTAAGAGTTAAAAACTTTGCACTTGGAAGTGAAGGAGGCCAAAAAAACCATTGAACAGTCTTAAAGAATTCAAACTGGGCTAATTTTTAAATTGAAAGTTCTGAATTTTCTGAAATTTCTGACATTGAAATACAAACTTGTTAGTCTCCCTCTGTGTCCCATCACAACAATCTGAGTTTCAAATATTAGATATTCACAATGCACTGCTCTGGAATAAGCTGCAGACCACAACCTATTTTCAAAGTTTATTCAGCAAATAATTTTGAATAACTAGCACATTTTTGAAAAGTGATCTCTTCATAGAGAGTTGGAAAAAATAGACCGCATTAATCAGTTAGATTATTCAGTACTGTACAATGACTCTGTCTTGCTGTAATTATGCCAGTTAAGTGTCCCAAACTATGTGAAAGCAGAACAGTGGTTGAAAAATATGCAAATGAGCAGTTCGGAAAAATTATTTTCATAACAGTCAAACACTCACTCCACAAGGCCACATCCTTCTAAAATTCTGTGAATTTATAAAGTATTACAGTGAGCTTGCAATTTACAAAATATAGTTTTCAGATACTTGAGGTGATTAAGTCAATGGCTCTACTGATAATTGATGAAAATGTTTTACATCTTGCTCAAGATGCCAGTGGTCAAGTGGAATTATAGCAAATTTGTTACAAATTTTTAATATCTTCTGTGTTTTTCTGTTGCTTCTGTGGGCTATGTTTTTAATTAAGATTTTATGCTAAGCTGTCTCTAACATGCTCAGATAAGTGCCATCAACATTCCCAACTGTCAGTTTCAGTTTTTAAAAAAACCTCCCAGTGGCTATTGCAGCTTCTGTTGGGTGTTGCACTACTGTGGTTGTGTGGATTTTGTTTTACCTCTTAGACCTAACTGGCTCTGCATAAAGGTATGTCACTAGGATGTTCTGAATCTAGCTCTGACTGCTGTAATTGAGCCAATGAGGAACAATGAGCATAGAGAGGTTTTTGGATCACATAGCTGGCGTAAAGTACCATAACAGCTACCTTATGTTTCTGACATCAACCTCTTAATACAAAGCTTACCCACATCAGTGCGCAGACAGACACAGTGGTAGTGAAGCATTGCTTTCAACCTTCATTCTTTGTGTTTGTTCATTTGTTTAATCTTTGATGTCAAAATAGAAAACTGAGAGAGGAGTGTTCTTGGAACAGGAACAAAAATGCAAAATTGTAAAAATACAGAACAAAGCTCCACCACAGGCTCCTGAAGCTATTGGCGCAAGGAGCTTGTTGTAGGGAGAGACCAATGTACTTGGTTAATTTTCAGTTTGTCAGCATGAGGCATTGTAGCTGCATATGCTGTACCGTAAGGAAGAACCTACTGGACAGTGAAGTAGAGATGCTTTAGTAGTAATATTTTTTTAGAGTTTTATTGTCAGGAATGTTCATGGAAGCAGCAAATTTAGAACAGATATAAAATATTTGCAAAATGCAAACTTTGAACTCAGATGTAGGTGCACATCAAAATCCTGATTCTAAAGAGTTGTGCTCATCCATCTCAGGAGGCAGAAACATGCCATCTGACCTGTGTATCCTGTCAAAACTAACCAATGCAATTAGAGTTTTGAATATCAAATGCTCTCAATAAACTGATCACAAACCATCTATGGACCAAGAATTTTTCATTTTTGTGGGGGTGAATAATACCTACTAATGAATAAGAATGGCCCTACTGGGTCAGACCAAACGTCCATCTAGCCCAGTATCGTGTCTTCCGATAGTGGCCGATGCCAGGTGCCCCAGAGGGAATGAACAGAACAGGTAATTATCAAGTAATCCATCCCCTGTCGCCCATTCCCACGTGTCTTATTGACAATTAACAAAAAGAAAAACAGAAAACTCATTGAATAATGTAGTCACTACAAATTGTTTGCTCAGCTTTAGATTTTACGTTCACATCCCAAAGACCCAAAAGTGCTGATCCATATCATGTTGAATGTATCTACCTTAGAGGGATGAAGGATTCATTTGACTATGATGGATTTTGATATACAAAGAACACATTTTCTTTTATTTAGGGCCCAATCCTGACTTAAATAAGTAGTCCTTACTCATCTGAGTAGTATTGTTGAGTTAAAAGTGACAGCTAATAATAATACTACATTAATTAATTGATACCTACTTGTGTAAACGTTGGCAGGATCCGGCCCTCAATTTGTTTTTGCAGGGCAAAATCTAAACCATTCCAAACTCTCCTTGTTTTGCCTAAGGAATACTATACGATATGAACCATATCATCTCAACTTTGCCTAGCCCTTGTAATACCGAGACAGAATAATAAGAGGATGGAATTTCAGCCTTTGAATTTCCCTCATTTAAAAATTAATTAAGCATGGTGATAGTTTGTATTTAATGTCAGTGGTTTTAACTTATTGTTAAATGAAAATGCCCTTATCTGTATTTTAAATGTGGGTTATTGACTGAACGGTGTTATGGGAGTTTTTTAATTACTGGTTATTCATGCATAGTCATGAGTGGATAAACCTGGTTGGTACCATGTTTGCCTATGCATCATGATATTACTTTAAAACTGTGTTCTGAAACATGCAACTGTGCATATATGAGAGAGAATCTTCAAAGACTAATATAAGTGTTAAAAGAAAAGGAGTACTTCTGGCACCTTAGAGACTAACAAATTTATTTGAGCATAAGCTTTCGATGAAGTGAGCTGTAGCTCACAAAAGCTTATGCTCAAATAAATTTGTTAGTCTCGAAGGTGCCACAAGTACTCCTTTTCTTTTTGCGAATACAGACTAACACGACTGCTACTCTGAAATCTAATATAAGTGTTGAAATTTTAACTTATAGAAATACCTAATATACCTAAAGTACTAGCCTGTATAAAAGACATGATTTCTGAGAAAGATACTTTTGGTGCACAAAAATGCCATGAGCATCAGTAAATCTGTATTTCTTTGTGCCCTTGGTACATTGCCATATATTCAACTTGTACATCGGCGTTTCAGCCTATAAATTTTTATAGTTTCCTGGAAGTTCTGCAGTTGTTTAAAATGGTATGTGAGCTATAGCAACAGTTATGGTACAGCTGTAATAGAATAATGCATACTGCTGGTGGGAAATCATATGGAGACCGTGAGAAGGTATGTTGATAACCTACACAATGGATATACAGTATGAGGTGCTTAAAGTAGATGAAGTGTTAGGTACAGAGAACACGAATCCTCATTCTATAAACAAGTGTCCAAGGAGATGCCAAACCTTTTAAGTTATATTTTAAATAATGTTGTATTTGTAAAAGATTCTTCCTGACTAGAGAACTGCAAGTATAATTTCATTATTGGAAAAGGGTCAAGTATATAATCTTGGGGAAAATCTTAGAAACTTTTCATTTAAAAAACTTCAAACTTTTTTGTAAGAAGGAAAAGAGAAAATGTATACATGGTATATTAGATATGGCACTGGTGTAGGACTCAGAAGACTTTGGTTTCATTTTCTGCCACTGATCCACTGGATGACCTTGGGCAAAACACATCACCTTCCCATGCCTCAGTTTCCCTTTCCATTTTCTCTGTCTATTTAGGTTGTAACTCTTCAGGGCAGTTTACACACACCCATCTTTGTGTGTACAGTGCCTCACATAATCTGGCTCTGATCTTAGTTGGGGCCTCTAGATCTACCATAATAGTATTTCCAGTAATCAGATTTATAATCCAAGTAACAGAAGGATCTAGCATGAAACAAAATACGTTACGCAACTATACTTCCTGATAAGGTCAGAAAATTCAATGAAGAATTCTTCAGTAGTAACCTCTGTAATATTGTCCTCCTTCCTTAGATGTTGCATGTTTTGTTGCTGTTTTTGTGTTTGCTCTTTTCAAAATTGTTTGATTAGGCAGTCAGGAATTTTTGTATTTTAGTTTATTAAGGTAGTCTGCATTTAAAAAAAAATCAGCATGTTGTTTTTCTGCACTATACCAGAGTTTTTATAAGTGGGTTTTTTTTTTTTCTTGTAAAAGTTTTCAGCCACTGTGCGCGCGCGCACACACGATTTTTTGCTTTCCTTAAGCATCCACTGTTTTTCACATGAGAATGGTATTTAGGAATGGCATCTTAGAAAGATTCTTTTTATTTTTTGTCAAATAGAGCAGACAAAGTTCCAAGAGTAAAATTATTGTTTTATGCCAGTGATTTTTTACTCAGTGTTCTTTGACAATTTACTTCCTGGTTAAATAAAAAAATCTATAAAGCTGTAAATGGTCTGGGCCCCAGATATCTCAGAATTCACCTTATGTATCACTATGACAAATGAAATTACTGATTCTGGTTTACTAATGTGTTATTCATTGAGTCATCTGTGTCCTCTTTCTCCAAGAAAATATACCCAACTCCTTAACCTTTCATTATAACTTACGTGCTTGAGCCCCCCAATCTGAAGCAAATACTTACCAGCAACCACACACCACACAACAGAACCACTAACCCAGGAATCTATCCTTGCAACAAAGCCCGTTGCCAACTGTGCCCACATATCTATTCAGGGGACACCATCATAGGGCCTAATCACATCAGCCACACTATCAGAGGCTCGTTCACCTGCACATCTACCAATGTGATACTGCCATCATGTGCCAGCAGTGCCCCTCTGCCATGTACATTGGTCAAACTGGACAGTCTCTACGTAAAAGAATAAATGGACACAAATCAGATGTCAAGAATTATAACATCAATCTCTCTGGTCACTCGATTTCTGAAATCAAAGTGTCTATCCTTCAACAAAAAAAACTTCAAAAAAAGACTCCAAGGAGAGACTGCTGAATTGGAATTAATTTGCAAATTGGATACAATTAACTTAGGCTTGAATAGAAACTGGGAGTGGTTGAGTCATTATACTAAGTAAAACTATTTCCCCTTGTTTATTCCTCCCCCCGCCCCCACTGTTCCTCAGACGTTCTTGTTAACTCCTGGAAATGGCCCACCTTGATTATCACTTTAAAAGGTTTTCTCTCCCCCCGCCCCACTCTCCTGCTGGTAATAGCTCATCTTAAGTGATCACTCTCCTTACAATGTGTATTTTTTCATGGGCTGTGTGTGTATATAAATCTCCTCACTGTATTTTCCACTTTATGCATCCGATGAAGTGAGCTGTAGCTCATGAAAGCTTATGCTCAAATAAATCGGTTAGTTTCTAAGGTGCCACAAGTACTCCTTTTCTTTGTGCTTGAGGTGGTGTCTTCTTTTACTCTATGCAGCAGCCTCCAACAGTGATCATCTCCTTATATAGTATGATTAGCAGTAGAGCACTCAGTGCGACCGATTTACCATTGTGATACTCCAGTTTTACCCTGCACTTTACACAACTAACATAAGTAATATGAAATGATTCAAGTAATACTTCTAAAAGGTTTTTTCTGGGAGAAGAATAGTGCAGTAAAGAGACCGGAAGGATTTAGGTTCTTGAGAAAAGGGCAAATGCTGTGCAGCATGTTTCAAATATATATTTGCCTTGTTAAATTTTAAAATCTGAGACACAGGTTGTTTACATTTTGAATAAATTTTGGAAGCCAAATGTAGTGTTTTTGTGTAAGGAAATATGCTTCATTGTGTTTTTGGTTTTGGTTTTTTCCAGACAAGAGCAGGCCAGTGTTCTTTATGCGAACATCAGCTTAGTGGAACCAAGATTAATTCAGCCTTATGAACATGTTATTAAGAACTTCATCCAAGAGATCAAACTTCAAAGCACAGAGATGGAAAACTTGGCCATAGCTGTAAAAAGGTACAGTGGATAGTTCTGAATGTCACACATGTGCAGTTATAAACTTCACCACTTACGCCTGTAGTACAGTGTGTTGGTTAAAGTTACCTGGTACTATTGGCAAAACATGCTGAACAGAATATTTTCATTTTTAGATATTAAACTGACAAGTTGAAAGAATCCAAGCGTTTTTTTATACAAACCAGACAATTTGCAAATGACTCTGTATGTAATTACTTACACTTTGGATAAATTCTGGGGCCAGTCTTGGATCCAAAGGCAGGCTAAGATCCCAGATTTTAACGATCTTTCTTTTTTTGGTTGTAACTATGACTTTGAATACACATGACTGTCATTTGCTTTTACAAATATTATTTTTGTATCTCCAGCTTCAAAGAGAGTATTTAGGTAGCATATTTGGGTTTTGTACAGGCAGTCTTCTACTTTACGACGTTCGACTTATGATGAACGACACTCACAATGTTTCTGAATTGACACCCTGATTCGACTTACAACATTTGGTTTCAACTTTGACACTCTGTCCCGCAATGGAGTGGATTGCAGTTCCGAGTTATGACGTTTTGACTTACGATACAATTTTCAGGAACCAATTGTGTCATAAGTCCGAGGACTGCCTGTTTTGTAACTATATCATATTGGCATATTTTTATACTACATATTAAAATTCCCATATGTAGGGGGAAATAAAAATGATTCCGTTCTAAAAAGTGACTGTGCAAATGTCATCATGATGTTCCCAGTTCATTGTGTCTCAATCTATCCAGTCTAAATTTGCTCAGTTTACAAGTCAGAAACTTTTAATTGCCAGTCTTGCAAACTCAGCCTTGGCTTTGAGAGTCAAGCTGATTTCTTTCCTTCTTGTACATCATCTCCAGTAATATCATCGAAACTTAGGACTGGAAGGGACCTTGAGAGGTCATCTAGTCCAGTCCCCTGCACTCATGGCAGGGCTAAATATTATCTAGACCATACCGGACAGGTGTTTTTCTAACCTGCCCTTAAAAATCTCCAATGATGGAGATTCGACAACCTCCCTGGGCAATTTATTCCAGTCAGAGCTGTCTCTTGGGTAGCGCGAATAGGGCAACTGCTCTGGGCCCTGCATTTTGGGGGCCGCTGCAGGCCAGTGCAATTGGCTGGCACTGTCGGTCCCGGAAGATATAGGCGCAGGAACTAGTAGTGCGGGGGGGGGGGGGTGCTGAAGCACCCCTGGCCTCCACCCCATGCCCAGGGTCCTGACTGCCCAGCCGCTAATGCAGAGCTGGGCCCCCAAGCCAACGGGGGCTGATTTGTTCCGGGCCCCGCACCCCTGTAGGCATGGCCCTGATTCCAGTGTTTATGTAACACCGACAGACCCCCGATTGTCGGCAGGCAGGATCGAACTTGGGACCTCCGGAAGTTTAGAGCATGAGCCTCTACTGCATGAGCTAAAAGCCACATGACTGTTAGAGATTAATGAATTTGCTACAGCCTTAGCTAAGTGGTCTCAGTGCCCCACTACATGGGATAGAACACCGCACCCAGGAGGTGTGTGTTACATTTATCCACGCTGACAGGAATTTTTTCCTAATGTCCAACTTAAACCACCCTTGCTGCAATTTAAGCCCCTTGCTTCTTGTCCTAGCTTCAGAGGTTAAGGAGAACAATTTTTCTCCCTCCTCAATGTAACAATCTTTTATGTACTTGAAAACTGTGATCGTGTCCCTTCGTGTCAGTCTTCTCTTCTCCAGATGAAACAAACCCAGTTTATTCAATCTTCCCTCATAGGTTATGTTTCCTAGACCTTTAATAATTTTTGTTGCTCTTCTCTGGACTTTCTCCAGTAAAGGCTCTAATAAAGGTGTTACAAGTCAAGTCTACATATCAGTCCAAATGTATGTATGAATGGTCATCTTCAAATGACTTCTTTGGCTATGTAATCTCAGGCCTTGTCTATACTAAAGGGAAAAGTCGATCTAAGCTACGCAATTTGAGTTACGTGAATAGCGTAACTCAAATCAACGTAGCTTAGATCTACTTACTGTAGGGTCCACACTACGTGACATCGATGGGAGACGCTCTCCCGTTGACTCCCCTTACTCTTCTCGATCCGGTGGAGTACAGGAGTTGACGGGAGAGCTATCGGCGGTCGATCGCCGCAGCATCGATCCTCCGGCAAGTGTAGACAAGCCCTCAGATTGTCAATGGGATGGCACAGCAGTAAATGAAGGCAGAATTTTGTCCCACCACTGAATCTTAAACTTTAAATTAAATTAATGTATTGATATGTGAGAAGGAATTGAATAAGCCTTATCAATACTGGCGTGATAATATTCGTTAAGTAAGTCAATATGACTAAATGTATATAGGGCTTAGATCTGTTGAGAAGATGGTGTATTTCTTACATATCATTTTTCAGAGGAGAATTTCACTTTAAAGATTTATTTTAAAGGGAAAAATATGAAACCAACTTTCTTCTAAACAGAGCATAAACATCATAGCCTTCTGTCACTGCCGTATCTGTCTTTCAGCCACTAATGAAACTGTCACATAATTGCTTCTCATGTTTGGCCCAGGTTTCAACATTTGCATGTGTATGTTTGAACGGATAGGCCATGTATTTTTTCTCAAATTTTCTTTGAAGTCAATGGAGGACTCATTAGAGTGTATTCATGTTTAAATCTTAGAGCTCAGGATAAAGCAGCAATACAGCTCAGTGAAATGGAGGACGAGATGGATCAGCGGATACAGGCTGCAGAACACCAGGTCAAGAAGGAAGTGAGTACTAGATATTACCAGCATTTCATAATTATCAGGTTACTCCTGCCCCTATTGAAGTCAATATTGAAGGTGCAGGCTTCAAGCCCCAAGTACAGAATGTTTCTCACCTTGATTTACAAACGTCTAAAAGTTTATGGTATCACATTTTCCAAATCATCTTATAGGGAAGTATTATTGTTTGGTTTTGATGGGTGGGTCAAGGTCTACAGGCTGTAACTGAGCAATATTTCCATTGAAGGCATTTGCTTGAGTGTGGGCTGTAGAATTTAGGACTGACTTAAGGTTACCAAATGCCTGAATATCATAGAAATGTAGTACTGCCGGGGACCCCAAAAGGTTATCTAGTCCAGTCCCTGTACTGAATTAAATTATCCTTCCTTATCCTTTTCTTTTAAAAGCGTACATTTGATGCTAATGAGGAATATAATTCTTAAGGAATGATTTGCACCATGAATGTTCTAAAAGCCATCCATTTCCTCTGTAGAAGTAGGGGGTTTGCATCTCCATTTACATTTGCTGGGCCTAACAAAAATACTTGGATAAAACTCCCATTGAGTTTAAGGAAGGATTGAGGGCTAAATGATTCTCTGGACTTGCATAGGCCTGATGCAAAGCACACTGAAGTCAATGGAAAGACTCCCATTGACTTTAGTGGGCTTTGAATTGGGCCCAGGAAGAGGATAAAACTTCCCAAAGGACATTCTTTCATTTTCCTCACAAAGCAGATTGGCTGCTTATGTGGAAGTAGCAAATTGCAAGATACTGTGCTTCTGTGTTGTTGGGTGGGGAGTGGAAGGGATTGGCCACTGAAGGTGACACAGAATGGAAGAATGACATCCCCCGGGGAAAGGGTCTAATCAGTAGTACCGGTGCCCTAAATTTTTCTATCTTTACAGAGTTATGTACTGATTACTATTTGGGCTGTTTAATCTGCTTAGACTTTCCTTCTCCTGTTCATGCATACTGGTCCCACAATTAATTTTTAGAGATTTCCAGAAGAGGGAGAGAAATCCTGTCCTTATTGTAGTTAATGGGAATTTTGCCATTGTCTTCAGAGATGTCAGGTTTCACCCATTATCTTAATCCAGTTGCAGCCTTGATTGACTGTTGGAACAATCCTTTTCTCTTCATTATTTATGTGAATATATATTAAATTCTAAATGAACTATGTAATAAACGGTAGAAAATACAATAAACTACATATTCATCTTTGTCTATATAACATAATGTTATGTTAAATCACTATTAAATTCAAATGCAAACCTATTTCAGTGTATAATATAATATAAGAACAAAAATAAAGTTAAGATGGTCTAACACATGCCCAATAAATACATCAAATAGTTTTATTTATTTATTTATTTTATTTGTGTAGCCTACACAATATATTAGGACCAGTCTGCATACTGGAAGACACGGCCCCTTTCACCTAAGAGTACATTATTATAATAAACTGCCAAACACGCATTACCACTTACATCATTAATGGTTATTTGATTGGTTAGTAGGTGAGATGGTAAATGGTATTCAGGTGAATATGCGTATGTCATTGTCCTGTAATATGTTTACAGTAAATACTCATTTTGTAATATAATAATCAGTGATTTATGTATCAGTTTCCTAGAGTAGATAGAACACACATGATGACATAAAGGTCTCAGGTGTGAATTCAGTAAAATGGTGTGTCATAATATGTTCGGCAAATGACAGTGTAAATCACAGGAAAATAAGTGGAGGATGGGCACAACTATATTTCCTGCTGGGAAATTATGGAATATTTATACGTAGGAAACAAATACATTACTTCTGAAAGAATTTCCTCTTTGCACACAGCAATAAATCGCAGTAATAAAATGTAACACTCAACAACCATTATGTGATCAACAGATGAACAGGAAACATGTACCTGTGTTATCAAAGGCCAGGCACAACAAGCCATTGCAGTTGTGCACTTGTTCTGTCTGCTACATATTTCCAAATGTAGATTGCAGTCTTTATCCTAATACAAATCAGTCTGTACCACGGGCTAAAGAGTTCTAACAAATATGAATGGATGGACTAAAAATCGGAGAAATGACAGTCTTTTGGGACCACTAGGGTGAAATCCTGGCAACATCAAACTTAATGGCAAAGCTCCCACTGAGGTCAATGGGAATGTCTACACTTCAATTAAAAACTTGTGGCTGGCCTGTGTCAGCTGGCTTTGGCTCAAGGTAAGGGGCTGTTTAACAGTGGTGCAGACATTTGTGCTCAGGGATCCTGCAAGGGGGCAGGGTCCAAGAGCTTGGGCTCCTGCCTGAGCCCAAATGTCCACACTGCAATTAAAGAACCCCCTAACGTGAGTCCCACAAACCTGAGTCAGGTGACACAGGCCAGTTGCGGGTGTAGGCATACACAATGGAGCCAGAATTTTACCCTTGATACCTATGTACCAATATCAAGGATGGGCTGTAACTTATTTCTCCTATCATTCTTTAAATTAAGTTTCTTTTACATGTTTCTTTCAGTTCATAGCTCCACATATTTTCAAAAAGTAAAACGCCCTGAGAGCAAATGTAACCTGCCGAGATATTTATTTTATGGGATTGTTCTAAGCCATAAAATCTTAATGGCTGCAGTGAGCACACTATTGTTTCAGACAGTGTGCTGACTCACACCAGTGTGACACCTTCCTCCATGTGATATCTGTATTTTTAGTGTTCCCTGCCTTCATGTTTCCACCAGGCAAGCAAGCAATTACTGTACAAGTCATACTTTAGGAATCTGTACAGGTGTCAACAGTAGGAAAATCCTGAACTAGCTGGTCAGGTGATTACCTATGTTGCTATAATTAAAACACACGCATACCAAAGGCTCTTTTATGAAAAGAATTGCACTTGAGTAAAGTTTCAGTCTTTGTTTCTTTCCACAAATCTGGCAGCTCTCTCAAAATCTTCATTTGCTAATGCTGATTTTTGTGACACCTTCTGGTTTGTAGTGCTCAAGTCAGAGAGGAGGCCTTAACACTCCCATCTACAGCTCTGGGAGCCTGTGTAAACCTTATTGATTTAAACAAACAACCCTCCCCCCCCCCGCCTGTAATCCACTTGGACCAATGTTCAATACCTTCCTGAGTCCCCTACAAATTAAGATACTGTCATCATCCTTTCTTATACTCATACCTCCACTTTCCTCCCCTCCAAAATGGGATAATAATAGTATTGTTTTACTTGTATCTAGAGACACTTGGGATAGATGCATTTTTATAACTATATAAATATATATTTATATCCAGGTATTATACAACAATGCTGTACTACTACATTATGTACTGAAGTGTGCATTTGTAGTAGAAGGCTGATTTGAAAAGCATAATCTCTTCCCAGAATATGTGATATTAAAAAAACAAAACAAAACAGGTGAGCTCTCCTTTTCAGTTTCATTGTGGACACTGGCAACATTGAAACAAGGAAGTATGATGTGTGATGTTTTCTGAAGGGAGAAGGGGGGGAGAAAGATTATTTACTCTGGGACCGTGTGTGTCTTCTGTGAAATCTAGCTGAGTCCACACGATTGGGTTACGTTTGAATTAAGTAACATTGGTGAACTGACCTGAAGTTTTACTCCAATCTGTTAAACGCCTCTCTTCTACAAATACTTCATAAATGGGGCTGTAATGGCTTCAATGCCCATTTTAGTCAATTGAAAGGCACCTATTGACTTTGAGTGTTGGGTAAAACCTTTAATGGAGAGCTAAAGATACATACTTCAGGTTTAAAGGAAATTGTTTGGCTTTACAATAATGAAATGTTTAATACCTTGGTGACCAAGGTTTTAAAGAAAATGTTTAAATCTGTGTTTTGACTGTTGTTAAAATTCCAAATGTTATAGGAGAAGCGGAAAGCTGAAGAGGCACTAAATGATCTCAAGTGTCAGTATGAGAATGAAGTTGGTGAACTTCAGGTGACCATAAAAAAACTTAAAAAGGTGGGTAGTTTGGACTTGTTCCCAGAATTCTGTGGATGATATAAGAGGGCCTGACCTGGGGAGATGCTGAGTGCTTCTTCCGAGGTAGCTAATGGGAGGTAAGGGTGCTCTGGCTTTTGCTGTGAAAATTTTCCAGATAATGTGCATCAGTAAATGGCAACTTAAAAATAGTTTTTAAAATTGTGTTGACTAAAATACCCATTGTCGTTGTCCTTAAATCCATTTAGTATAGTTTACCGAAATACTTTGCCAAGGGACCTAACTGCTAGCCAAATAATATTACCAAATGATTGCTTATGATTATCAAGAAACTGGCATTTTGATTACCCAGTAGCAGTCTGGAATTTTATACATTGGAAAGAATCCAATTTATCATTTATAAGTATTTGTAATTAACAGAATCATAGGAAGGTGAAAAGGACCTAGTATCATAAGTTGTCATATCTGTCCTCTTGGCACTGCAGGAACTGTTCTCTGCAGTATTCGGTTTATCTCTACTATTAATATTCCTATCTCTACGATTAACATTCCTAATACTGCAGAGAACCCCAAATCTGAACTCCCCGTGCATGGACCAGAATCTGAATTTTGCAGTTGATACGTATTTCTGTGATGGGGTAAACCAGAACCCCAGAACTGAATGCTCACTTTGAGTGTTTGAAATTCAGATTTAGGCTTTTGTTGCTGGCCTTTTCTATAGCTGTTAGTAACATTATGTGTGTCTTTAAGCAATATGAATCCTGGCTGTGAATTGCACTCCATTTTCCTCTTTATTATCATTAAATCACAGTTACAATTCCACTGATATTAGTGGAAGTTTCTCATGAAAAATAAGAGAACTACTGCGTTTTTGCTCTATGGAGAATTGGGGCTAGATGAGCTGGGTAGATATGCACAGCTCCACTGAAATCAGGGACGCTACCGCTCTTGTTACCAGCAGAGGATCTGACCCTTGGTTGGTTTCTTGTGTTGCAAAATGACTGTTAACATTTCTAGCAATACGAAATTCTGTAGAACACACTTCGAGAAACTTTCAAAATATTTTTTCTAAAAATGAAATGAAATAAATGGGATCATTTGGAAGAGGTGGTTTCTTATGCCTACACCCGGAGAGCTCCTATATAGTTAGATCTTTCGTCGCTGGAAAATGCACATAGGTGTCTTTCAGTATAGCCCTTGATCCAAATGACTTTCATTGACTTAAGTGGGCTTTGGATCAGTCAAGAATGTGTTTTTAAAATTTGCACATCTTATTTGCTCTTTCAGCTGGAAGAACAATCAAAGAACATAAATCACAGAGAAGATTTGGCTGCATTAAAAAAAAGGATACATGAATTGTCGTTGGTAAGAGCTGATTATAATTTACATACAGAAGATATAGATTCAACCTGCACTTTGTACTTTCTTCAATAGCGATTTGTTTTCCCACTTCAGAACTGGTATTAGAATTATGAGGCTAAGAGATGGCGGGTTTTGTTTTGTTTTTGTAAAAATATTTAAGGTGGTGCGATTGCTTATTCTTGTATAAAGAAGAAATAATTCTGTTTAGATATGAATTCTAGATCTACCATTTATTAATCATTTGAAATAGAACAGTGTCATTTTTGTGTATGACAAACTGAAAAATCTGAAATTAAATTGACTTTTTGAGTGTTAGAACTATGACTCCAATATGGCTCATGGTATGGAGACCATCTGCACTCAGATATCTATGGAATGTGCTAAACTTTAAGCATGTGAGCAGTCCCATTGGGTTAGCTAATCAACATTTCTAAAGTTAAGTGCGTAGTTAAGTGCTTTTGCCTACATCAGAGATTTTGAGTGTCAGTCTTAAAGGTTTACCTTTGTAAATTAGCTTTTCATAACTGGCACTTTTAACAGTTATATTCTTAACTCTATTGAGATTTTATATTGTTACTGTTTTTGATTTGATTTTGATGTTCTTTTATATTTTAGTACTACAGCACTTCATTATTTTGTAAAGGCAACTCTGTTGCATAAACTTCATTTTCTGTTTTTCTTTAGGAAAATCAGAAACTTAAAAAAGATCTTTTAGAAGCACAGACAAGTATAGCTTTTCTTCAGAGTGAATTAGATGCTTTGAAAAGTGATTATGCAGATCAAAGTTTGAGCTCAGAAAGGTAAGATACTTCACATTATACAATTTTTATTTGGGGGAAAAATAAGTTGTTTTGTATATATTGTATAACTAGTCAGTAACAATTATTTGTAATAGATCATAATTGGCAAGTACATAGGTTAAAATTGATCCATTGCCACATATCTAGTGTTTACTTAGTTGGCTAGAATGGCTCTGATAGAGCGAATTTTGGGCCTGATTTGGAATCCCTTATTCATGCAAGTAGGTTCACTGACTTCACTGGGACCTCAGTAGTGAGTAAGAACTACAGGGTTGGGCCCTTTCTTTATAACTCTATTTCAGTGAAATACCCTTGTCTGTCATGGTAAATAAGGCCATGGAAGTCTTCCAAATCAAGGGTGAACCTGTGAAAACAAAAGCTAGTCTGGCTATTTTGAGACCTTTCACAAGAAATAAAAGTTAGGGCTATTATGCCTCTCATGAGGCTGAGCAACACTGGAGATGGAAGGAGTCATATTGCTCCCATGATGGTGCTAGAGGCGTTATGCATTTGAAAGGCACAATGGCTAGTGGGTGGTGAGCATGTCTTGCTACACCTATCCAGCAGGGTTAGCCAGTACGGAAGAGGAAGATCCATAAACCCATTTGCATGTCACTCAGAGATGTACCCATTGGACTATCAACACCACTTCCTGTTTTCCTAAGCACCTGCAGCTAAATTATGGCTGGCTGCTGGTGGGAGAATAGGGACTCCCTTCTGTCCTTCACCAGACACAGCATGTTTAAAATAGAGGAGTAGCAATTTAAGCCCAAATCCTTCAAATGGCTCTGCCGTGGCACACTCTTATGTATGGTCAAAGCCCCATCAAAGGCAGTGGGGCTCTTCCTGGGAGCAGGAATATACCCATATGCTATCAATTGTAGGATTGGTCCTTTACAGAACATAGGAGTCAAATTGGCATTAATTTCTTGTGCTAAATCCCCCTGTAAAATACTTGTTGAATTCAAAGTATTTTGTACACATAGCAGGGATATCGACGATTTTTAATCTTTGGGGAAGCTAGAGTTACAAAATTATAAAATAATAGCTGTTGGCTATTGCTTAAATGCGTAGTTTGGTGTCATGACTAAATTTGTCCACTTTTAATAAAGTGAGATAAATGAGCTTCTGTTCCAAACGCAGTGTTTCCATTATTAATGAAATCCCTGGGTTGTGAAGAGGATCAGGAGGGAACTGGCAAAAGCCACCCAAGTCCCTGGTTGTCTATGTCCATGCACACTCAGCCAGTTTTGAAACTTCCGTACCTTTTGGAATTTCCTTGTGGGTGGAACCCTGGCTGTTCACAAGGTGCTGGCTTCTTGTTTCCAGCTGCTGAATTACATTTAGAACAAGTTAATGATGCATTAAAATCTTTACTAATACTGTTTTTTTTCATATCAGTAATTATCACAGCTGTCAAAGTTGACCACGATTGGGAGAGGAAATGGTCCATGTGATTGTGAATTGGATGGGAAGCATTTGCAAAACAATCTCATTTGAGACATGATGAATGTTTGAGAACTCCTGGTCTGTTATCAAACTGCTAAAATATTTTAGCACAAATTTCTTTTTTAATATAAACAAACAAAACAATCAAAACCTGATGTAACTTAAACACTCAAACCAATTGCTTCCCTCCCCCCCCCCCCATAAATTTGCACCCCTCTAAAAATATTTCTTAGGTTTCTAATTAACTTATTCAAAATCTGTTACAGTTGAATTTTGTTTTCTGCAAGAGTTAATACTCTAGACAATGGAGCAGGGTATGTAGAGAAGTATAACTTCATATTTTGCAGAGACCTGGAAATGGTCCGAGAATACACTGAAGACAGAGAGAGCCTGGAAAGACAAATTGAAATACTTCAGTAAGTTTTTAATAGTTCACTGTTCTATATTTACAAACTTTATTCTGAAGTGTGCACAGCTAAACACATTTCTCTAGTTGTAGGGATATCTTGATGGAATTGGAGAAGAAAATATTATCAAGGGAAAATGTTTTTTTTAGCTGCAATTTAAACTGTTTCTGTTGTAGTAGACTTCACTCTACTACCTGAACTATTTAAGCATAGTTTTAGTATCACATGCAGCAACCTGGGAACACAGTGTAAAAATACTATCTGAATTTTGTATCCCTCCATGTGATCCCTATATAATCTTGTCCTTTCACAAAAGATGAAAGCATATTCTGTCTCAACTCCTCAAAAATTAAGTTGTAATGGCTCAGATATGTTTGGACTGGTACTGGTTGACTACGTCATTTTTATTTTACCACAGAATAACTGCAAACATTATTACCTTTATATATAGTACTAGAATGGTTTCTGAGAGCCTATCCCTGATGTCTCTATTTATGCATCCTACAGTTCTGTCTGCATTTTTTTCTGTAATGCTGTTGAGCAGAGGGATACTGGACCATATCATGCCACTGATTTATAAGCAGAGCTCCCTATTTACTTAAAGGGGCCAAAAATATTAAAGATTTAACCACCACAACTGCCAGCTTCTTCAGTTCAATATTTGGTAGTGTGTGAAACTGCTGAGTCTCTAATACTTTGTGGGATTTTTGTTCTTAGCCTCACTGTCTTTCATTTCTCTGTAATAAGCTGAATAAGATCCTTGTCTATCCATGTTATTCTAAATATTATCACTTGGCTCCATTTTTATTGACTTTGCCTCTGCAGTAACTCCCTCTTTTATCATTATCTTTAAAGCACCAACAATGTGTCCAGTGCTGTATGACGTACAAACACCGCTGCCTTCAAGAATCACCCAATGTAAATAAAAAGAAAAGGAGTACTTGTTGCACCTTAGAGACTAACAAATTCATTTGAGCATAAGCTTTCGTGAGCTACAGCTCACTTCATCGGATGCTGTAGCTCACGAAAGCTTGTGCTCAAATAAATATGTTAGTCTCTAAGGTGCCACAAGTACTCCTTTTCTTTTTGCGGCTACAGGCTAACACGGCTGCTACTCTGAAACCAATCTAAATAGTTTTATATCCTCAGCAAGTTTCCTCATTATACTCATGGTTTTTCTTCCAAGTAATTGAACCAAATCTCTCCTTAAAGTTATCCCAGAGGCACTCAGAGGCACTCATTTTTTAAAAAAGTATAGCATTTATGATCTTCCTTTTGTGAATTCAAGATAACGTTCTTTATATGTAACTTTCTAACTTTGCAGGTATGCCCCTATTTAATGGTCTTGACTTTACATCCTTAGGCCCTGATCTTGGAAACATACATGTGGTCAACTTTACTACCACGAGTAGTCATATTATTTCAGTGTAGGTTTTTTTAGAATGTAATATATATAATATATAATATTTTAATGATTTCACAGTGGACCAAGTTATTGGGCTTTTCCTCCTGAATTCCTCCCACCATAAAACTTTGTACATCAAAGGCTAGCTATATGTTTGCATATAAAGATAAACAAAATAGTCAAAAGAGAAGAAATACAATGAAGTGTGCAATGAAGATTGCAAAGCAGTCAAATTCCCAGCAGGAGGATTAAAATAACCTATTCTGTTTTTTACATTGTCCAGCCACGTTTGAAGAAAATCGCGAGGCAATGGATATGGTTTAATTCGGCCACACATTTATTCATCTAAAATAACTGGGAGTTTCTAACATTAAATTCCACAGTTCAGGTCATAATTCTTCCCTTAATCATTTCCACATAATCCCCCAACCTAGTCCCAGCCATCCTTTTGCTGAGACCCTGCCACTCTACCCTTGTATGAGGGCTAAGGGGGCTAGGAAAAGGAGACGGTTGGTTCCCCTCTGTACCAGATATAGGAGCCCCAAGCCTTCCTTTCACAGCTCCTTTAAGGGATGCTTCCTTCTAAATCCCCTTAAATCACCCTGCAACAGTTCATTTGATGTGATAACTGTATCCCTTTCATAATGAGTACCTACAGTGGACATCTGCCACATGGAGGTGCCAGCAATTAGCTTGGCTGCCTCTCTCTACCTCTGGGTTCTCAGATATTTACCAATTCCTTCCTTAATATTGGACAAAAATATATCCACTCCCCAGTTGGATGGGTGAACCCCTAACTCCCTTCCCTCTAAAGAAAGAGAGGCACCTACACTAAAAAAATCTGTACTGCTTTGTTTGGGCAAATTCCGTTCTCGTCACACTCTTGTAGAGGTATGACTCTCCTTGCTGTTTCTTAATTGGTTTGTTGACACATTAGTCAGGGTGTCAAGTCCTTCCTTCCCCGCCATTGCAGATCAGTTGGAAGGGCAGTGCCCCTCCTGACCTGGTCCAGTGACCACCTGCTCTTTCATGCTCTGTCCTGGTAAACTTTCCCTTCTTCAGCAGAGAGAGCCCTTAAAGCAGTAATAACTCCTTGTCTTCTGGCCAGTCAACTAAGGACCCCCTGTCTACAGTTGCAGTGATGAGCCCAGTCTTAGCTCACAGTTTCCTTGAGAGTAAACATCCGCAGTTGACAGTTGTTCATCAGAAAATGCTCACATTATTCTTTGAGTACAATAATGGCTCTGGACCCACACTTTTCAGTAGAGTGCAAGAAAACTTTAATTTTGTTACCTGTTTCATCTTAGATCAGCTAACAGAAAACTACATGACAGCAATGATGGTTTAAGGAGTGCACTAGAAAACAGTTTAAGCAAATGCAACAGATCACTGGTATGTAATATAAAATTATAAGTTATACTAATATGTTTTATATAATGGGCCATATTCTGCTCTCTCTTACATCAGGGTAAGCGGAGAAAACTCCATTGACTTCAGTAGGGTCATTCTGGGTTTACATTCATGTAACTGAGAGCAGATTTTGGTGCAGTGTTACTACATTTTGAAGTTGTCTACTGTCTCTGTGTGTGTAGGTAATTCCTATTAAATATTGGGGTTATACACACATATATCATATACCACTGCCCCACCTCTATGAGGCCACTCATAGTTCCTGTGCTCTGGATTCTCCCTGTTTGCTGTAATTTGAAGGAAGGTATGTCTACACTTTGAGCTGCAAGGTGTAAATTCCAGCTTAAGGAGAAATAGTCGTGTGAGCTCTGAGTGAACCAGTGTGTTAGAAATAGAGCGTAGCTGTAGCAGTGTGAGGAGTTAGCTGCCTCAAGTATGTACCTGTCCAAGATGCTTCGGATGTGCTTGAGGTGGCTAGCCTCTCACGCTGCTTGTGCCGCTGCAGCTACTCTAGTTTTAACATGCTAGCTCTGATCAAGCTACTGTGGGCATGTCTCCTCAAGCTGGGAATTGCACCTCCAGCTCAAAATGTAAACAGCCCCTGAGAGGAGTCTGGTTTGATGAGGACAGGGAAACAGCAAGACACAGTATGGTTAAATGTAGTGGACACAATGTTATTCATTTAAAACTCTTACCTAGCTGGAGTAGCTCCCCCAAACCACCCTGCAGGGTTTTTCTTATGGGAATGTCAACTGGCCCCAATAGACTATAAATTTGAGGATGGTTGTGAAGGCCAGGCCCCCTCTATACCGTCTGGCCTGCGGAGGGATCTTGATAGGAAGCTAGAGTCCCAAACAGCTCCCCTCCTCAACATTGGAGGTAGGTGAGATAAGATGAGAGGAGCTACGTGCTGAGATATAGAGGCAACTCCCTCACTGTGTGCTGAGGAGATATGCACCTAAGCAGTCCACTGAGCTACAGGGACCTGCACTGGACTCCTTCTAACCCACCAACTGCACTGGTACCATCCAACATTGCAATAGTTGTAACATAACCCTCCGCCTCCCCTCAATCAAACATTCTGATTCTGGGTGAAAAAAACACCCAGCAGTTTGCCAGTTTTGCCATATAAGAAAAGACCCTAAAACTTCCAGACCCTAAAACTGGTTGTCAGCCAAGCCCCTGGCTTCACCAGAGATCCAGCAACTAGATGGGTTAGGAAGGGTGAGGCTGAAACAGGAAGCCCACAATGGTTCCCCTGCCTAGATAGCAAACTGTATTAACCCTCCTCCCTTCTCCCCTACCAAATGGGAGCCAATCACCTGGATCCAGCATCATTCCCACCACCCGTGCCAGCAGTGGTGGGTGGGCCAGGCCCCCTGAGTCCAGGCTCAAATGTACCATGTGACTCCCTCCCTCTCCCCCATACACCCTGCAACACAAGGAAGAGAAAAGCAGCCCTTACATGCTGAAAGCAAAGGGGGAAGGGTAAGAGAGGAAAGGAGAGTGGGTATGTGAAATACTGTCTCAGCTGCTTCTAGCCGGGAACTCCATTCTCTCCCTCCAGCCCACTGCTTCTAGCCCCATCACAGCTGGACCCTGGCTGGAAAGGTGAGCATGTTTTGGTAAAATAGATATTGAGCCTTTAAAATTTGGTATGATGTCTTCCAGGGGCCTGAATGTCTATGACCTGAGGGTATTTGAATCACACTGGAGATTTCACTCTCTCCATCTTGACCACCTACATATTCTAACTGGTGGTTCTTCCAAAATGAGAGAGAAATCGTAGGTCATTCCCCAGAATACTGCTTTTCTAGAAGACTGTATTATAGTTCATGGAATTAGGTCATTTGCTGAAATGACACTTTTATACATACCAGCCACTTCGCTCTCTCAGAAATCCCATTGCTGCTTGATAGTTGAGTAGGCGACAATAACTCCAGAAGTAGGATGACATTATGGACCCCAAACATTACATATTTGAATGTAATATGTTGGACATATATACATGTTGACATCCAGTCCTGTTCTAAAGGATAAGGAAAAGAAAAGGTTGGATTTACATCATAACATACAGCATCATAGTTGTGATGGCTGTAGTCCCACATGTACAAAAAGACAAACACACATGTACAACCAGATATTTATAGACCTTTCTGCTCATCTATTACAGCGTCTAACAAACATCTCTCCGGGGAATACAATTACTAGAAACAGCCCCAAATGTAATGGTGGTCAGTCTCCTCAAAATCCACGATATGACAGGTAGGCCTGGTACATTTTTACTTAAATTATAGCATAAGGATGGACAATTATACATGTCTTCAGACAGCCAAATACTTAATACAAAATGACAGAGTTAAACAGCCTGTTCTGTCTTTTCTCAGTTCCAACTCAAGAAACTCAGCAAGACCAAGCCTTACAAAACATGATTCTAATATGGACCATTCTTAAATGGTCCCTTCAGTACTTAAAAGAGACAGCACTGTTTTTTCCAAATCTTTAACCTGTATAGCTGGTGTCCCCTGTGTAATAACTTCTATCAGTGTATGAGGGCCTAGTTCTTCAAGGGGTTAAAGATCCTCATCTCTCAATGAAATCGCAGTTAAGTGAGTGTGCTCAGCACTTTTGCTCAGCACTTTGCAGAATGGGTTGTCTAGAGAGGATAAGATCACTTAATTAATTTTCAGCTTCAAAAATTCTTGGGCTAACCTATTAAATGGTCAAAGCAACTAACTGTCTACTTTGTTTTATTAGCTGTAAGTTCTAGATCCAAAACCCACTGAAATCAATAGAAAGACTCCCATTGACCTCACTGGGCTTTGGATCAGGCTGTAGGTCATACCATTTTACTGGCCTGACGCATTCTCTTTGGAGTTAGCCAGAACTGCAGTGAAAAATGTGTTTTCTTTCTTAAATGACAGATTTTTTCCTTTTCTCCCCCCCCCTTTGGTACTCAAACTGCATATAGATCTATATTAGGGCCTTTATATGGTTAAATATATATTTTTGGCAGTGAGTTGATAATCCTTTGTAAACATTAAATTGGCTTTCATTTTACACTAATGATATCCAAATATATCATTAATTCAATACTGTTATTGAATCTGCTGTCTTCATGTTGGAGACTTGTTTGCAGGCTATAAAATTCTGTTTGCAACAAACTATCCTTCTGCTGAACGCAGAAAAAATAGGTTCCCTCTTGTTGGATCCTCTGTATATTTGAAAGGAGATGTCCCTTACTAAGTTGCACATTAAATGGAATAATTTTCTGAGGGGAAGGAAGGAAGGAAGAAGTCTATTTAGCAGGCCTGAGAGATGTCCTTCTCTGAGAGCATTAAACAAACCTGCTATTCTGTGCAATCTAGTGTATTCCAATCTAAAGTGGAAAAATTGACTTCTTCAGAAGTACATGTGCCAGGGGTAAAACTCATTCCTGGCAGGTATGGTTTAGCAGTATTTAGAGAGAGATGAACTTCTGTTTCCAAAATGCTTGTCCATTTTCAACACTTCGTATCATAGAAGAAACATTAGATCAGTGTTAAGAAATCTGGGTGCTCGTTTGGATTCTAACGTTGCTTTTAAGACGTTTGCAATAGTAAATATATTTTTCTTTTCTCTGGTCATATAACGTCTCTCAAATTAAGTTGCCTTAAGCATGTATGGATTCCCAACACTGAATACGTGATTTACTGATTTTGAAAATTTGACTAATGTAGTCCTCTGCCTGAGGTTATTTATGCTTAATGCTCTTAACTTTGCTACAGTTTGCACCCTTTGTTCATACAGGTATATCAGTGATTTTCTATAGGCTATGTGCATAAATACAAATAGTACTACTGTACTACTGTGGTATTCCAAAACCAAGATCATGAGTATTTGAATGAAAACTCATTACCCTGGGAGCATGGAAATAGACAGTTCTGAAGTTGTTGCAACAGAAAATAGTCCCTGTAATGGCCCTTGCTGGCCAGTAGTGCATAGGAATTATATGGGAGTCGGCAACCCTGTGAATCCCAATGAATAGAAACTCCAGCCCCACAGAAGGCTGCATCTCCATGCTGCACACTAGTGCTCAGATCACCTGGCAACAAAACTCTACAAGGAACAATGCTGCCATTGGCTATATTAGCTGCAACTGTGATGTCCTGCATCTCCACTCCTATAAGATAGAACACTACTTTCAGGCATTTTCCACCCCACTTTACTTTTATTTGCTCCTGTCCCTGCTTGATGCAGATAAGGGCTGGAGACCGTAATACCTTTTTTGAAGGTTGTCCTCCCTCCCTCCATTTCTCTCTCTAGTTTCCTTTCCCCTTTTTGTACAAATTAACTTAAAAAGCAAAGACAGTGAGTCACTTTTACTTCAAGCACTATTGCCATTTGAGTATCCTATTGTCTGTCATGGCACCCAAAGCAAAACAAAGATGGCCTTGGAAAAGGAAAGAGAATCAAAGGGGAACATTGGCTTGGAAAGGAGGGGAGAGTCAAGCCCATACTTACGAGAAACCAGTTGTTTCTGCTGTTATGCTAAAGATTATGTGTAGGACAACCAAAACTGGAACTGAACACATTTCTGCACTGCTTCTTCTACTGTTGCTGAGCTTGTGATTTCTGCTGCCTCCTTTTTCATATTCACAGATATTTGCAGGCCAATAAATTATGAGCTAAAACCTGGATACATCCATTTACATTCAGGTTCAGTATATCGAGACCATCTTCCAGGTCCTGGGATGCACTAACATCTCTACTGCCCTGTTTTTAATATGTTCCTGGTACAATGTTCAATTTTTTTAACAACCATTTCCTTTTGGATTTAAGAATAACTCATTATGCCAGGCTTTGAATAACTACAACATCCTCACCATGGTATGTTAGATGAACTGTTTGGGTGCTCACTTCTAAGGGCCTAAATTAAGGAACTCATTTATTGGAGATTAAAAAAATAGAGATCCTTCTTTCAGTAAAGGGCAATAAAATGTGTAGCTGAAATGTCTTCTTTTGTTGGGTCCTGTAAAAAGCATATTTCCCCCCACTTTTGTCACCAGATCATCTCGTTCTTCCTATGTGGATGAAGATGAGTGTTTAGCCCTTTGTGACCCTCTGCAAAGGATAAACTGTGATGCTGATAGCTTGTCTGAAAGCTGCTTTGACAGTGGTTTGTCTACCTTGAGAGACTCAAATGAATATGATTCAGAAATGGAATGGCGACATCAAAGAAGTTTTCAAAGGCCACACTGTATGCAGGACAGTTCTGTTGGTGATGCTTCTGATACAGATGTAAGCTCCAGTCTTACTGCATTTCTAAGAGATACCTTTTGTTTGGAGTCAAAATTAGCCCCCTATTTGTAAAGTGAAATTGATCTTTTCACATGAGTCAGGGAACCTAAATTGTCTTTACCTGGGCTATAAGCATTAAAACAGAATTAATAGGATATTTTTGTGGGATGCTTAAGGGAACACTCTGTGGTTTAAAAACAGTCCTATTTTAACTGATTGTATAGGCTCATTAATGACCCTATATCTTTTTGTAAGTTTGTAAAAGTGAATTTAATATTTGTGAAAGTTGATAAATTGTTAGCCCTGAAGATTAAAGTCCTCCTCTTATCAACAAAACAGATACAATAGAGGGAATACATCCTGCCAATGTGCCTTGACAGTGATGTGGAAAGAGGAGAATAATAATAATAGTATTTATTAACGCTTACAACATTTTACATGCAGAGATCTCAAAAAACTTTACAACGTAGGAAAGCATTGTTGTCTTAATTTATCTAAAGAGGAAACTGAAATGGAGATACATGTCGTGACTTACTGTGAGGCAGTGACAGAGCTGGGTATAGAATACTGGCCTCCTGACTCCCAAGTAGCTCAGTCTCCCTGACTCTTCAGTCCCTGGTCTTTGTGTTGAGAATGCTACTAAGGGTACCAATTAAAGTCAACTGCTGTGACTTTGTTTAATTGAGGAGTTGGTGGCTCAAACTAGTTGAAGTATTTCATAACTTTTGAAGTAATTTTTTTGCACTGTTTCTTGTAATCCCTTTGAATCTGAATATTTCCTTACTGAAATCTTTTACTCCTATTACATCTGGAAACCAGATTGATGTTGTAGGGTTGTTTATGAGTACTGGGCATTTGGCAATGATTGTTCTTGAGAACACTAGAGTAGAGAAAGATATTTGTTTTGGGGAAAAAAATCCAAGATACCTAACACTTCAAAGCACTATTCTTTTTCTGAATTGAGATATTACAAAAATAGTAACATAACATTTGTTGGTACTTGCAGGTTCCAGAGATCAGGGATGAAGAGGCTCATAGTCCTGACAACAGCAGTACAGCAGAAGATTGGAAACCCTCACAACCAGTCAGTCGAAGCAGCTCTAGTGCTTCAACAAGGAGGTGTCTCCCTGCCCTCTCTCCACAGGTAACCAGTCCAGAGCAAAATTTATATTTTAGTTTGATATACATAACGATACTGCAATTTGTTTTCATTTTTAATATGGATTTGGTGGGCTCTTTTTGCTTTTAGACAGACACAATAGACTGTAACCTGAAATACCCTAATTCAGAGAAGGCTTACAAGATAGTTCTTGCTGGGGATGCAGCAGTAGGGAAATCCAGTTTCCTTATGAGACTTTGCAAGAATGAATTTCGAGGAAACACCAGTGCAACTCTGGGTAAGGATTTGAGATCTAAAGCATATGGGTGCCTAAATATGTATTAGGTTGGGGGAAACAGGACCATTTAGTTATCTCTATAAAACATGTCCTGAACACACTCTGCACAAAGCCCCCCCCCCCCCCCTGTTAAAATCGGTGTGGAGGCGCTGCAGTATCAGGATCCTGGAACTGACTTTACAAAAAAATTCTCTTTCAATTTTCCATTATCTTTTCTCTTTCCTGCTATGATTGCTACCCCCCATGTGGCTCCTCATGGCCCTGCAGTTGCAGTGCACTCAGGGCCCCTGGGATTCTTTCAGTCAATTAGGTTGGTTCAAAACCACGTACCCTCGTCCTGGAGTCTGATTTTTATTAAGACTTTTTCTACAAAGTTTAACTCCCTTTGTTAGTTGCTCCAGTTTATGCCCACTCTGAATCCTTATAAGAGTCTCTTGCTCCTCTTCAGGAGCTCTCCCAGCCCCCTTTCTGGAACTGGACTTTAAATTGTCACTTTCTGTCCCTCCTCAAATCAGGAGTCTTCAGCTTCCCGCCTTAGAGCAGGGTTATAATTTAGGCAATTACAGGTCTCTCTGCTTAAGAGTGGAACCCCCAGCTCTCCTCCTGGAGCGGGGTGTACTTCAAGAAGTCACTCTGTCTCTCCTTAAAGTAGGATCCCCAGCCTTCTCCATAGAGCTGGATAATTCAGAAGTTATTGATTATCTCCTTAAGCCAGGAGTCCCTCATCTGGAGTACATCCTCATTTAGGTCACCAGTGGAGCCTCAGCCGGATTCTCCTCCAGCTGACTCTCTTCCCCTAATTAGTCCTTTGATCCTCATGCTAGGAGGGTTCAGCAGGCAAACTTTCTCCTTCTGGTGTCATCCTTCAGGGGAGGCAACACATATGCTAATCCCCTTCTCCCAGCTCATCTCCAATGAGTCAGGTGAGAGGGGAGCCTTGCCACACCCACTCTTACTTACTTTCTCCAAACAGTAACTTATTTTCTCCAAACAATACTTATACTCGGAACTGCTTCCTCTCTACCAATACCTCTTATTATCTAGGTCTTTGCATGTATCAAACCCTCCCAGAATCCGAAACAGCCTTATGAGTAGAGAGGCAGAAGGGGGACACTTAAGGATCCTAACCCTCGTGTCTATCCTTTTTCATATCATTTTGTCTTCATCCCTTCGTCTTCAAAGTGTTCTTGAAGCCTGGAATAGCTCTAATTCAAATGCAGTTGGAGGGATTTTAACAAGCTTGGAGGTCTCAACAGTCCAATCTATATCATCGCATCCATGAACTACTGTAGTTCTATTAAGTTCAAAGCTTGACTTTTTTGTCTGCCCATCAAATCACTTGTATGTTTGTGTGTTCTGATTTTTTGTTTTGTTTTTGTTTGCTCCTTGTCTGAAATAAGGTCTACTATACAAAATATTTTCTGTCCTTCTGTAAAAGGCTTTTATAGTGTAACATATGTGGAGCTTTTTGTTTATGATGTGAAATTTGCATCAATACTCCTGAGTAAATTCATGAGAGCATATTTTAATTCTCCCCCCCCCCCCCGGCGAAAAGAACCAATTGATTATGCACCGTAATACATGGGGGGGAGGAGTTACAGCATTTTTTTGGGGTGCCTGAACTTTTTGAGCTCTCTTACAATGTACTAAATGGCATCTAATTTGAAACGGCTGTTACAGCCTATTATTTGAAATATTTTACACTACTATTCATTTGTAATTATGTTGGTAATAGTATGAATGTAGTTCTTAAATCAAAGCCAATATTATGTCCACTGACTAGTTTTGTACACTTTTTTTTTCTTTTTAAAGGAGTTGATTTTCAAATGAAAAGGCTGGTTGTTGATGGAGAACCTACAGTGCTCCAGCTATGGGACACAGCAGGACAGGAGAGGTTAGTAATGCTCAACAGATTATTAGGATGTCGATGTGAATTGACTTGTTTCTTAGTGAAGAATTTGTATTAGCATCTGGCTTTTTTCCTAGTTGTAAGAAAAATTGTAACAGTTTCTTGTCCACATTATTTCTCCTATTTTTACTTTCAGTCCCCTTCCTTACTTTTGCTATTTGTAAGGGCTCAGTCTTATGAGGTGTTCAATGACCTAAATTCCTATTAGGGTCCTTGACCTTGATTCCCATTGAGCACAGTCAGTTGTCTCTTCTGTAGTATCCAAAGTCTTTTTAAGAGAAGCATGATAAACTTGCACAAATTGCTGAACTCACATAAATGAATTTTTAAACTATCTGTGTAGTTTTATAAACCCTATAAAATCTCATGAGATCCTGGACTGCAAAGAGCCAATACATTTTAGCTGACACAGTTGTGCGTATATTAAGGTGCCTGGTCTAATTCCACTGAAGTCAGTTATAATCTTTCCATTCACTTCAGTAGAATTTGTATTGAGCATGCTATCTATTTCTGCATTGAGTAAAGTTAGTGTATTTTGTGGAATAGGAAGTTAAAAGATATATTTGGCCCACTCATTCTTCATCATTATGTGAAGAATCTCAAATGTGCAATGTAAAGCCTTGTCAGTAATCTTAGTTTTGGAGCAGGCCGCTGTACGTTTACAGAAAAGAGGGAGGAGGGAGTCTATAATTGAGGGATTTAGAGTAACAGCCGTGTTAGTCTGTATTCGCAAAAAGAAAAGGAGTACTTGTGGCACCTTAGAGACTAACCAGTTTATTTGAGCATGAGCTTTGAGGGAGTCATCCCTGTTGTAAATCCATTGGTTTCATATTCCACACCCATTTTATTGACTTCAGAGATGTTATACGAGAAATGAATTTGGCCCACTGTGTTTATGAACTTTGCCTCTCGTGCAGGAACATAAACATGCTACCATATCATTGAAACTCCAGTGTAAAGAAGGTGTCCTTCATGTACATAGCTGTTTACTGTGAAGTGTTGTCTGATTGCAGTATAGGATACTGCAAGTTTTAATGGAGTGTTTATAGAAGTGCATAAATAATTTGGAGAAACCTTTATATGAATTCAGTAATGCATGCAAGTTTGTCACATTTTTCTTAAGAAGGCTGTGAGGGAGACATGTAATTATCAGACTAAGCTAATACAATAATGATTCATTATTATAGTAATACTAAAACTGTGTTTAAAATGTTTCAAACATCATTTTTTCTAAAAGATTTCGAAGTATTGCCAAGTCATACTTCAGAAGAGCAGATGGCGTGTTACTGTTGTATGATGTGACATGTGAAAAGAGTTTTCTTAATGTACGAGAATGGGTGGATATGATTGAGGTAAGAACTTAACTGTATGAAATTTGCAAAGTACACTTACTATGTAGTCATTTTTAATACTTTTTTAATTAGGAAATGGGCATTTCCATTGGGAGAACTCTGGTATGGGTCAGAACCATGGAATCCTTTTAGGGATACTTGTTTTATTTGTTTTTAAATCTACATTAAGGTGGTTGTGTTGCAGAATTGGCCAACATGCAGTTTCCACTAGTAATGCAAGTTAAATGCACAGCTCTCAGGACAAAAGAGAGTAAACTAAATCCTGACACAAGCTTCTGGGCTCCCATTAAATGTGATGAAATGTGGTGTTTGGTATCACAAAATACCATGTAATCAACCATTTCATATTGTTCCCCTCATCTTATCCCCCCCATCTTGTCTGACTATCTCAATTCCCTTTGATCTGAAAATGCAATACTCACCCATTTCAAATACTTTACAGGAGCAAGCTCAATTTTCCTTGTGGTCTCTGCCACAGTACAGTGTGTTTCTTCCTGTACAACCAACATCTTTCCAATAATCCACAGCAGTGTTTTCCCCTCTAGCTTTATCTTATTATTACCCTTTTGTGTTACCTGAATACTAATTTGCATTTAATAAAAAGGGCTTCCCCCCTTCGCCCAAAGGTGTTTAATAGAAAGGAAGGTGATTAGAATTAAATTTCATTTCCCTCTTAGAAAGAATGCTTTTTTTTTTTTATCATGGAAATTGAATTAGCCCCTGTTTCTAGGGGTAATTGTGTCATATAAAATTACATAAGAATGGTCATACTGGTTCAGACCAGTTACCTGTCTAGCCCAGTGTCCTGTCTTCTGACAATTGCCAGTGCCTGATGCTTCAGAGGTAATGAACAGAACAGGGCAATTTCTAGTGATCCGTCCCGTTGTGCAGTCCCAGCTTCTGGAAGTTGGAGATTTAGGGACCCTTGGAGCCTGGGGTTACAGTCCTGACCATCTTGGCTAACAGCCATTGATGGACCTGTCCTCTATGTACTTATCTATTTTTTAAACCCAGTTAAACTTTTGGCCTTCACAACATCCCATAGCAATGAGTTCCACAGGCAGACTCTGCGCTATGTGAAGAAATATTTCCTTATGTTTGTTTTAAGTCCACTGCCAATTAATTTTATCAGTTGACTCCTAGTTCTGATGTTATGCAAAAGGGTAAATAACACTTCCTTATTTATTTTTTCCATACCATTCATGATTTTATAGACCTCTATCATATCCCCCACTTATCTTCTCTTTTCTAAACTGAACAGTCCCCGTCTTTTTAATCTCTCCTCCGATCGAAGCAGTTCTGTATTCCTAATCATTTTTGTTGCCCTTATCTATACCTTTTTCAAGTCTAATGTGTCTTTTTTTGAGCCATAATGGGCATAGTGTTAATTTCCATAAGAGTTATCTAGCAAATACAATTCTTGTTGGAAATGCATTCACTCCTTGATAGACTCACTATTAAGATGGCTATTTTAAGACATAGTGTAGGTTGTTTTATCTGCAAAGTGTTCAGCATGAGTGGTGTTCAGCATATTTTAACTATCTACCATTTCTTGTGTTAGCATTACATTATTTTTAGGTGTTTTGGTGGTGAAGTAATTAATATGATGTGTGCTCCAATAACCTGCTGATATATTTGACCTTTTTTTGTATTCAGAATTTTTCAAAGGTAAATAAACTATATATTTATTACAGGATGCAACTCACGAGAATATTCCAATCATGATGGTGGGTAACAAGGCAGATCTTCGCCAAACAGTTTCAGAACAAGGACAAAAATGTGTACCAATCAACTATGGAGAAAAATTGGCCATGGTAAGATGTATATCTAATTGTTTCAAATTTAACTGCCCTTAAAAACTTTAAGATGAGGTCTGGATAATTCACAAAAATAATTGTGAGGCAAAGAGTCTTTCATTTTATGGTCACCAAGATGGAATTTGGCCTTGAATGGTTAGTGCATACTTGCTGAGGTTGAAAAGTGTCACCAGATAATGGCTATTTGCTAGTCTTTGTGAAATGAGTTAGCTGTCTCAGTCCAGTGTCGTCATCACAAACTGGCACATGGTTGACATTCTGAGAAAACTGGTCAAGAAATTCATGAGTCTGAGTAGGGTGACCAGATAGCAAGTATGAAAAATCAGGACGGGATGGGGGGCAATAGTACCTACATAAAACAAAGTCCCGAATATCGAGACTGTCCCTGTAAAATCAAGACATCTGGTTACCCTAAGTATGAGACTGATCTTGCCCACTCAGCATGAGTTCATCTTTGTACTCTACTACAAGTGTGAGGCACATTAGTGAGAGGATGTGAGGAAACTAGCTTCTGCTTCTCTTGTACATAGATGTTCTGAAGTTGAAGTATTTTGGTTTCCAAAGCCCAGATTATCTAAGGTTTTAGCTGCCTACCTCCCTTTGAAATCAGTAGAATGTGGACATCTAAATACCTTTGAGGATCTGGGCCTAAGAGTAATTCTGCACCACTCTCTAGCCATGACTGCAGCAGTTTTGGCATTATTTGTTGCATAGAAAAACAAAAGAAAGATTCTGGGCACTTGTACAGGGGATCTGAACATGCTGGTTGCTGTGGAGCTGTGTTTTATGGGATTCCCCACACCACCGCGGGCAGGGTTTTATGGCTAGCCAGCAGTGGAGCAAGAGTTTGCTCAGTTATTAGATCTGTGACAGTGCAGAATCCTTGGCCATTCTCTGTGCAAAGGTGTGTGGGCCTAGAGCTGTGGATGATGATGTAGCTAGTACTAGTTAAATACCAAGCTTTTAGGGGTTCTCGAAATATGATAGGTAGAATGTAAGCTCCAGTAACAGCTTCGAAGCTTCTGTTGCTGGTTTGTAGCCTCGCAGACAAGATTATTCAGGCTGGACCTTGGGACCAGGATTTGTTCCTGAATCAGTTACATATCTTAAAAGTTCTTACGTTTAAAAAGCTATAAAACCAAAAATAAATGTTGTTACTGTAGTATTAAAACTAACATCTACAAAGTATAAAAAGGACCAAGAAATCCTGTTCACTTTAATTTGTTAAATCTGCTCTTCAGTAGTTCTTAAATTTTCCGAGGAAATAATTTGCAGTAAACATTTAGACCTAATTGTACAATAGACAATGTATCTGATCCTTTTATTTTCTTCTGGCAGACTTACAATGCACTATTTTGTGAAACAAGTGCTAAAGATGGATCTAATATTGTAGAAGCAGTTCTTCATCTTGCTCGGTATGTAGTCACGTTTCTAATATCAAATATTAGTTTTGTTGGTTAATATGTATTACAGTAACTTTATAAATAAATGTAAAACAAGATTCATTCTTAAGGTTTTACATGGCATGTATTTTATTTTATTTATAGAGTCCATTTTTATCTTAGTTGATTCCAGTAGAACAATTTTCAGTGTTAAATATCTATATTCTAAACACTTAAATTATGTGTGTATCTGTGTATAAATATATCTCTATAGAATATAGATATTTGACATTGAAAATTGTTGTACTGGAATCAACTAAGATCAAAACGAGACTTTAAATAAAATGTGTGCCTTGTAAAACCTTTAAAAATAAATGTAAAACAGGATTCATACTTGAATAAGTTTCAGAGTAGCAGCCGTGTTAGTCTATAGCTGCAAAAAAACCAGGAGTACTTGTGGCACCTTAGAGTCTAACAAATTTATTAGAGCATAAGCTTTTGTGGGCTACAGCCCACTTCATCGGATGCATTGAATGGAACATATAGTAAGAAAATATATAAATATACACACATACAGAGAAGGTGGAATTTGCTGTACAGACTGTTAAGAGGCTAATTAATTAAGATGAGCTATTATCAGCAGGAGGAAAAAAAACTTTTGTAGTGATAATCAAGATGGCCCATTTAGATAGTTGACAAGAAGGTGTGAGGATACTTAACATGGGGAAATAGATTCAATATGTGTAATGACTCAGCTACTCCCAGTCTCTATTCAAACCCAGGTTAATGGTATCTCGTTTGCATATTAATTCAAGCTCAGCAGTTTCTCATTGGAGTCTGTTTTTGAAGCTTTCTGTTGCAGAATTGCCTCTCTTAAGTCTTCTACTGAGTGGCCAGAAAGACTTTAAAGAATCTGCACCACAAACACGAAAACAATATTAACATATTTACAGACAAAATTATGTTAAAGTGGAGCTCAAATATGGATCCCATTCTTTTAAAAATGTCTCTGGTTGATAAATGATACTTTCTAATGAGATACATGCATTTATTCTTTTTTCATACGCTGAAGACACGTTTGGTTTTGTATCATTATACATGATTTTGCTACAGACAATTTTAATCACATACATTTTCCTTGATGTCTACTGAATGTAAATTTTTTCCGAAGATACTTAAATTGCAAAAATCTGGATTAAATAAAACAATCCCATCTAGCAAAGCTTGCACATACTTGATAAATTCTAACTAAAACATTGCAATTTTCCTACAGTTTCCAAACTAGTATTAATTATGATTATATATAATTTTTAAAGGATCAGCAATATGTATTACATTTAATACATGGAGCTCCAAACTGGAGTCAATTGCTCACCATATTTATTTGTTTTTATTCTGTAGCTTGATAGGAGAATCAAATCTTTTGACTTGAAAGGTCAATATTTGTCTATTCCATGCTACAGTATTTTTAATGGTAATAGCTTGAATAAAAAATTGGATTGTTGGAAAGAAGTAATGCTGTCTGTTCAGTCAGAAAATGGAAAAATACCTATACGTCCAGTGAGAACAGGTGTAGCAGAGGTATAGTCATTCATTTATATTCAAATGTCAATACAAAGTTAATTGTTAACTTGTATGACTCGTTTCCAGGAACCTGGCTATGAATGCAACAGTGCATTGTGCTGTTAGAAATTTCTAGTGAAGCCATACAGCACAGTTACATAATGTTAAATCACAGGTGAAAAAACACGTTTCAGGCAACATTTGATTACAATAGTTCAATTTTGTGAGGGGACAAACTGCTCTTCCCATCTTGCCTATCTGCTTTCCAGTACCTTGAATATATGATTTTAACCAGTCTGTTCACTGGCTTAGTGAAAGTTCATTTCTGAGGGATCTGTTAATATTTGCTGTAATTGAAAGCAATGGCAGATGCACCAGATGCTGTCTAACAGTTTGGTCTGAGAAGGATGGTTCTACTCAGGGATTAATATTTCTCATTTTCTGGAAGTAATCATCTCTAACTTAACATTTCAATGGGAAAGTTAGACTTCTAGACCCATGTTACCTGTACTTAGGGTTTGACTTGCCACAGTTACTCATTTTAAGTGGTACCATATTGATGTCAGTAACTGATTTCAGTGGAACTACTTGGTCTGAGTAGTGAGTGGCAGAATTGAGGCTTTACAAGACACAATAATACTGGTACAAAATTGAAAATCATATGTACAGATAAACCAATTACAAGCATCTTTGTAATAGAGTGGCTAACGATATGCTGTATTTCTCAGAATAGATTTATATTTGTATAATAGTTTCTTACTTTTAATATATATCTTTCCTCTGCTGTGAAATGAGGAGGGGTACAAATAAAAGAAAAAATGGGCTAAAAAGGAATGGAAAACATAACTAATTGTTTAGACCTCAAATTGGAGTTATATAATTAATAGTTTTCACATAACTATACTTATTTCCTTGTGCTAATTTTGCACTTTGTATGGAATTATTGCTGCCATTCCAAAGCAGAAACTGTAGAGAATTTCACTCAGTCCCAATACTTTCATTGATTTCATAAACTAAAAACAATTATCCTATTAGACAGTTTGTGAATTTACGTTACAAAGCAGTGGCTGACAGTGGGCAGTGCATTCCTTTTTAGTGCTCTGTGTAACATATTTTGAGTAGAAATACATTCCCCAAGCTGTATCTTGGTAATTTATTTCATTGCTGTCTTACAGTGAAGTGCGAAAAAGAAGTGACAATGAAGACACGGGGTCCGTAACCAACCTGGCTGAGCCAACTGTCAAAAAATCGATGCTAATGAAGAACTGCTGTAATATATAAATATCAAACTCCCTTTCTGCCCTAAATAATTTTACTTTTGTATTTTTATGACTTTTTAAAATGAAAAATGAAGGATTTACATAATGTGTTCTCCTTAATATGGATTTATATGTATATAGTAGTTGCAAAACTTGAGAAATTCAGTTCCTACTTTCTGCTGCTCTGCACTGGTGCACTTGCCTAGCCTCGCAGGCTGTGGTTTGATCTCACTTATATCAGTGTATGTCAGTAAAATCAAAGAAGTTACATTGGTTTAAAGATGGTCTGAGATCAGAATCAAGGCTTTTACTTTTGCCAGGAATTGATGATAGTCAGTACATACGGTACTGTATTTTCATTTCATTCATCTAGATATTTCCTTATAAAGTGAAAGAGGCTTCACAAATGGAAGACACTGTAATAATTTTATGTTAAACCCAGGATATTCAGAGCCCAGGGGGAAATTCCATCATTACTTCATCTAATTCTGCCTAGGACAGGAAATGCAGGTCCAATTATGTCTGTATGAAATATTCACAACAAACCACCCTGCCACTTGAAACTTACCTAGTTTCATTACAAACCTGCAAGGTTTGTCAAAAAGGCTTGTCAAATTTTTGAACTTTTTCAAGTGAATTTGTTGAGTTTTGAGCAAACCTCGGCAAATATATGGTGGTCCATCTGAAAAGCAAAACTCAAGTCTGATCCCACATGGAGGAAATACTTGCATGAATCCTGCAAAGCAAAAAGACAAATTATATACTGCTCCAACCTCAAGAGAGGTCACAGTATCTGCAGGATTTAGGAACACTGGGATGAATTAATGATGCAATTCCTGCTCGTTTATAAACGAGACAGTTACTGTTACTTTAATATAGGGGAATGTGAATTGTCCCTTCCCTCTTGTTTCTTCAAATGTTTGCCATTGATACATATGACAATTCAGACAGCTAAAGTGATGGACTCTAATAGTACAGAAGAGTCTGTCGTCGTCTGTTTTCTTAGTGAATCTTTAGGCCTTAAGCCATTTGTTAGCTGCTCTACATGGCACAGGACTCCATATTAAATTTTTATTAAAGGAATCAGTTGGCTTGACCATGAGCCACTTTCCAAAAATCAGGCAATACTGTTCTCATTAAGGTAAGGCTGAGGACTCCTAACTCCCCTTGAAGTCAGTGGAAGCTGCGGATGCTCAATCTCTCTCTGAAATTCAAGACATTGGTTTTATTGAGTTTTCTAAAAATCTCATAGTTTAGTACATATTTTAAACGCAAAGCCTAAAATCATTAATGTAAAAATGACACTATTATAGTATAATTATTAAAATAGGAGTACAAAAAAAGCATCACACCCTAGTGACTTTGTTTAGTCTTTTGTTCCCTTACTTAAGGCCAGTCCTGCAAATATTTAGGCATGTGAGTGACACTTTTCCTGCAGGTAGTCCCAATAAAACCAGTTCATGTTTATAGATATTTGCAGGATCAGAACCTTGGGGCCCAGTCCTCCTCCTGTTAAAGTAAATGGCACAGCTCCCACTGACTTCAGTGGGAGTACTATTAGGACCCTTAGTGGCTGAGCAAACTATTTCAGCCTTTTTTTTGTGTATATTAAAAAAGGTTTCAAGCTGCAACCAGTCTGCCTAGTGTCAGACTTAAGTGAAGTTTTATGGTCTTACCTCAAACCCGTGAAAAAGTGGATACTAGCTGTAGCAACATTAGATATTTTCTGAGCCACTACATTTCAACAGAGTATAGCCAGTGACTGATATTAATTTTATAAAATATGGACTTCCCTAGATTAGGGTAGTTTATCACCTGGGTTTTTTTAAAAAAATGCCTTTTCAGGTAAAAAGATCTGTGTTTTTAGGTATTCTTTTAAAGCTATGTTTTCTCAGAGATTTTGTCCTCAAGTGACTAATTCTGAGCTATTCCAGCAAGGCAAAGAGACTATAATGCCAAATAAAATGGACACATCCATTATTTCCATATATTTTGGCCTCATAAAAGAAAATGTACTTGGGACCGGATCATGCCCCACAGTATCCATGAGCTGAGGGGAACCTTTGGACACAGATCTACCTTATCACACATGGAAGAGGTAAGGAGTAACCTACTTCTGCAGCACCACCCTACCCCACCTGGCAGAAATCTCTCTGTGGGTCTTGAGTCTGTTGTGGGGGAGATGACAGAGGCTGGGAGAAGAGTGGGCGAGCTAGGCATATGGCCATGGAATATAAGCAGAAAAGATAATGCAGCCATTTTTCTACAGAGGCAGCCATGGCCAGCGGGAGCTTGGCTTTGCTGTCAAGGGGAAGAGCTCCATGCGGATCATTGGGAATCCAGGGTTTCTTCAATGAGTGGGAAGGGAGGGAAGGCTTAATTCTGCCTCCCCCCTCCAAAGGAGTGAGTTGAGTGGAGCTCTGCAAGGGTTTCATGGAGATTTCCTCCTCCAAAGCCCGCTCCTTTGATCAAGAGGGAACATAATCCAGCTTTTGGCTTCTAAAAGCCTATGCTGACAATATATAGGCTTTCAAATCATTAATCTGTTTGAAATTGACCTTCCCAGTAAGAAAGCTAGAAACATATTAACTCTTTATTTCAATTCAAGTTATTGCTCATTCAGTGTTGATAACTTCTGCTCACTCTTACTGCCACTCCAGAATTTTTCCCAATAATAGCTGTCTTTCCTGTTTAAAAAATAGGCGAGAGAAAAGTCAGAACAATCACAGGTTATCTTTGATTTCATTGACAATGAAGGAGAAATAGAAGCTATCCTTGAAAATTCTGCAGGAACTTTTTAAAGTAATGAAACTGTGTCATGTTAGTATTCAAAAGAGAAATCCCATCAGCGGTGAAGCTGTCTTGAAGACAGTGTCTTCATCTATATTAAATAGTTACAATTTAATATTAAGGGCCCAGTCCTGTAGAGCCTTTTCCACACATCTTCTGTGGGAAATAATATGGATCCACAGGACTGTAACTCAACCTGAGCTGAGGCTCCTTTCGTATGTTGGGCCTGATTTTGGAAGATGCTGAGCTTGAAAGCTGAAGGTGTTCAGCACAACCCTGAACGGGACACTTTGTGTGCACCCAAGAATGCTATTGACCTCAGTGAGAGATTTAGGTGTACAGAAATATAAGACAGGGCCCCAGAGCTAGGAATCTAAGGTTGGCATATGGCTAATATTTTCTCCCCAAAGATAGGAAAGGACCAAGTTGCATCGAACTTTTGAATTTATTAGCTTTTCTTATTAGCATGACTCACCATCTTAATATTATTTAAATGTAGTTTGTATATTTTATTGATTATTGAGACATCTAAAATTCCAGTGTGTTACTGATTTAATAACCTGGGGTTGTACAATTAAGTACAAAATGTTCAGTATTTTGGCAGTTTTAAAATAGGACATTACGTACTCCATAGAAATTTTCTTCTTGGCATTGTAGATCTGGGTCCTGTAAACAGGCATTTGTGGGATGTACTTTTTTAAAAAATTAGATTCGAAATCCATATGGAAAGTAGTTTGTGTGCATGTACAGTAAATGCTTTTCCAAATGTATTTAATGTGATATGCCCGAATCCTGGAAAGAAAACCATGCGAATGGAGTCCTGTGCCTGTACAGAGTACAGCTGAAGTCAGTAATGTCAGTTGCCTGATCACCCAGTTCTCTCTGTGGGACTGGTGTCTTGGGCAGTTCTTGTTGATTTTAATGACCGGACGTGTGTGTCTAGGTATTTTGCCAAAATTTATAAATTGAATCTATTTTTTTTAACAATGGACTTTTTTATTTTGCATTTGTGTGAGCTATAGCTAAGCAAACACACCTTGAAACAATTGTTTTAAAAATTTTAAAAAAGTGTGATGGTCAAAATAGTGTCAGCCAGATTTCATCCTGGAATGTGTTTTATGGTCAACTTTTATAAATTCTTAGAAAAAGGGCTTTGAAATGAAAATCTGGTGTCACTGAGCCAAATTCTGTACTCGTTCTAGGCAATGGAGTTGCAGAGAGTGCAGCTCTGGACAGAATTTTGCTCACTGGCCATAGCAGTGTGAAGAGCTCTTGTCATAGTTACATTTTATAACACCCTTTTGCAATTAGATTCACTAGAGCAGTTTTTTAAAGCCCTGATGGGATCATTCTGACTCAGTGGTTGTCCACACAGGCATAAGGGTCTGTGCTACTGTAATCAATTGTAGGATTTGGGCCTAAATATTAGAGAGAGTGTGTGTATGCACGCACAATTTATTAGAAACCCATCGGTTCAGGCCCTGCTCCTGCAATATGATGCATATTCAGAGACTGCTTCTATACAGAGCTCCATTGACTTCAGTGGGAGCTGTGCACTGGCGTAAAAGTCTGCTCCCATGAATCACTTTGCAGGATCAAGGCCTTATTTAGAAATCCTGCAATGATGGCCCCCGTTAAGTCTGACAATTGGCATAATATGAGATGGCATTCATGGTAAAATAAGAGGGCTTGGAATGAAATTATTAATTTTAGAAGCTAAAATATCTGCCTTTAAAAAAAAAATCAAAGCTAATATTTATATAAGGTCCTTCTTTTGTTTTGCTTTGAAAAGTTGTCTTGCCTACTGCCTAAAACATATGGCAGCAAACAGCAGATTTATGTTCTGGCATGTCTGTACTATTGTGTTTGTTTGTGTTTCTCTATGATTTTGTTCAGTACTTAAAGCTGTTCATTTATTGCACAAAGTCGTTTTGTTAGTCAGTGGCTATGTTATCTTAATGCCTATATTTATTTTTAAAGGAACGTCTTTTCACGTTTTTTTTCCAACAGAATCTGTAAATAAGATTTTTTTTATGCACTTGACACACAAGTATTATTTTCGTCCTTCATTGTCTTTCCCTTTTTTAATGGTCACATGTTAAACTTATTTTGAGGCAGCAGTTTTTTGTGGGATGCTGTTAAATATCCAGGTGATCAAATGATTTTTTTCTAGGGATCTCTCATGTATTTAGCACTATTTAGTTGATTGCTTATTAAAATTTGCTGTATTATTTCCCTTACTCAAGAATGTAGTTATGATCTAACTGCTTGAAACCATATTTAAAACATATCTTCTCTCATATTCATTGAACAATTCCCTCTTATTTTAGCAAATACTGTTGTGATCATAGAGCACGCTTTATCCAAAAAGATCCCAAAGCACATTACAAAACTAATTTGGCAATCCTGCAAGGAACATCATGTGGACAGACCCCTGCACCCATGTGGAGAACTCCATCAGTGGGCTTCTGTGCCAGCATAGAGGTCTGTTCACAAGAAGATCCTTGTACAAAGGTTTTTGACAGGCTGGGGCTATGCAGCCTATATATTCTGAAGTGTAGCCACCTCTGGGGTTAAACATGGTTCCTGTTTAACACTCACAGCAATACTAAACATTGTAGTACAGGAAGTGAAGAATATCAGCTCTGACAGATAGCAGATGGATGTTGAGGTAGGTACAATGTATTTATCCACATTGGAATTTGATGAGGACAACAGGGTTAATATCTCTTATTCTGTCCCACAAAAAACATGATACTTATGATCATCACTAGTGATTAAGACCTCATTTTACATTTCTCCTGCAATTTCAGTGTCCCCTACCACCATGTCCCAAGGTGTTGAGATAGTAGGTGATAGTTTCCTCTAACTACTAATCTATCAACATCACTTCCTGCAGCACTCGGTATTTGAGTAAAGATGTCCCATCCATGCACGGACAGGCATAATGCTGCTTAGCTTAGATCTGACATCATAGCCTGAAGGTTTTTGTTTTTGTTTAACTATTACCTGGCATTTCATTTTTTTTTAAACCCAAACCACTTGTATTTTAGGTTCAATTTGTGCCACAGAAGGTTGTAAAGAGTGCGCTGTCACTCACATTTTCAGCCCTTAGAGATACAGATTATAATTAACTTCCCACTAGCTGCATATATGTGAAGTTAGTAGTTAAATGATTGGCTAACAAATAACATTTGCATAAACCATGCTGTGCAGACTTCTAAGTGAATATAAAGTAAAGTATTTAAAATAGAGATTTATTTTCATACTTGTATAGCGAGCAGATTCAGTGAACTTTAGTTTTATGTGCCAAGTTTAATTACGGACTATGTGTTAAAAAAGTGTGCAATAAAATAAACAGGCCCTATAGTGTGAAACAATTGTTTTGAAACTTTGATTTATTCTGTTTACAAATATGACTGCAGGAACTGTGGTGTTTGTGCTTGTTGTTTCTCCTCAAAACTACAGATCATTCCAACCACTGTGTAATTTTCTACATATGTTTAAAAAGAACCACGTGTTGTCTATTACATATTGCTGTACAATAAAGTGTGCATTAGTGGCTATTCAATAGGGTTTATTTTTTTCCAGTTTGCCACTAAGCTGCACCCATAAATATGTTGTTTAATGAAATACAGTACAAGTGAGTAACTTTATTTCCCCAAAGCAACTGAATGGCAGACTCTGGACAGCAGTGCACTAACAATTAGTATACCAACTAGAGTGGGTGACATTTTTCAGATTAATATTTTCACCTAAAAATGCAATTTGGTTGACCCAAAACTATTCCTGAATTTGTGTTGGATTTGCTGAATACTTTCAGCCACAAATTTCTTCCAGGCTAGATCCACAAGGGGACTTAAGCACCATTCACAAAATAGAAGAGCTCCTGTCACCTCCCTTATGTCCAATAGCATTTAAGGCACTTACCTAGGATGTGGGAGAAACAGATTTAAATCCCTGCTCTTCAGGAGAAACTTGAACTTGGATCTTCCACAACCAAGGAGAGTGCCCTAACCACCAGGCAATAGGGTACTCTGAGGTGGGCTCTCAATCTCTCCTGTTGAAGCTGTTCCACTTTTTATGACCTACTTAAATATTCACTGGGCCAGAGAGTGAGACTGTTGGGGTTAGGGCACGGACCTAGGTTCTAGATCCTGCTCAAATAAATATTTTATACAGAGTGGAACAGCTTCAACAGGAGAGACAGAGGGACTAGTGCACCAGCATTTTGAATAGCCCAGTAGATAGGGTACATACCGAAACTGTAGAAGACAGCAGTTCAACTCCCTGTTCTGAATCAGGCAGAGTTCCTTCTCTACCACAGACTTCCTGTGTCACCTTGGGCTGACCAGTCTCTCTCCTTCGGTTCCCATCTGTGACATGGGCTTAACAATGCTTCCCTCCTAATGGGGTGATGTGATAATGGGAGGCGGGGCATGTAAGTACATTACAGGGATAGAATAGTCTGCTAATTTTGCCTTTAGAAGTTGTCACTGGAGCTTGTAGGAAATTTTCATAACAATGATCTTCTGATGGAAAATTCATTTTCTACAAAATCAGTTTTCTGTGGAAAAATTTCAGTTGCCCATCAGGAAACTGCTCACAGCTCACAGCATCCCTGTTGCTTGGCAGACTGCCTGGCAGGCCTCTGGGGGATATATTTACACTGCAAGTAAACACTCCCCGCCTGGCCCATGCAGTTGACCTGGGCTGGTGGGGCACAGGCTAAGGGGCTGTTGAACTGCACTGTAGGCTTTCAGGCTTAGCTCTAGCTCCCTGTGAGGTGGGAGGGTCCCAGCGCTTGGTCTGCAGCCTGAACCCGGACAGTTACACCATAGTTAAACAGCCCCTTAGCCCAAGCTCCATAAGCCTAAATTAGCTGCATAGGCCAGTCATGGGAGTCTAATTGCAGTGTAGACATATCTTAGGAGCCCAAACTTCCAGGCCTTGTGGCTTCTTAGCAGCCTGGAAGCTCTGGGAGCCCCAACTCCCAGGCTGTCCAAGCTGGCTGGCTCATGGCCTCGTGGTCTCCCAGGTTTCTGGGTCACTCTGGGACCTTAAAACCTTAAAAGTTTAAATGAAATATTTGAAATTCCAATTCAGTTGCGAATGTTTAAATTTAAAATTTAGTTGCAGAACACTTTTAAAAAAAAGTCGGACTTTCCCACAAAATGGTAATGCCAGTTTCTGTCCTGCTCGAGTGGGCACAAAAGATCTTTACTGATTGGCTTCCTGCTATAGTTTTAAAGAAAAAAATACACATCCTCATGGTGTGACTCTGCCACTTGCCTCAGATAACTTGACCTCAGTATTTGCAGTAATGTAGGTATTGCACATCATAAACCTAGGTAATTATTTATAGCTCCATACATGCACACTTTTCAGAACAAAGACTGATAGAGTACTACCTAGGCTAGTTGACACTCTAAAGCCTTGATGGTAGGATGACAAATGGGAATGAGGAAATGAAAATATTACCACATCCGAGGTAGAAGCCAAACTCGAACAGCTTAATGGGACTAAAGCGGGGGGCCCAAATATTCTTCATCCAGGAATATTAAAGGAACTGGCACATGAAATTGCAAGTCCATTAGCAAGAATTTTTAATAAATCTGTAAACTTAGGGGTTGTACCATATGACTGGAGAATTGCTAACATAGTTCCTATATTTAAGAAAGGGAAAAAATGTGATCCGGGTAACTATAGGCCTGTTAGTTTGACATCTGTAGTATGCAAGGTCTTGGAAAAATTTTTGAAGGAGAAAGTAGTTAAGGACATTGGGGTCAATGGTAATTGGGACAAAATACAAAATGGTTTTACAAAAGCTAGATCGTGCCAAACCAACCTGATCTCCTTTGAGAAGGTAACAGATTTTTTAGACAAAGGAAACGCAGTGGATCTAATTTACCTCGACTTCAGTAAGGCATTTGATACGGTAATTATTAGCTAAATTGGAAAAGATGGGGATCAATATGAAAATTGAAAGGTGGATAAGCAGCTGGCTACAACGGGTCACACTGAAAGGTGAACTGTCAGGCTGGAAGGAGGTTACTAGTAGAATTCCTCAGGGATTGGTTTGGGGACCAATCTTATTTAATTTTTTTATTACTGACCTTGGCACAAAAAGTGGGAATGTACTAATAAAGTTTGCGGATTACACAAAGCTGGAAGGTATTGCCAATACAGAGAAGGACCAGGATATCATACAGGAGGATCTGGATGATCTTGTAAACTGGAGTAATAGTAATAGGATGAAATTTAATAGTGAAAAGTGCAAGGGCATGCTTTTAGGGATTAATAACAAGAATTTTTGTTATAAACTGGGGACACATTATTTGGAACTAACAGAAGAGGAGAAGGACCTCGGAATATTGGTTGATCACAGGATGACTATGAGCTACCAATGTGATATGGCGGTGAAAAAAACTTATGCGGTCTTGGGATGCGTCAAGCGAGGTATTTCTAGTAGAGATAAGGAGGCGTTAGTATCATTATACAAGGTACTGGTGAGACCTCATCTGGAATATTGTGTGCAGTTTTGGTCTCCCATGTTTAAGAAGGATGAATTCAAACTTGAACAGGTACAGAGAAGGGCTACTAGGATGATCCGAGGAATGGAATACCTGTCTTATGAAAGGAGACTCAAGGAGCTTGGCTTGTTTAGCCTAACCAAAAGAAGGCTGAGGGGAGATATGATTGCTCTCTATAAATATATCAGAGCGATAAATACCAGGGAGGGAGAGGAATTATTTAAACTCAGTATCAATGTGGACACAAGAACAAATGGATATAAACTGGCCATGGGGAAGTTTAGACTTGAAATTAGACGAAGGTTTCTAACCATCAGAGGAGTGATGTTCTGGAACAGACTTCCTTGGGGAGCAGTGGGGGCAAAAGACATATCTGGCTTGAAGACTAAGCTTGATAAGTTTATGGAGGGGATGTTATGATGGGATAGCCTAATTTTGGCAATCAATTGATCTTCAACAATTAGCGGTAGATATGCCCAATGGCCTGTGATGGGATGTTAGATTGGGTGGGATCTGAGTTACTACAGAGAATTATTTCCTGGGTGTCTGGCTGGTGAGTCTTGCCCACATGCTCAGGGTTTAGCTGATCGCCATATTTGGGGAAGGAATTTTCCTCCAGGGCAGATTGGCAGAGGCCCTGGGTTTTTTTTGCCTTCCTCTGCAGCGTGGGGCACAGGTTACTTGCTGGAGGATTCTCTGCACCTTGAAATCTTTAAACCACAATTTGAGGACTTCAATAGCTCAGACACCAGTTAGGGGTTTGTTAAAGGAATGGGTGGGTGAGATTCTGTGGCCTGCATTCTGCAGGAGGTCAGACTAGACGATCATAATGGTCCCTTCTGACCTCAAAGTCTATGATTCTATCCTGCAGATGTGTGTCAGAAGCATTACACCTGTGTTTAGTCCTGCTGAGTTCAATGAAGTGCACACGTACCTAAAGTAAAGTTACTCACATGCTTAAATGTTTGCAAGATTGGGGTCTAAATTAAGAGAACTATAAGATTAGGCAATGCCATAGGGAGGTGGCAGGAAATAGCGTAAGAGGAGGACAATGATTGTGTGTGACCAGGTACTATTGGAAAAACTTTAAGGTGAAATTGGCAACTTTTTAATGTTGTTCATTGTATAACAACCTGGAATATTAACACAGATTGATTATTCACTCGGTGCTAAGCGTTGAACTTTCGAGACATATTCTATGGCAGCCTACTGCAAACTTATGGCAGCCTACTGCAAATCTTTTAGGTTTTTAAATTTGCACTCACTTTCACTTGGTGAACTACCATCAGCTTGCTCTGAATTGTGTTTATATGCCCGAGAACAGCCACAGCTATGCTGAGCACTACCTACGCCTACCCCTTGTAGGCGGGTGTTACAAACGATCTTCAGCTTTGCTCTGCTATTCTCTGAGTCAGTTGGGATAGGCTAGAGAGTGGAGTAACATTGACTGGCAATACAGTAGACTTTTCTTCCGAGGCGTAGAGCCAAATTCTGCCCCAGAATACATTGTACAATGCAATGACTGGGAATTTAAGCAAGAGATGCTTAAATTGGTTCTCTCACTTACACTAACATTCAGCCACATTCTGTTCCCATGTAAACAATGGGAACAATATGCTTAGGGTTATAACTAGAGGAGGCAATTGGGTGACAGGGAGCAGGGGTAGAGGAATAACTATTTTAATCAAGGAATAAATTAATCGTATTCACCCTACTTCCAGGACCCAAAGTGAAAAGTTAAAACAGGAGATTTAATATTTCCTTTAACATCCATCTTTACTTTTAGACCGCTTTCTCCCCCGTTCCTACAATCCATTCTGCCTGTGGCTTTAAAACTGTAAGAACTATAGCATGGAAAATTGTTTTGTCCCCCTTTGCAACATAAATGTTTAGTTTCTGTTCCTCTTAGGATAATTTAAATGGTCTTAAACACCATTTTGGGGATAATACTTTTTAACCACAGTTAATATTTAATAACCAATACATTCATCATGCAGTAGGAGCAAGTGTTATTGTCCTAAATAAGGGACAATATCATGTTATTGATTTTATGGGGTATGCTGGTTCATAATCTATTAGTTATATGAAAAACAAACCCTGAGAGAGTACAGGATGTAATTATCCTTATCCCACAAAGTGCTAAATTGTGCTGAAAGCATGAGATGCAAGGCTCAAAAACAAACAACAAAAACCCCAAAATGAAATAGCGCTACAGTCTATAGACCCTTTGGACATTTGCATAAATACAGACCCCAGCTCCATTCACCTGAAAGGCTCTCAATGTAGCATTTTTGTGTATTTTATATTGGTCTAATGGCCCCTTATGATAATCCTGCAGGTCTCCTGAAGGGTCCCTTTTAGCTGGCTTGCATTTCAAACAAAGGCAGAAGTCACTATTGTAAAGAAAAAAGAAGCAAGCAGATCTATTCCTAACACTGTCACTGGATGAACTTGGGCAAATCAATAAACCTTTGAGCCTCACTTTTCCATTCTGTAAAATAGAGATAGCAATAGCTATTGCCTTTAGGAAAGTGCTTGGAGATCCTTCTATAGATGGAAAGTTTTACTTTTACTATATATCTGCCTATCGCCCTTTAGAAAAAATGCCAGACCCAACTGGGCACGTGCAGCAGGAAATGTTAACTTGCCCTTTAAAAATAGGTCTCTCTCCTTTTACACTTGGCTGCCTCTGGGTGCAGTTCCCACCAGCTTTGCTATTTTTTTCCCTAAAAAGATAATCGCATCCTTGTAAATGAGGGTCTCTCTCTTAAAAATAATAATAAAAAACAAAAATATTATTTTGGTGAAGGGGAGCAAGGTGGACTGTTTGCTCCTCCCTGAGCTCCTCCTCCCCATAACATATTCTGGTAAGGAAGAGCAGCAGGAATATTTCAGTTAAAAGAAAAATCAAAGCTGCTAAATTGTATGGTTGTAACAATGCCTATGACATCCCCTCTGCTGCTAGCAGCCCCGCTCCCAGTTGACTTCCCAACAGACCAACATCCACTACTTTTTGGTAAGTAGATTCTATTTCCTTGTGTAGCCTTTGTGGGACTATTTGATTCTGTCACACAGGTGTATCTCCTTAGGGATCCTTATTGGAATTGCCAGATAGACAGTTAAGACCTGTTTTGGAGGAACTGGTGGGAAGAGGCCATCTAATCTAAAACTCTTTAAATTGAGTAGCTGGTAGAGGCTGGGGTTGGGTTTGACTTTTATTTTAATTAAAGAAGTTCACTCAGTTTCAATATACTGTCCAGTCCAATCTAAAACAAAGTACAATATATTGATAAATGAAACAAATTAAAATGCCAGATTTTGAACATGGTCCCCATCAATATCGGATTTCAAAAAATGTATTTGCTAATTTTTCTTTCTTAAAAATAGAATTACAATATGCAGTACAATATAAAAATGTGTACTTAGCTTTCTGCCCACCACTATCTAGATTTCTGATACCACTCACATACATGTATGTTCTTTACCAAACAGACTCTGTCCATATTATAGAGCTGTAGCTCACAATTTTATCATTATTTTTGTGATCAAGATGTTCTTGCAAGGCACTATCATCCATCTCCACAAATAAATTTTTTATGAATCTCAGAGACTTCCCTCTTCTCAGAATTAGGCTTTTGGTCTAAGCAAGGGCAATAGCGATCCCATGTTTTAAAACATACCTGCGTGGCCTTCACATTCTGTGATGGCGCATTAACATGACATACAAATGCCTCTCATTTTTACAAGAAATGTTTTATCACTGTTTATAAATTAACAAACATCCACATTATACAGGCTCACAGCTGGGTGGGAGACATACTTTCATGAAGAATCTCTGGACTCGTGATGCCAAGGCTGCCTACAGCAGATCAGGCCTGCCATGGAAAGGATGGTTACAAATCACTTTGTACTGTATGGTGTCTTCTCAAAGCCAAATCTCTCAGAGCAGAGGGTGCTGTGTTTACAACTGCTTGCATAGGAGATGCATAATAAATAAATCAAATAATGGAGAACTTGAAACATTTGTAGTTGAAGTAGTACGTGTTTTTCCTCCCTTGGTATTCTACTGATAAGTAAATTGTCTCATTAGACTGACCCCCCACCTGGTAAGGTAACTCCCATCTTTTCATGTACTATGTATAAATATACCTGCTACTATATTTTCCACTCCATGCATCTGATGAAGTGGGTTTTAGCCCATGAAAGCTTATGCTCAAATAAATTTTTCGTCTCTAAGGTGCCACAAGGACTCCTTGGTTTTTTTTTTCAGAAATGTTACCGCTCGTGCTTATTTTCAATTTTAGCCAAAAAACAATGCCTGTGTTCTGACCTTAATAAGAGCATTAATGGTAAAGTCATCTCTAGTCAGAGTCCTATCCTGGAGAGAGCCTAAATTTAAATTAACTGAAGCCTAAATGTGATCCTTGACAGAGGTGTAACCCTTTTCACCCTAATCCATTGTGGAACCAAAAAGAGTACGGAGAAATCTGTGCAAGACCGCTCTTGTTAAGCAACCTCTAGTTCTGAGAGGCGGCCGCAAATATACTCAGTAGGCTGTTGCTCCTCTCTGTTAAGCAACCATTGTCAAGTCTCTTGAGTGCTTGTTTAAGAGATGTCAGTTTAATGGAGGGGGGTGTGTTCCTCCCAGCACCAGGAAACCATTCAGAGACATCCTGAGACCAAAGGACTAGATCGGGGGGTAAATAATGAACTCTAGTTGATTTCTTTTTTTAAAAAAAAAATGCAGGGAGATAGTAACTTTTCCCCAGCAGTTTTCAAAAAGATGAGGAGTATTCTTGTCAACTTTTTCTCTCAGTAATAGCCAGTTCTGAGTCCAAAGCTGTAGGAAAGATCTTGCTGAACACATAATGGCTACCACATTTGCCCACAGAGCATTAGTAGTATTTTACTGTAAAATTCTTTGGGCTACCTTGAATATAAAAGCCGCTATAAAAAAATTCACATTCTATTCCATAATTACTTGGGAATGTGAGTCACCATTTGAGTACAGAAACGCCTCGAGATGATCCTCTTCTGAGGTTGGCATGGCTGATTTAAGCTGCAAGGTGGTCCTAAGGAATAAATAGTGTCTTCCTAAAGATTTCATGGATCATTTGAGCACTACAGTTCTTTCAGAATAAATGTGCTCCTTAAAGAGGAACATGAATAATTTGAACAGTGAAGTGCTTTGATGGGCATGAAATCTGTTCCCATTGAAAGGGGAATGCACGTGGATCATTTGGTGTGTGTGTGTAACTGTGAGTGTGACATTTTTCTGCCTCTTAAAAATGATACAAGTCTTTCTTTACTGTATTTACAAGTGACTATTGGGGTGGACTGTTGGGGTTTCTGCGGCATGTCTATACAGGCTCCCCAGAGAGCATGATGGCAAATAAAGCTTTGAAATAGTTCTGTATGGAGTATTACATTTTCAGTGTATAGATGGTGTTGAGTGTAAAATATTTTTGGAGATTCGCTTTGGAGAGTATTTTGCTGAAAGTAATGTGGTTCAATTCTTTTATTTTTCCAAATCATAGATCTTAAGGTGGGGATGCTCTAAGATCCCAATCCAGCAAAGCTGTTAAGTATGTGTGTAATTCTAAGACTGTATTTCCACTGAATTCAGTGGAACTATTCATATGCACAGTTATACATGGGTTTAAGCATGCTGGAGGGTTCTCTGCTCCTTGAGGTCTTTAAACTACAATTTGAGGACTTCAATAGCACAGATATAGGTGTGAGGTTTTTTTTGTAGGAGTGGTGGGTGAAATTCTGTGGCCTGCGTTGTGCAGGAGGTCAGACTAGATGATCATAATGGTCCCTTCTGACCTAAATATCTATGAATCTATAAGCACTTTGCTATCCTGGGGCCTTTTCTTAAAGGACAACTTCAGTAATTATTCTGCTAAGGTATAACAATTTTATTAAATAAGAAACTGCTCTTTCTCAGTATTAAAAAAAAACAATAAAACCCCAAAAGTGAGGTCCAGGATTGTCTTAAAAATTAATACATATATATTATTTTAAATTTGCCTTCTGTTTGCTTTTTTTTTTTTTTTTTTTTTTTTTGAGCCTGTAAGGGGAAACTGCCTGTCTGCAAACAGTGAGAATTTCAGGATCAAAATTCAATCTAAAATTCACATGCAAAAACGCAGGCCTCACTGCTGGCTGCGTAAAGGGGAACTTCCCTAACCTAATCTTAACCTCCCCTTCCCCTGTTACCATGTAACTGAGGGGTATGCTACCCCAGAATTTGATCAAGCTAATTGCCGCCATATTGTGTGCAGTCAGCCACCATGAATTAATAAAATAGAATACCACGTAGTTAAGGGTTAATTTGGACAAGCAGGGCTTTTGGAAGCAAAGTCAAATACTTGCTGCAGGCTTGCAGTTTCTGCTAATCAGAATGAGAGGAGGGGAGAAAAGTGTCAACAAATTTTGAAACTGCTTGAAAATAAGTGGACGGAGACCTTGAGTTTGGGCACCTTTGAGATAGAAGCCTATTATGGCCAAGATTGTTAGGATTGTTTTGTTGATAAGTAGTTGATTGAAGTTGGAAGTGATGACCTAGTAGGGGTCACCATGAGCTATGTGTTTTGTAAAAATGAGTTATAAAAAGACTAGCTAATAGAGTGTACTTTTGGAGCGGTTCTCTGAAGCTATCCTGAGAGATTTTTTTCCTGATCCCCAGCGGCGAAGCAACCGGCCGTCGCTGACGTGCTGCTAATTACTCAATACTATCTCAGATTTTAGGTAATTATTTGGGATGTTCTAAACCTATTCCTTATGTTCGTGTGTGCTTAAATGTAATTAATAGTAGTTTTAGATAAGAGCATACTTCCTTAAATCACTCTTTCATCAGCTGGACATGCTGTGTTCCCATTGATTTATTTCTGACACAGCCTGCAGTGATTGTTGTTAGCCTGTCTCCTCTACTGCCCATCTCTCTCCCAGTACAACCTCTCTCCTCCTTCACTCGCATTTTCCCATAGTCTCCTGTCCCCAGCCCACCTGCCTTCACATTGTTCCTGTTTTCCCCTTCACAGTAATGTTCCCTTTGCTGTCACCTATTCCCTTGCACCTCTCAATTTTCTCTCATTCCTCTTCAGTGTCCTCCCTGCACCTCCCTCAGCCATATCTCCTTCTCTTCTTCAAGGGGAAACCACTTCCCACATACTTCTGTCTCCTCATGGTTTTTTGTCCAGCCCATTAAACATAGCATCTAGGAGGTGGCCATTTTGCCTGCCTGAGTTGGCAGTTTGGCTTCAGTCTAATTGAAAATAGTGGGAGGTGGTAGCCATTATTACTACTCTTTCCCTTTGGATAGGAGTGAGCAGAAAAAGAGAAATACAGGAAGTGATAGGGGGGTGTGTGTGTGTGCGCTTCAGGGCTGAAGCATGTTGATAGTATTTGAGTGATTCCAGTAGAGCCTAGTGTCCCTGATCAAGGCTCCATTATGCCAAATGCAGCACAGACATGAAAAGTCACTAAAGGCTGAGGAAGAAAGAAGCTCTTTACCTTCACTTGTAAAAACATTGACACAAAGTGTCCTTGCACATCCCTGGCTCTTTGATTTTAGCTACGCCCCTGGCTGCACCATACTGCTGCACCTGGGTCTAGCTATTGCTGGAGACACAAGATATGAAAGGTTGCTTATGGGAAGAAGATTGTTTTTCCTTTGGACAGGTCTCGGCACTGAGCTCGTGTATAAAAGGTGTACAGTGTTTGTTTTTTTGACAAAACACTGGTTGTACCTGAAAAGCTTATCCCATCAGAGAACACTATGGAAACTTGGTACTTTGCTTAAATAATAATTATTTGGAGACATCTCCAGTTCAGTGAAATAAAGATTGAAGAATTAGCAGTAATTTAAAGGGGAAAACCTTCTAACCCTTAAAAGAATATTTGTTAAACACCTTAAGAAAACTAGAAAGCTAGTATCTGTCTACATTAGCAATGCTTGTACTACTGTAGTCATGGTCTTGCAAATTCCTAATATAGATGCCCCATACTGGTGTAAAGCAGGGCTCACACTGGTGTGGTTTCCTATGGTGATTAAGCAGCGTAAATTACAATCTAAATGAGATTTGAGCAGCAATGTGTCTGAATTAGGGTTTTTCATCAAAGTAAGTACATTAATGTAGTAAATTTGTAAACCTTGCCCACTATTGACAGATCCTAAGTAAAAGGTTAAATTTAAGTAAATAAATGAAACCTAAAAATACCCCCCCACCTGCCCTTTTCCCTCAGAAACAGAGGAAAGTATGGAAATGCAGAGGTAAGATCACTCAAACAGCTTTTCTATTGCAAAATATAGACTCTGGAAATTTTTTTAATGTGTGTGTGTATATATATATATATATATATATATATATATATATATATATTTAAAGAAACCCTGCGGCTGGATCATGGTTTTTCATTAAAAATTCTGCATATTTTTAAAAAAAAATCTTCTAGTCTCGGTATCAGATACATCATTAGGTATCAAATGTCACTACATGTTCATCACTTACTTATCTTTTATCATACAAAATATCAGGCCCAATTGGACTCCCATTGAAACCAGTTGGAATGCTGCACATGGAGAATCTTCAGAGTTAAGGCAATAGTCTTTCATTTAACAAATATATATAAACCTTTTATTAACATATCTGATACTGAGGGCCTTACCAATGCCTCCCATGCTGCAAACACACACACATAACTGGATTTGCATGATCAGAGTTTAATCCCTATTTCCTCTTCTTGGTAAATTATGGCCATTAATTGTACTATCATTTCCATTAATACAAATACAGTAGTTACCAATTTATCCTGTCATTTTTTGCCCTTTGTAAAATTCTAGAAATTACACATTTTCATGAGATTTGTTTTATTTTTTCTCACTTGAGTTTCACAAATCTGTACATATCTAACCAGTACTACAGCAGTTGTGAATTTTTTTTTTCATTTTTACAATAAAATCAAACCTCAGACCATATGGAGTTGTTCAGCCTTTTGTAGCAATCAATTCCAAATGATTTTCTATCTCTGAAATTCAGGCTGAAAATCAAATCTAACCTTGCAGCCTTTGTAATGGAAATAACTCTGCAGAGAGAATGATAGTTAGCTATCTCTGAGGAGCTGCTGGTATTTTGTTGTTGTTGTTGTTGGTTTTTTTAATCTATAGACTATATTACAGGTTTGCTGAAATAGTGGTTTGAGCATTGGCCTGCTAAACCTAGGGTTGTGAGTTCAATCCTTGAGGGGGCCATTTAGGGATCTGGGGGCAAAAATTGGGGATTGGTCCTGCTTTGAGCAGGGGTTTGGACTAGATGACCTCCTGAGGTCCCTTCCAACCCTGATAATCTATGATTCCATAATCATACAACAGAAAGTAGTGATAATTTCTGTTAAGTTTGTATACTGAAGCATTCCTCCTTTGTTTATTCAAACCCTTCATTTAAGAAACTTCATTCAGATATTAGGCTTAGCAATTTTTGCAGTACACAATTGGTCACTGCAACCTGGGTGAAAAACCTTTAAGAGCAAATATAGTACATAATTACTAGTTATTTGTAAAAAGAAAAGGAGTACTTGTGGCACCTTAGAGACTAACCAATTTATTTGAGCATGAGCTTTCGTGAGCTACAGCTCACTTCATCAGATGATGAAGCTCACGAAAGCTCATGCTCAAATAAATTGGTTAGTCTGTAAGGTGCCACAAGTACTCCTTTTCTTTTTGCGAATACAGACTAACACGGCTGTTACTCTGAAACTAGTTACTTGTAGCCACTAGAGGACAGCAACGTCCTAGATAACAAATGTTTTCTAACTATTTTAGTACCTCAGGTTAGATTGGCATGCAGAAAAAAATCATCATTAAAAATATATGCAATCAAAAAAAGTAGGTTATTATAGCGGCACGTTCAGGCTGCGCTAGTTAAGTCTGTCAGCATTTCCCCTGTAAGCCCCCTTTTTCGAAGGGTTTATCACTCAGCTGTGAAAATTTGCTCTAGGCAAAGCCTGACATACCAACGTCTCAACCCTGGAGCAGATTTCTTTTTGCCGTATTTTATTTCAGTTGGCTTGGCTCCTTTTAAGTTACAGTGTGGGAAGTAGTAGATATTTTTTATGGTTGCAGAGACTTAGCTGTTGTCCTAAAATGCAAAAAATGTTTGGGTTGGGGTTTTTATGATTGTGAAAATGAATTACTACAGGTCAGTTGCCCCTAATGAGAAGAAAGTTCAATGTGGTATTTGGAGGAAAGGTTAGAAAAATGGACTCTAACTCTTCTTTGTCTGAATTACACTATCCAAATATATTGTATAGTATTGGGATTGGACACCACATTTTTGTATTTTGGAGTGTCTTATGGGTCGGAGAGATTACTCTGTTAAAGGGTCCTTTTTCATGCAGATACTGATAGGCTGAATTTGTTAAGGTTGAGTGAATACAAAAAGTCTGGAAGAAACAAAATGTCCTTAATCAATACTGGGTCTTGTCTAAATTAGTTTTTGGTTGTGTTATGACTTGACTGACAGTTAATTTAAGTGAATTAACACGATTGTAAATGCCAGTCTGATCACTCCCCAGATGTTTGTTGGTACTTTTGCCCATTTGATCAATGCTGCAAATGTTTGTTCTTTATCCCAGTGATCAGCCTAGCATAATGGAAAAAAACAAAAACCACTTGTAGCTGGGTATTCCACAATAGCTTTTACAAACAGGTTAAGTGTCTCTAGTTAACTGCCAATCCATTAACTTTAGGTAAAAAATGTCTAAGATAGATATAGCATGGGGCTTGTTAACTTGGCTCTTACTCAGGTGTTGCCCCTATAGGCTAAAGCCTGAGTAAGACTTTCACTTGGGCTGGTAACACCATCCCCCCGCCCCCCATGCATTGTGGATATAGGTTAAGCCACCTGAGTGCTGATAGTCCTCCAGTGCCTTTCCACAATTCCCCCATTGTGCCCAGGAGGGACAAGTTTTACCACAATTGATTGGGAAAGAATCATATAGCAGCTCAGCTTTAGTGCAGTGCTATGACTCATGGGATATGATCCCAGAAGTCCTAGTGACATGGACAGGTGAGTGTAACACCACTGTGGGCCTGAGCACGGGCACGGACATGCCCAGCTTTTAAAGTTTTGTGGGTATTTCTGTGCTCAGCACTGCAAGGTCCAGGTGACTTGGATGACAAAGTCCCATTTTCTAAAGTAACTTATGGTTGGGTGGTTCACCTGAGAGGTGGCCATTTCCTGTTCAAATCCCTTCTCACCTTCAGGAGGAGGGGTAACTTGAACTACGGTTTGCCCACTAAGTCAAAGGTTATAAGGGAAGCCCTTCTTCTCAGTGTCCCCCCTCCCCGGCCCTTTAGTTTCAGGCCCTACATGCTACTTAGGTGTTTAACCACCTTTCTATCTTCCCCCCAGTTTGTGGATTGTAAGCAGAGTAAGGCACCTCCCTGCAGCCTGGACTTATGTGCCTGTTTCCATGAGAGGGACACGGTTTACAACATGCCTTCTGGTTGGTAGTTCCCCATCTAGTGTGTTGGCTTTGTGGATTGCAGCGTAAGGTGCCTATCTCTCCAGGTGCCTAATTCAGAATTTGTGAATTGCAGGGTTGCTTCCTGTGATTTTTCTAGGCACCTAAAAATTAGGTGCTGTGTCTCTGAGTCATACTATCTAAGCTTATTGGAGGATCTGAACCTACTTGTCTAAGTTACTTTGAAAAATGGGATTTAGGTATTTAAGTCCTTTAGGCCTTGCAATGCTGAGTGAAATAATGCCTAAAAACCTGGGCTCCAGTAACTCAAGTGTGGCTTTGCAACATAGCTGCTCAGATCTGGGTGCTGATCACCTGGGTTAACTCTTCAGGTGAGCTGGGCAGTGAAGAGCAGTTATATGTTGCAGAGGATTTTGAGATTTTAAAATTTGGTTTAGTTCCAATTTGGAACATAACTGAAACGTCTCAAAATTTTTTCCACAACGTTGAATTACTGTTCTGTCTAGCCTGACTGGGAGCCCTGGCTCTGGGACAGTCACCTGGCAAGATGCTGAGGAACTATGAGCCTAGGGTTATGTCCACACTGAAGCTGAAAGCAAGCCTCCCAGGTGGGGTAGACAGACTTGTTTTAGTGGGACTCATGCTGGCATGCTAAAATTAACTGTGTGGATGTTGTGGCACTGGAGAGGATCGGGCTAGCCACCTGAGCTGGACCCAGCGGGTAGGGTGGGCTGGGGTGGCAAGCTCAAACTGCTGTTGGTACTGTAGTGTATGCACTACTATTTGAATGTGCTAGCATGAGTCTCTCTACCTGGGCTTGATGGTTCACTCATAGCTGCAGTGTAGATGTACTCTGGGAAGCCTGGCTGCCAAGGAGATGTGAAGCCAGGGCTACCAAAGGTTTGTGAAGTGGTTAGACCAACAGTTACTGGCATATTAGCTAATTTGAGTTAATTCGCAATCAACTGTGTTGTAACTTGAGTCAGTCAAAAACTCCAGTTTAGGCAGACCAACATCCTGTAACTGTCTGACAGATTGATAGTCCATGTAAAATATTGACAGGTTTCAGAGTAACAGCCGTGTTAGTCTGTATTCACAAAAAGAAAAGGAGGACTTGTGGCACCTCAATTTATTTGAGCATAAGCTTTCGTGAGCTACAGCTCACTTCATCGGATGCATACTGTGGAAACAGCTCACTTCATCGGATGCATACTGTGGAAACTAGTTTCCACAGTATGCATCCGATGAAGTGAGCTGTAGCTCACGAAAGCTTATGCTCAAATAAATTGGTTAGTCTCTAAGGTGCCACAAGTACTCCTTTTCTTTTCATGTAAAATATATATACCAGTGACATACGGTACCAGGCTATGCGGTGCATACTAATACCCTGAAATTAAAAAAGCAACTGTTAATTGCTTTGGATAAAATGCAGGTGCTGGAAAGTCCAGTTTATTGGCTAGCGAAGCTGAACAGAAAATACTTGGTTATATAATGTCCAGTAATTATTCATTTCCCAGATTGCTTTGTAGGCTATTGGATATTTAACTCACCTTCAGGTAACAGTTGTTTTGTTGGTAGAATGAGTCAGGAACTATTATTTCCCTTTTGTTTGACCATATAAAAATAATTGTTTTCTACAAGCATTCAGGTGCACCTACACAATAGTTAACTATCTTTAACTCTTGGGTTGCTTGTGATTGTCTCAGATATCAGAATAGCAGAATTGGTTTTAATAGCCAATAAACTGGAATTTCCAACACCTGCATTTTATCCAAAGCAATTAATCATTGCTTTTAATATTTCAGGGCATTAGTATGCACTGCATAGCCTGGTATATATTAAGAGCTGTTTTCTGGCAAATGGCTTCTTCCTATTTATATTTTTTCACCAAAATGAGTTGCTTAGGAGGCTTCAGAAAGCCATGTTCCTGTGATTGTTTTTGTGTTGCTTCAGTAACTCTAGAGCATTTATCCATGTAATAGCATGGTCTTCTGCTTCACTGCTTATATAGTGCTCATGCTTCAATAACTTTGTGTGATAAGATTCAGATGAAATGCTGCTTAGTATATTTTATGTATTTAAATGAATATTTATAGCAAACAAGGAAAGCAAACATTTTTAAAAAACAATCCGTTTGACTTAAAAGGTTAATTAGGCTTTAACATATTAAATTATATGACTGTGAACAACTTGTTTATAATACATGTAAATGCTGTAATTTATTGCCCTGTATTTGAAATGTGAATTATTGGCAAAATTGGTACAAATGCAGAGATTTTTATCTCCTAGTGTGCCTAAAAACATCCTAAGTAGGACAGTTCCAGGACCTGATCCTGCAAGCCAAGCCAGGCAGGCAGATCTCTGGGTTACTGCAACAGAGCTTCCTCATGTGGGGACCATGGGGGCAAGGATTAGAGGATGCTGGAGGTTACAACTGGAGGATGCTGGAGGATCAGGACCATAGAATCCTCTAATTGCCCCCACCAAAATTATTCAGGCTCAGCTGAATTGGCTTATAGAAAAGGCTCTTCTGGCAAGTGACTAAGATGCCATTAGGTAAAAGTTAATCCACTAGCTGAATATAATTTAAGACTGTGTTTCTCAGTTAACCCAATACTTACGCAACACTGAATGAATTCAAATTACGTTAGTGACTGCCTTACTTTTACTTCCCATTTGCTTACAGCAAATCAGACCAATAAATTAGGGCCATTTTGGACCAAGGAGGGAGCAAATTTCAAGGCTGAGAGGTATCCCAGAGAAAGTTGTCTCCACAGTCATCTCTGTATTCTGCCACCTGGTTGAATGCCTCAAAAAATTGTAGCATAAACATTAAGCCATTTGGATGACGAGGATAATGATCTTGGTATTGTACCTAGTAGAATGGCTTAGCTAATTGTCAGACTATCTGATGTATGCTTTCTCTTCTTTATTACTCTCACCCTGAGAGGCCAGGAAGATTAAAAAGGGACTAAATCAATGTATTCCTCATGGGCCGTTGCTGGCATCACAAATCCTGGCTTCTAGTCGTGACTTTGGGAGAGCAGTGTGGTCTTGTGGTTACAGAAAGAATAGCTAAGCACATAGAGTTGGCACATTTTTTCTGAAAGGCAACATGGGTAAGTGTATAAGATTTGGGTCTACCATATTAGAGACCTGTGTTCTATTCCTGCTGTACCAGCGCTGACATTGTGAGGTGTATAGAATTCTCACTAGTCAACGGAGGAAGACAAGTCTCCAGTCTCCAACCCAGTGTATCTTCCACTAGGCCGAAGGGTATTTTGGCAAGCGAGGTGGCTGGCTAGTTGAGACCGCTCAGTGAGGTTTGGGAACATTCTAAGGCTGGATTATTCAGAGAATTAAGGGACCAGTCTTGAATTTGTGGAAATGATGATTTTCAGAAGCTGAGCCAAAACCTACCTGACTGACCTCTAGACTATTTGGCAGCCAAATTCCAGATCATGTAGGTGGTAGAACTCGTTAAAAGTATTCTAATTTTAAAATATATATATTCTCCTGACCTCTCTGGGAGCAGGCTGAACTGTTTGTGCTGAAACATTTAAAATTGAATAGGCAGAGATCAAGCATGAAACTTTCAGTCTTAACTGTTAAAATTTGCCAAAGTTATAAGCATCAGAAAGCAGGATTATAATGGGAAGTAGTTAGATAATCTTAATTATCAGTGAAGCACATACTGAAGCAACCTTAAATAAGGTTCTGTGTGGGTATGTTGTTGGGTTTGTGCCTGTGTGCGTGCGTATAATACACATGAACTAAAATATATTTTTATTTAAAAAATCCATACCTTGTACACATTTAAAAAATTAGTTATGTAATCATTTATGTTTACAATCCTACTGTATGTCAATATTCAATAGAAACTCTATAAAATAGAAATCTGAGGGAAGCATTTGATAGTGTTGCATGAAATTTTATACAGTACTCAATTAATTCAAATTTATCTTGGATGCAGGGACTATTAATGGGACTGATTGATTAGTTAAAGGGAGGTTATGATGATCAGCAATGTATTGAATTGGGGGAGAGGTCTAGTCAATGCAACAGGGACTGGTGTAAAGTCTCAGTGTATCATTAATGACCTGGTTGGAATACATCATCCCTACTAAAATAGGGAGAGATGTGAATATCTGGGACGACTGAGAAATACTATACAGATCTGGGGAAGTGAGAAGTATGGATAGGAAAAAAAAAAGATTCAAAGTCCAAAATGTGACACACAAAAAGTCCAAGGTAGAGGAAAAATATGGGTATTCAATGGGAGGGATGTACATAGTAGTAAGCACTAATACTGAAAGAGACCTAGAGTAAATAGTGGAGGGCAAATTAAGCAACAGCTAACAAGTTTGGACTGACTACCCAGATGTATCATCAGAGCATGGAGCTAGAAGGTAATGGTCCCTCTCTGTACTCCCCTGTACTGACTTATGTGAGGAAAGATTCAAACTACTAATATATATAGCTTGCTTGGACATTGATGAAAAGTATAGTTATGGGTGGCGATACCCTTCAAATATTCATAAAATAGCGTAAGAACATCAGTAAAAGGAGGAATTATTTAGGTTTGTAAAGGGGCATAACTAAGAATGTTGGGATGGAATATAAAAGGAAATTCAAAATTAATTTTAGGAAAAAATTCCTGTCAGTGGGATCTATTTGATCATGGAATAATCTCCCAATAAAAATGTGGAAGGCCAGTCCAGTCCTTTCACACAGTCAGAGCTAGGCTAGATAGAGCACTAGTAAATATACAGCAGGTATAACTCTGTAATGAGGAGGAGATGGAATAAAAGAGCGAACAGGGCTAACAAGGTGCAGTATTTCAGTTGCTACTTACATAAAAGGTTTGCATTCTTTCCCACCCCCACATCCACAACCAAGTATATACAGAAGATCCTTTAGGCTAGAATGATCAGACCATGAAACAAAATATTTGTCTTTTGCTGAAAAAGTATGGTTACATGAGTTAATCTGAATGGCTCTTTCATAGCATCACCTTACACAATACTTAAAAATATATATATTTAGGTAAATATGTAACTCCTTTGGTGGACCCACCATCAAATCTTGTTTGGTCATCAAGATATCAGTGTTCAAAAACACAGTGCAGTTTTTTTGTGAAATGTGTAGACCATCTCACTTGTTTTCTGACTGACCGATCTCTCAAATTGCAAAGCCTAATGTGCATCTGTTTGTTTGTTTTTTCCACCATGGGGTGGAAGACTTTTGTGTCTGAGCTGGCTCTTATTTCAGCCAATATTAGGAAAGGAGGAAACTGAAGGTGTCTTTAGGTTGCCACATCCCTTTTGGAGAGCTGTTTGCCTTGGCACATCTCTGTTGGGGCAGCTGGAAGAACAATGATGTATTGCAGCTGAGATAATCCTTCATTTCTACTGTTTATCTCAGATCTGGTGGCTGAGCTCAGAGCATTTAGCAGTCTGGCTCCAACTTAAGCATTATTCTTTCTGAACATTAAGGTATGATAACTTTGATCAGAAGTATCAAACCTTTAACTTATAGGAACGTCATTTTCAACATTCGGCAGTTCTGGGTCTGTCTTAAATGACAAAAAGCAAAAATTAAAGAAAAAAACATTTAGATTTGCTGAAGAAAAGGATCTATTTCATTCTCTTCATGCTCTAGCAACATTCAATGGTTTTACAAACATCATCAACAGAATCCATGCTGAGGCAGCTCATTGGAGCAGAAACTCCATGCTCATGGAGAACCTACTTCAAACCTGAAAGAGAGGAGAATAAAAGGAAAAGATGCCCCCAAGTTGCTAGTTTGACTGTTTTTGGCAGATTGCCATATTGCATATCAAGTATAGATTAACTGCAGCCATATCCTATATCTTTAAAAATTATACCCAGATCTCAACATGATAAAAACAAGAACAGTATTTAGCCACCATTGCACAAATGTATGTATTAACAGAGTTATGGTCCTGTGGATCAACTCACCACTCAAACAAGATTCCATTTCCAATTGTGCAAAATCCCCCTTCCAGCTGCAGCAATTAGTTATGCACTGATTATCTGGTTCCTTCTTATTCCAGCTGCTTCTCTGAGAGTCTAGACTCCTTTTTTTTGTCACGAGGAATTTAGACACTTGTGAAAGCAGCTGACAACAAGGAGCAGGAATGAGCAATAGGTAACTTGCCAGCCTTCCAGCAAATGCTCCGCTAATTGGTCAATAGCCCACAATTTAGGAAATGCTGGTTGTTGTTCTCATGTGTAAAACTACAACACTGAGAACCAATAACCCCCAAATCTTAAAAGATGTATATGAAAACCACTTATGCAATTAAAACCTGGGCAATTACTCTATGACAAAAATGTTTGACTCTGTAGTAACTAGAGTTGTGTAACGCAACAGCACAGATGTGAATAACAGCTGTCTTTTCTGACTGATCTGGCTTCTTTGTTTCTTGCAAATTGCTGTTGTACCTATCTGCATAGGGACATCTCTACCCAGAAGGTTACTTTGCAAAGATTTTGAAATAAGCTCTAGCTCTCTGCAGACTGTCCTACCTTTCTTAATGGCTCAGTTGCTAGCATTATTGTCTGAGTTCTTTTATCTTCAAAGAATCTTTGCAGTACCTTCGGTTCTCTAGTGATTGTCTACATTTTGACTTCGTCTTGCATAGCAATCAAGAAGCTGATGACATGTTCAACTTTGAATGGTCTTAAAGGCATGGCTGCTCATATGGGTGTGGGGGAAACTGCTCATTGAAGTGAGTTATAAGAAAAATAGATTACCAACTTGAAATTGATTAATAATAGTAGTTAGCACTTATAAAGCACTTTTCATGTTTCAAAGCACTTTACAATCGTTAACTAATTAATCCTCAAGACACCCTGCTTTCCTCCCCCAGTCTCATTATCTGCATCCACCTTTCCACCCATTATCATCAGCTCCTACCATCCTCTAATTTTCCACTGACAATCTATCCTCACTGCTCATTCCATAAGCTTCATTTAGTGATTATTTATGAGCAGCATGTGAACCTCTCTCCCCCCAAAATATAACCGTTTTAAACACACACTTATCACAGAGTGAGTCATAAACATTTATAACATGTAATTTACTGCATTTGACTATGCATTGGATTCAAGCAAATTGACCATAAATTTATATGAAACATTTTATATGGGTACTGGGGTTAGCACTACTGATCTACTGAGAGTTTACCAGACATAAATATTCTTATTAAATAAACAAAGTACATAAATAGATAATACTAACTTCAGCCCTGTAAAAAAAAAAAAAAAAGAAATTAAAAGAACCTCAGAAATTTACAACTAGTCAGTGTGAAGTCAAGTATTAATAAGCCATTGTCAAGTTTACCATTTGCACTGTAAATGTAACTTTTAATTATTTGGGACATTACAGAGGAGTAGAATTAACTCAGTTTAAGATGCAATAAAACATGAGTTTCATATGAACATCAGAGGCCCAAATAGTGGGTCATGGGGTTGTGTTATCGTATGTGAAGATGTCCACAGGGACTTTGTGGTAGCTGTGTGCAGGGGAGTCCCTGGCAGCATAGACCAAATAGATCAAATAGACCTGAGGTACAGGATAGCTCTGTAGACCTCTAGGTTTGGAGGCAGGATCCATGTCTTTTTCTGCGCAGATCATATTCCATGTCCGAACAGAGATCTCTATCAAACGATCCTTGCAAAGATTCAATTTCTTTGCAAGGGTTTGCCTGATTAGGTACCAAAGTTATTGGACTCCATATCAGCTTCAGGTTTTTTATTTTTTCTGTTGATGTGATGAAAATAAGAAAGTCATCTGTATACAGCACAATTTTATATACCTTTCTGATTCTTATTCATTTGGTTGGCTAATCTTAGGGCTGTCACGATCATTTGTAATTGACTGAATGCTTTTAAGCACCCATCAGTATTGCTGGTTGGTGTTGATATTCTGAATAACTGACTAAGAATGGTCTTAATTTTTCCAGTGGCTTGACTTGCTATGGATTTGGTGTACTTCCATGTGTGGAAATATTCTGACCAAATCTGTTTGCCATAGTCTTTGCAATTATCTTGACACCTGTATTAAACAGTGAAATGAGTCTATAGGAAGTGTGTAATAGATGCCCTTTTCAAGGTGTCATGCTGTCTGGAGTGGCTCACAACTGTGAGTGCCTACCTCAGGGCAGACTGTCAGAAACAGACTGGCAGACACCCCAAGCAGGTGGTGTGTTCTATAATTAGATTTCAGCAAGCCAGTAACAACTATGGACTCCGGGATCACTATACCAGTCTTTCCATGGAGTCACAGACAGTCCCCTTAGACTCTTCAGCCTATCTTGCCACCCAGACAGACTGGACTTTGTGATAAAAGGTCACTTAAACCAAAAATCACATCACATTTAGGTTGCTTCCAGTCCCAAAAAACCAGTCACTTACCCCAGATCAATTGGTACTCTAGAGCTTACACCAAAGACAATACTGGCAGCCAATTCTATATTAAACTAACATGGTTTATTAGCTAAGAAAAGGAAATAAGAGTTATTGAGAGGTTAAAGCAGGTAAAATATATGCATAGGTGAGTCATAGTTTGTGACAGTGATGTAATAAACTTCCAGTTTCCCAAAAGTCTTTTCAGGGTCACACCAGGTTTAGGTATTGTTTCCCAGGTGCTACAAAAACATGTTTGCATGTAAATAAACAGATAAGGTGCCAAAAGATGGCTCTTAAGAATATCCTGTGGTGTTCTGAGTGCTGCTAGAGAATGAAGAAAAAATAAACTTTTCACTGTGCACTGTAAATGGCTTCTTATGTGTACCTCCCATACATGCAGCTCTTAATTGGTATAAGTGCAATGCGGCATTCAGAGCTGCGTTCCATCACTTAGACTCATTTTAAGGATTTCCCATGTGTGAATATTAAGTCTTTTGAACATTTTATAATAATCTGTTGTAAGACCGATAGTAGATTCTGGGGATTTTCCTCCATTTAAAGTTCATAGAGAACTTTAAATTTTTCTGTATTCTTTCTCTGTTTAGGGTTTCTATTTGGTAGTCATCCAAATATAGGAGTTTTAGTTTCTACAGATATTTTGAAATGTTCTCAATTAGTTTTACCTGGTCTCCTCCTGAGTGTGAAGAATTACCTAATTTGGTGTAGCAATTCTGAAACCTTTGCAGAAAATCTTTTGGTTTCAATTAAAAATTCTCTGGAACTGTTTTGAAGACTACATATTTATAATTATTAGAATGGCTCTTTTAAAACAGATTTGCTGGAAGAAGTCTAGATTTACTGGTATGTCCTAAATATTTGTTTTATAAAGTGGTAATTTTATTTGAGTTTTTTGAAATGCTAGAGAATCTAAAGATACTGTAAAAGTTTAACTTTAAGCTTACATCTGGATTCGTAAGTATTCTCTTTCATGTGTACAGAACTTACACTTTTAAAATAAAGTATTCATGGGATTCTGTCTTTATTATGTATTTAAAATGGGCCTCTTCCTAAAATAAACTATTAATTCTGTGGAGTTTCATATGGAAGTATTTCCTGGTTTTAGCTTACGTTAGCTATATGAGCACATGTTCTGCTGATGCCACAGTGCTAATGTTAGTATGTGAGGTTTTATTCTTCAGGGTATTAGAAAATTTTAAAACATTGATACTATGATCAATCCCTGAGATATTTAAATGATAGTCTTTTCCTAAAGGATTATTCCATCTCAAATAATATACCAATAAAATTTGGTAGATATTTCTCTTTTATAAGCTCTTCCCCTTTTTTCATTATAAATTTAAAGGCTTTCTTTCTTTTGTTTTGTTTTTGTTTCTTTGGTTATATGATCCTGGGTTCTATGCAAGGCTCTTCAACATAAACTATATAGATGGATGACATTCTAGCCTGATTTGAATCATTGGTAGTTTCGCCATTGACTTTAGAGGGGCCAGGATTTCATCCCGTGTCTTTAGCAACTATGTGCCTAAGATTTCCAGTACAGTTTTGTTTGACCTCTAGTTAAAGATGCCCCTCTACTGGGTAATTGACCTTGTCAGTGTCTTGGTTGTTTGTTTAACAATTTCTCTGTTTTTTGGACACACAAGAGGATTCTTTGTTGAAGGGCCAGATCCTGTTTTCCGTTACTTTTTTGGAAGCCTGGTGTGATTGTGGATTTACACTTGTGTAAAGGGGAGTACAAATTGCCCCATAAATTGTACTGTTCTCTTATAAACTCTTAAATACAAAGAATTTTTCAAATGCATTTCGTTATATGTGCACAGAAGGCAAGAGACTTTCTTTTTAAAATGAACTGCTAAAATTCTGAAACATAAGATAGCCGCTTGGGAGAAATGGTGGTAGGCTGTACTGTTGAAAACCCACATCCCTTTTTAATCTGTGCCCTGGTCGTAATGGATAGTGAGAGCACAATGCTTCATTCCAAACATTACCTTTTGAGACTGAAAATCTCACTCGCTTTACTTTTGTATAGGCAGTGCCAACAGAAAGATGGAAAATCATATTTTTAAAAAGTGTACATGTCCAAAGTATGCTTTTGAAAACCATAAGGCTGCCAAATCAAAATGAACATTCACCAGGCCACCCAAAGACACTTTTGACCTAGGCACTAGCTCTGTGCCAAATTTCAAATTTGTGCCAAATCTCAAATTTTGACAGTTTCCCACTGAGGCACTGGAACTGTTCAGGAAACAAGGTGCTTCATTTGTTTGGTTTTTTAAAAATCTAACGGAAAAAGTGTACTACCTTCCCTAGTGTCTTGATAATCAAAAATGGCTACATTGGTTTTGCTCACACTTAAAAAGAAAAGAAAAAAAAGTCACTCTCAGGCAGAGACTGAATCTGGAAAAATTCAGCCTGAAATGTCAAATTTTGACAAAGTTATAAGCAATAGAAATGCCCTTCAAAATGGAAATGCTCAGACAGCCTTACTATGAATGTTGATATGTGTGCCAGCTATAATAAAATCTGGCCAAAGTACTCAAATTAACAAGCCTTGACTAAATGATTGACTGAAATTCTGTGTCAAAAACAATAAACATTACTGAGAATGATTCCTGAATTTATCCTGAGAATTTGCAGAACATTACATTTGGACAATGAAGGACAAAGTCAGCAAAGGTGTGGGCAAGTCCAACTTCATTAACTTTAAGGGAGTTCTATCTGCTTATGCTAAAGTTGAATTTAGCATTGATTTCTCAGTGATTAGAGACAATTACTTAACTGATCTTTAAGGTCAAATATTTTGTTATTCCAGATGAGCTGTATTTACATAAATCTAGATTAAGATAGCTCTATTATCTTTCCTTTACCTTATTAAGTGTTAGTGTCTGAATATTGTTTGTGTTGCCGGCACCCAATGCCGAGAGGCAAAACAACCGCAGGGGTTCGTTACCCGGTGTGTTTCACTCAATAATCACAACGGGGTGGAGAAACAGGAAAGTTTATTTGCAGCTGCAAACAAGGTACAGGGAGAATAGAATCTCAAATCCTGCACACCAGAGCAGGTCATTACACAGACTTTTATATTCCTTAATGCTACTGCACTACACATCAGCCAATTAAAACTTTGCGCAAATACTCTGCCTTCCTTATATGGGTTACAACAATGTTTATTTCCTGCAACCTCTAACAAGCATTCCTAGCAACTTAAACAACCAGCACATTCTGTCTGGCCTTGTAACTATCTCCTATTATCTTTAACTTGGCGTCAGCAAACCTTACACTATAAGGCATTATCTGCGGCTGCAACATTATTTTAAGAGCAAAAGAGTTTACTCAAACCAGCCAGGCCTGAATTCTATTAAGGGGGGTTAAGAAGAAGCCCTTAGGCCTTCAGCAGGGAGACCTCCTCGACCCTTATGGCCTTCCATCCCCTCGACTTAACTAGTGGCCATGCCCTGGGGTCTCCAACATTTGTGTTAGTGATGAGAAATAACTGACCGGCTTTGCAAATACAGTATATACCGAGTTAATTTTTCTGGTTTTCTTTAATTTATTCTGTAGCCTTTGACTCTTTAACAAACTTCTGGTACAGTAGTTTATTGGAATAAGTATCCAAACATTTTTTCTTTGTAACAAATACAGGGCTGTTGAGCTTTCCCCTGTAGCAAAAACAGTTTTCATGAAACACCGTACTGTTGAAATTGGCCTTCTGGCCTTACTCCTCTGCCAGTGCACTATAGACTTGGCCTGTGACACGACAGTTATTCCTGACTTGAACCTCTTGTCAGCAGGGACTGTTCATTGATCAGGACATGCAGGTGAATGAAGACAGACACAGGGATGGATTTAAGCAGCAGGCCACAATTTTATTAAACTTAGCCCCCCTCCCTAGTGTTATCTGCTCCATCTCCCTTTACCAGGCATTTAAGTGGGTTCAGTGCAGGATTTACAAGGTTCCTATCATATAGCCAATAGCCCTCCTCTGCCTGCTCTCCTCTGCCCACTCTGCTGAATCCTCTCACCCTTCCCCAGTGAAGAGGACCAAAGGTACCAAAGCGGGACCTTGACCCATGAAGATTTCAGTTCTCCACTTTTCCCATATCCTGAGGTCCACTAACAAAAGCCCAGGTCTCTCTTATTTCTGGGCACTGGCCCTTCTGACCTTTTATCTGCACTGGACACAAGTTGTGATAAACTAAACATTCATACACATTCCTGGTATTAAATTTCTAAATCCTATTCCTAGTTAACCTAACCGTGTTTTTGAGAAGGTGAAAAAACCTACCAGGCCTCAGCCAATTTGGCCCTAAAGGGAAACATTCCTTCCTGACCCTAAAATAGGTTACACCCACCGAATCCTAAAAACACTGTCCCAGTAGTTAGTATAGGAACTGAGGGTGTTTTCAGATAAAATGGGGCAAGAGGCTTGAGCAACATAGGACAATTATTTATGATAGTGGGGAACAAAGAGCCAATCAACTTCCCTCTCCCTCTGTACAAAATATGCTTTTTACAGTATCATTTTGAAAACAAATAACTCGCTGGTCAATAATATCATGGTGGAGTGTATGTAGCAATATCATATGATACTGGTGGCACATGTTCAAACCCACGTAGCCTCGATTAGGCAAAACTGGGCAAGTAGGTCTTAAACAAAGGAATGTGTGTTTAATTGTAAACAGAGTCCTGAGACTGTGAGGGGGAAGGCAGGAGACCAGGAAAATCTGCATTTCAGCAAACAGAGGTAAAAATAAACAGAATGTAACTTCTTTCACCATCCAACATCATGTCACCTTCTTTACAGTTTCAATAAACTTTGCTTTGAGGGATAACCTTTTGGAAAATGCATCTCCAAGGGGGAATGGACTATAAAAGTGAAGGGCAAAATAACCCAGTTTCTCTCTCCCAATCCATCTCTCTTGAACCTAAGAAGACAAACAAAAGAATCTAGCTCTTTGACTTTGAGAGGGATCCTGACCTGAAGATTTGTCAGTTGGGATGCATGTGGTAAGAATTTTACTTTGAAACAAACCTAGTTTGTGAAGTTTTAGTATCAGGCAGCTTTTTATCTTTATTTCTCTTGTAACCATTTCTGACTCGAATGCCTATGCGTGTGCTCAAAATCCTATCTTCTTTTGTTAAATAAACTTATTTCATTCTTTAATCAAAATGAATCCACTGTTGTGGTTAAACTGGGCTGTGTGGTAACGCTATTTAAAAGGAGCCAGTTGTTGTATATTGTTCCTTTACATGGGCAATGGACCTATTTATTATAGCTGGACAGTGCAGGAGAGGGCTGGACAATGCAGAACACATTTTTGGGGGGGAAATTCAGGACTGGGAGTGTGTTAGGTTCACCCTGCAAGTAGTAACCAAGGCTGCTGGAAGCCAGTGTGTGGCTGGTGTTTGCTACCAGGCTGCTGGAGTCTGAGCTGCTGGACCAGATGCTCGGAGTATGACATGCATGCTGTTTTGTGAGAAGCCTAGGCTGGGAGCCATAGCAGCAAAACATTGTGAGGTAGCCTGGGTTGCAGGCCAGGTGGTGACACAGCTCCTCGCTGGTCTGGATTGCACCTCATCATGGTATAACGGCATTATGCTAGATTAAGGACTAGTCTGAGACCACCAAACTGATTTTTTCCCCCCCAATGATCTAAGAAAGAACATTCACTCTGGTCTTAAGGGGTGAAAAGCCATACATATCCCTTTTTAATATAAATTCAACATCCCTGTTACAAAGCTGTCAGTTTTAAGAATTATTTGTAATATAAAGATCAGCTGTACTGCTACCCCAACTCTCTGAACTTTGTCAAGTATTGAGCTAAACAGGCAATTTAATATATCACAAGAACAAATGTTTAAGAGAAGTTGCACTGTTTTATTATATGGCTATTGTCCCAACTACCTGCTACTATTTCTCCTATATGTAGGCTGCCTCTCATCTTGCCTTTTTAATAAACATAAGTGTTCATCATTCCATTTCTGAATCTCCTTATCATCAAAGTACAGTTGTATATTGATGTGTGTTTGTGGGTCACAGAAATATTCATAGTCCAGCAGTCATACAATCCTGTTCTAGACACTGTGGACACTGTTGTTGGAGAGCTCTTGGCATACTCCAATCAGTGTGGTCTTTTACAATTTATGAAGAACCTTTGTGAATAATTAAGCAGTGTCATTCCTTATTATCTTTGTAATAAAAAGGAAAGCTTAGTAGTATACACCCACACCTTCTATGTTTGTCATAATTGATTATTGATTGTTCCACCTGAAGAAGATTCTCTCATTTCCTTGTGATTGATTTCCCCTAGCTGTTTATAATTAAGATCCAGCTTTTAGTAATATTTGCTGTTCCTCTAAGATGATAGAAGACTTGGACTAAATAACACTGATCCTAGAGATGAATCATGACATAGGACAGGGATTTCCAAACATTTTGCCGGCATGACCCTGTTTTAATGAAGTATTTCCTGCCAGGACCTAGACAGCATGGTATTTGACATTTTGAAGAGAAAAATGGTGCGCCCCACACAGGGTGATCTTGAACGCACCATACGTGTGAGAGCATCCTCCATGTGGCATGACATTTTGCTCCACAAAATAGCATCTTCCTCCGAGTATGTATGTATGGTGTGCGTGGGGTCACGCTGTGCAGGGGATGCCATTTTGTAGAGCAAAATGGCGTCGTCCATGCATTGTGACCTTGCACGCACTGTACATGCGAGGTCACACTGTGCAGATCAAAATGGCATCTTCCGCACACTAGGGATCACCATGACCCCATCTGTTGATAGTATGATCCCATATGGGGTCATGACCCATGGTTTGGGAACCGCTGATATAGGAAAAGATTGAACTATTTTAGACACTGGAATTGAGGATTATAGAGGAGTCATTTTCCCTGGTGTAAAATACAAATAAGAGTGTGCTTTGTATAAAGTACAGTTGGACTGGGGAAAATGTCTGTACTGAAAGGAACTGGTGGATGCAAATATAATACAAAATATATAAAGTGATACAGCAGGTAATTGTGCTGCTTGGATATACTTAGTGATTAGCAATATTTCTGATTTAAATTAAATGCAATGAAGGAGTGTTCATTTGTGCCTTATCACTAAGGAACTGTTAATTAACATCACTTATTTTGTTTTACTATAAGAGTCTAGGGTTGAACTGGTTTGGGGCCAATCGGCTGTATATCAATGGAAGAAACATGAGTACAGCAGCCTCTTGGTGTTATACTACCTTCATAGTCTATGATTTTAATATCTTGTGTATTATTAAGGAAACTGATAGAAATAATAGCTTTTCTTACTCATATTCTGCATTGTTATTATAGATTTTAACCTCATTTTCATGTTGTTCATATAGATATCACAGTGAAAGGGATCTTGTAAGTTAAGTGCATGTAATAAGGATAATATTGTCCTAAACTGCTTTTCCTCCCATTGTTCCTTTTTGAAGACCACTAAATATTTTTTTCAATGAATAGTTTCCAGACAAATAAAATAGCTTGTCCTTACCCGAGAATATTTATCAAAAGAATTATCAGTAATATATTCAGTGGTCTAGTCTCTTTTTTCTCTGATTAATTTAGTGTCTTTCTCAGATGTGATTAAATGTTAATATGACAAGGGTATTAGTAATATGGTCAGTTGACCTCTGATTCAGCGTCCATTAGCATGATCTGGAATGACGAATAATTTGTGAAAAATCATGAGGCATTTTATTAAACTCATCATTATAATTGTTGTAGTTTGCTGTGCCTATATTCACTCCTTATTTCACCAGCATGAAGAAATATAGTTCAATCCCCCTAAACAGACAAAAACATTACTTTTAACTGGTTAAGGTTGCTTGAGTGTGCTGTCTACCCCCACATACATCTCTGAGAACAGACTTTGATTTTTATGAATTTGTTAACTTGAAATTTAATGAACAGTTTATTCAAATATATATGAGCCTAAGAATTTCTTGAGACCTATTCACCACAGCTATTTACTTGAGTATTCAATATTTGTAATTTGCCCTGTGTGTTTACTGAACTGAGTCCCATGTTATGATGTCCGTTCCCTCATTTGTTGATTCCCAAACCTACAAAGAGATCTCAAGATGGCTGTGTGAATTATTCTGATTTGAATACTTTTACCAATATATAATCACGTGCCTACTGAACCCCTTTTCTTTATGTATTCTTGAACAAAAAGCCCCTAGTACAAACAGGGTTATGAATGCAATTGAAGCAAATCTGTGTCTTCTGTTGGGACAGATGTTTAATACTTTTTCTGTGCTCTTACTCTAGATTCATTTAACTCCCCAAACTCCTCTTCTTTTGAAGATGGATTAGACAGTGCAATTTGTACACTAAACAACAGTTTCTAGTTCTGTTAAAGAACCACTATTTAATTTATACATGCATAACTGATCAGTGAAATATCTATTTGCATAGCTTTTAATATAATTTTGACAACTTGTTGAATGACTGATGCTACATTTCATAAGGGGATTTGCAGCAAAATGCCTATCAAGAGTTGAGAAATTGTCAAGAATTCTGAATATATATTATAATAGATGATTACCCCTGGATTGTTGCACCAACAGCCAATGGTCGGGATGCTCTGTAAATCTTACACCACAAATCCTTGCCAGAAAAAAATACTAAAAGGCTCCAACTAGATTCTGTTTGGATACAGCATTTGGTATCTCTAGAGTCTGCATGTACGTATAACTCCAAACAGATTTAAAAAATAATATGTCAACCTTTGATCAAGACAGCTTTACTCTGTGACTTCACCAGTCTCAGCTATCTTTATTTTTAATACACAGAAAGACAAATAATTTGTCTATATTGGCAAGTAGGGATGGGCTAGAAGAGCTCTTACAAACAACAAAAAATTCTAGTTAGGGCTAGAAATGGAAAACTGGTTGTGGGTAACCCATGTTCTTAAATGGACTTTTTTATGTGTATCCTGAGAATAGGGAAAGCTATATATTTTAGATGTTATAAATAGTACTTGCTTACCATGAGATGATTTAGCTAAATAACCAAACATATCAATTGGGAAATGCTGGTTAGGTGTCTCATGGGAGTTGTAGTTGAGATGCTTCATGACCTCATTCTCCTCTATGGACTGGGCTCCCTGACTGAACTATGGCTCCCTCTCACTGAGGCATCATGGGAAATGTAGTCCAGCTGGGAATGGAAGCATGAGGCACCATGGTGGTATATCCAAATTGAAACTTTTCAGTTTTTGGGTGAAAAGTTGAAATGCTCTGTGGAAAACAGGCACTTTTTTCAAAAATACTGTTTTTATTACAAAACTTTTTTCCCTATTGAAAAGCAATCAGTCCAACAACGGAGATCCACTGGCTATGTAGGCCCTCTGGGAGTGAAATTCTGTTCACGATCCCAGTTTCTATGGAAGTTCCCTGCGTTTTGACATGGTGTGGGAAGGAATTTTGGACTTTTGTAGAAAGTCTGAGTAAATGAAGTTTGTTTATGGAACCTGAATGAAGACTGGGGAGAGGGAGAGCTGTGAGGCACCTTACCGCTACCTGCCCTTAACATGAACTAGTCTTGTCTGTGCCTGCTGTGGATTATCTCCCTGAAATCACCCTCCTCTGGCAGTACTACCTTCCAGACCTCAGCAGATCTTACTGTCTCTGTACAGATAGTGATATGCCCACACCAACCCCCAAGTTCTTGGAGCATTCCCTTCCGTGTTCAGCACCTTATCCACTGAACTACCAGACTTACCAGGTTTGCTGCTCCCAAAGGAACAGTATACACCAGATTGTAAGATTCAATTCAGGACCAGCACTTTGCTTAACACCACAGCACTTAGATATGTCTATAGTGAAAACAGGAATAAGTTTATTATTGAAAAACAGATATTCAAGTGACAGTGACTAAGAATATTGGAAACAAAATCATAATATGCTTTTTTGAGACTATACTTAACTAACAAGTTATCCTCTTGTTTAAAGAAGCTTATCTTACCTAAAGTTCTTGCCAGAGTTTCAAGCCTGGTTGAGATCCCACTTTTGTGAAGTAAATTCACTGTCCACTTAACTCCTAGGTGAGGGATGACAGGGCATCGTCTTTGTCCCCCATATATTGTAGAAAAAAACCTTGGCATCCTTCTCCCCCTCCCCGCCCCCCGCATTTTCTTCTTTTTGCTTCTTTTGTCTCTCTACGTTTTTTCACAATCCTTCATTTGCATTTGGTTCAGACTGGTAGAAGGAGACTCACTGTGAAACATGCAGTTCTTAAAATACGTATAAATAGGCAGCTAGATAAATATTTCTTGTTGGACAGCAAACCCGTTTTTCACCTTTGCTCGTGACCAGTCTCTTACACAACACCGGTACATACATTTCACAATGATATAGACGACCAGTGTGACACAAGCTTTCATTTGAGACCTCGCATGATATTTTTTGGTGAACTAGAACGTACACACCAGACTCAGGAGATTTCTGTAACCCCTCTGCACTTCCTTGTCAATTGGCATTAAGAGGTTTTTTGGATCACCTATCCCACCCAGGTGTTTGGCCGCATAGCTGCAGCCTCACTATAGCCATACGTCTTCCTTTTCTTAGCCTTGTCTTTCCCAGGGAGAACCACATCATAACACTATCGTCTCCCCCCCAACCCCAATGCAGCTGCTGAATTTTATTACTGAAGCTAATATATGTGGAAATATTTTAGTATTTGCTCACCTTAATTTTTTTTTTGCCACCGGTAATATAAAGACCTAGGGTGAAATTCTGACCTCATTAAAATCAATGGCAAAACTGCTATTGAGTTCAGTGTGCCAGGACTTCACTCCTAGTATTTGGATCTGAGGAGATGGGTCAGATTTTTAAAGATATTTGGGCTCCGAAAGATGCAGATAGATGCTTTTTGAAAATCCCACAAGGTACATAAGCACCTAACTCTCATTGTATCTTTACAAGTCTGAATACCTGTACAAATATGGCCTTAGTAACATTCAGCAGAAAGTTGGATACATTTCTAGAAATATATATTACGCTGCAGGGTTTGTGGGTAATAATCTCTAATACTCTTCAACAAAAGGTAGTTTCCTGAATTAATGTAGCACATCTGGGCATTGTTCCAATGAAAATGTTGGCTAGATGCTGCCCTGGCTCAAAATATTGAGAATTAAATAGCTTCAGCAGGCAATGCCAGCTAAAGAGAACCCCTTCCCTGCCCGAGTTGCTGTACTGCATGTTTGAATAGTAAAGAGTGTAAACAACAATTGGTCATGGATTTTTTAAAAGGCAAATGTTAAACAAAAGTAGAGGTAAACAATTTTGATGCAAGTAGTCACTAATGAAACAGTAATTCTAGATAGTTTCTGGAGAGCAAATTCTAATATTGGGGTTGTGCTGGATATTTGTGTGTTTGTGTTAAAAGAATTGTAAAAGAGCCCTTGTGGGGGCAGGTGGTCAAATGGATAATGCACTCAGTATTGCCTCTCAGCAGGAAGGCTTTTCCATCCAGTTTCTCACCTGAGGATAGGTTTTGCTTCTCCCGGATTGCAATGTCCTTGCCCTCTTCTTATCAGAGGTGGGGGAAGTAACATTGGAATGTGGCTTATGGCTAGCAGGGACAGTGGGTAGGGGAGCCAGAGTTCTCCCACTCCACTGGGCTCCAACCGATGGCCCTGTGAGATTCAACGAAGTCCGGCACCCTGGAATTCCCTCAGAGGTACCCTCCCTGGGTCACTTCCTACCATCTGTCCCTCCCCTATGGCTTCAAGTCCAGTATAAGGTAACAAAAGAAAAAGAAAAGACAACTAAACCTTCAGCCACAACTGGGCTCAGTGTGCAGCCCTACTCCCCGCAGGGAGGCTTCTTTGGTACCCTTGTTCAAGAGCCCTTAGGGTGGGTCTGTCTTCCTCCACAGCCTCCCTCTGACTGAGCTGGGTTGCTCCCTTTCAAGCTTTCTCTCCAGTAGGAGCATGCTTTGCAGGTCTGGAGGGGTGGGGCTACCTGAGCCCAATATTGTCCTTTAACCCTTTGGGGCCAGTGTGGGGTTTGTACACCCCAAGAATATTGTGCACAAAAATAGCTGTTTCCATCCTAGCTTGAGGTGGAAAATGTACTTGTTGAAGAGACTAGGACGACATGACTGAACACCTGGTTGAATAGAAAGCCTTTATTATAGATTAAGGGCCCAAACTAATAGTTTCCATTCGTATAATGAGTACTTCTTGCTCATGTAAGGAGTCTCACAGATGTCAGTGAGGATCTTCCATAAATAAGCAGTGTTCAGGGGAACAAGAGTTGCACCATAACCAGATTAAGTAACTTGCTCTATTTCACACAGAGAGTCTGTGGCAGATCTGAACATGGGTCTTTCAAGTCCTAGGCTAGTGCCCTAACCACTGGAGCATCCTTCTTCTCCATTAAGCAACCACTGATGACACATGCAGGGGTTATTTTTCCAAAATCACACCTTTAGGATTACTTAATTACCTTGCAAAAATATAAGCAAGCATTTTATATTCAGCATACTTAAGACAGGAACTATTTGTTTTTAAGAAATGAAGATACTGGATATAAAATAATCAATGTCTGTACAGCAAGTAGAATTCAACTCCAGCAGGACGGACACCACTGTCATGCGAATTTATGTTTTTAGAATCTGTTAAGGATACACCAGGAGGCACTTGCTAAGTGTGGTGTTTTTGTTCCTCTCTTGGCAGTGAATAGGTTAAGAACACTCCACCCTGCATAGGCCATCCCATTAGCAAATAAGGGAAAGAAATGGATAGGTAATGAAAAATGCTTGGTTGGAAATGTTAAGAAATGAAGTCCAGTAACACGTGTAACAGCAGTAGGCAGCCATAGGTTTATGGGGTGTATTGATTAGCTAATAGCAATAAAAGGAAAAGATTAGGATGTTGTCGACAAAGACTGTGATACTGAGCCAAAGAATTTGCAATCAATCACTAATTTTCAAGATCCTGAGGAGGATACAGGGCTGACTGATAAATCTATAGGGAAGCAAAAAGCTCTCCTCTGCTGGCACTTGTTTTACCCCCTTTCCCTCACACACTGCTCCCACCCCCCTCTCGCCCCACCTGGTAATGAATACCAGAAAAAAGCAAGTACCCCTGAACGAGGCTGCTGCCTGGGACCATGGGAGCAGATGAGTTTGAGAAATGATTCTGTATGGCAAAGCTGAAAAATATAGTCCTCTTTCCTTTACATTGCTGGGAATGAAAAGTAGTGACTATTCTGAGATAGCATGGAAAGAGTTAAATCTGGTTTCTATCTGACAGATAACAACAGTGTTAATGTCACAGGAAGCTCCTGATTTCCTGGACAAGTTGGCTAATTATGATTGCAAGCTTATGCTCAGAGCACACGACTTGTTCTATGAGACGTATTAGACCTAGTGTATGCCATATGCTGTGGGGCCTTTACATAGAGCACAGGCCTTCAGGGAGAAGTCCTCTTAAAACCGAATAAGAGATCAACCAAAGAACGATAGCACTGTGAGAGTGGGCACTAGCTGCAATGACACTTACTGATTGTTGTTTTTCCTTATGCGTAAAAACTTTCCAGAACTATAGGGATTAATGCAAATGACGCTGGCACTTAGTGGAAAGAAGGATATAAGGAATTCAGAACAGTAACATGACAGCTAAGGGAGATGAACAGGAATGCATCCCCATGCTGAGGTCAGGACTCCTTTATCCCATTGCCTGTGTACAATAAGGGTTAAAAATGTCTACTGTGTACTAAATTATACAGGGACAGGCAAATATGATTCCCCTTAAAAAGCTTGTTTTAGCTAGGATCCTCCTTTTAATTACAGAAAAAGATTCTGGCATTACCGTCCCCTTCCTGTAGCATATCCTTTTGAAACAGCAACCTAAATAGAAGAAAATTGGCCTTATTTAGGTAACCTGCACATGATGGCTGCATAACTTGCTGTGACTCATCTTACAAATCTTCTGGAACTATTTCTTTTAGGTTTAAAAAATCTAATTTAAATCTAGCCTGTGTACAGAATCTTCAATCCCTCTTAATATGTCAGTGGCACTATCTGGAAACTAGACCACACATGTTTGTATATTCTAGGGAAAAAACCAATCCTGTCTTCATTATTCAAACCATCAGCCCATAGACAAAGGGGAAAAACAAGAAACAAATCACTACAGCGACACCCAGATCTTTCCTATTTTATCTTGACAGGGTTTCATTTATACGATGGTGCTTTTTCCTTTGCAGCTATTGCCTCCTGTTACTCTTTATGGTAATTGAAGCTGGGCCCAAAAGACCTTAGAGGCTTGTATCTTCTCTTCACATGAGTGACGCTTCAGTGATAAACTTGAACTTAAAGTTACTGAGGCGTAACTGAGGGTTCATTTGATAGCTAGTGGTTTTCAGCAGCACTGCAGGGCTTCAGGGGCTCAGCGTGAGCGAGATTGTTAATGTCCTGTGAGGGGAAAACAATAACACATTTCATTAATGCATTCATGTGTGAAGCATCCATTAGTGAACTGGAGGTATTAATGACGTTATGCTTTAAACTGACATGTGGGGCATGACAGGAATTGCAAGGTCTGATGGCAACAGATGACAAGATAAGCAAATATTTGAATGGCTTCATTTGCCTGCAGGTCAAAGGATGGGTGTATGGGAAGTGAGAAAATGAAAACCTGGGAGAGATTGGTGGTGTTCTAGCATGGATTGAACTGTGGCAAGACTAAAGGAAAACTGAGCTTACAAGATAAATATAGTCTTTACTAAGGGCGGTAACATTGTAAAAGGGAAGGTCTAATTGTTCTAGAGATTCAAACTGTGACATTAGAAGAAATGTTAAGAATGCCACAGCAAAGTTTGAGGTATAAATATGTGCACACCACCTTTATTTGACATTCTAGCTTGTTTCCCCTTTCTTGTCTGCTGGCAGCAGGGTTTAAAATCTAGGGAGATATTCATTGCTGGCTAAATCATCAAGATTGTGGCTGCTTATGCCAGCACTGAACCTGACCCTCGGATTTTAATGGACTAGTTCATCTACCGGTCAACAGAAGGTATTAAACAGTTGATAATTGGAGGATGGGATTAATTTTCCTTCTCAAACCTCTGATTGTTATGTGTTTTGTTCAATGTGTCAGGATTTAGCTATTCAGTTTTAGTGCGTAAATAGGCTGATAAAGGCCTGTTCACCTGCTTGGACCATGATTGGATTCTTACACAAGATTCTGAGTAAAAAGGACTTGACAGCTGCAGCTCAGCCTTTAGATGACAGTAGTGCACATCTCAAAGCTATCAAGCATAATTTAACATGAATAATCTGACATGCTTGGCAGCTTCTCTGAGAAAGTGGGGAGGGGGAAGAGGCCACTGTTTTGCTAGCTCTGAGTCAGAATAAAGTTCCACAACCGGAGAGTTTTCCCATTTAGCAGCAGATTGACGCTCACTAGTTGGCTAATGTAGTAAGATTTACATTGTGAACACGATGCTGCTGCTGACTTGCTCAAAAAAAAAAAACCAAAAACTTCAAGATTCTTGTGCAAAAAAACCCAAACATGTCTCTCTTCAAAGATCCATAGTCCCCATCATCCAAGAGCAAAGTCTGGCTATGTGCTTATGTACCCCTAATTTTCTCTCTCACGCCTGTGTGTAAAATTTCATTATAATGAGTCTGTTACCTACCCAAGTCTTGTTCTACACACTTTTTAAATCAAACCTGTAACAGGTAGTATAATCTTAGTGACACCCTCTCACCCCATGCCCTTTAAACACTGGAAAGGTTGCCAAACAGTTTCTGTTTACAACCACAATCCGAAACATTCCTCAATTACACTGAAATTTTCCACGCAGAGAGAATTGCACTGAGAATTTCCCTGAAGGTACGTTTTTTGGGGGGAGATGTTTGAGCCAAATCCCTTCAGACATTTGGAGTTATGAGAGGGTGGAAAAAAATAAATTTTCCACTACATAGTTGCCAAGGAGTAAAAAATGTTGCCAGGGACAATTCTTTTAATAAGATGCAGGGTTGTGTGTAAATTCTGGTGAGTTTTAGATTAATTTCTTCATAAGAGGGTGAGAGAGAAAATGTTCAGCAGAATGCATGTAAAATGCTCTGCTAGCACTTAGCCTGCATCCGACTAACTTAAAAAAAATATTCCTTAAAGTTTCCTCCCCCCCTCCTATTTTTGTCAGCCTCCCCATATTTTTGCCAGAACTAATCTGTATTCTGACCGCTCCATAACCTCCCCAGAGTAGGTGGAGCGAGGAGATGGCTGCCTGGTGATTGAGGTAGTGGGAGGAGAAGCAGCCACAACAATCTAGGGATTTAGTTGGGGATTGGTCCTGCTTTGAGCAGGGGGTTGGGATTTAGTTGGGGATTGGTCCTGCTTTGAGCAGGGGGTTGGACTAGATGACCTCCTGAGGCACCTTCCATCCCTGATATTCTATGATTCTAATCCAGTGTCCAATGGATTTTTTCCTGCAATAGAAAAATTCAAAGGGAACTCCATGGGGATGATTTTGCAGAGTCATTTTTTTGCAAGATTTGAGCTGAAGATGATCAAAATTCAGTGGTGTTTCGATCCAAGCTTTTAGTTTTGTCCTGACCTTTCTCCTGCTGTTCTCTAAAAAGTAAACCGGTCGAAGATGCTGCTATGACTACCAGGGACACTGAGTGGAAATAGATAAAATAACAGCTTGCCCCATCTTTGCCAGAAAAAAAAAATTGCTCTGCATCTTCTTGGGCTATTGAAAATAATTTGGTTAATTTATTTCTCCTTTTCATGGTTCTCTACCTGTCTTGGCCAAATTCAGCCAGAAGTGAAGATACTTAAAATACAATGGAAGAGTCTATTCTTACATGATTCAGAGCCTGATTTCTAAATAAAAATGACTTTGTTAAACAGCTTTTGGATGCTTTGGAACTTTTGGATGCTTATTTGAATTGTACTGCCAAACCTTTTGTGACTTGCCCATTGCTAATGCTGATGTAGCTCCTATGACAGTGATGAAGGGTGGTATATGATGATAAATGCTGAAGATAAGAAACCAGATAAAAGGAAGCCCCTGAGCATGAATCATCCCATGGCAATTAAGTGGAACTATAGAAGTTTTGACCTTTCTGACTAGAAGATGTCTAGAGGTAAATGGCAGTATGGCAAAGGGCAGGCATGTCATTCATGTAAAAATAACTTAGTAATCTTTCTTCACATTACCTTCCTTTAGGTAAGAATAGGCATTCTCGTTCCAGTCCAAGATTTCCCTCTATCCACATAGGATTGCTATTTGTCTTCCTTCTGGATTATACCTCAGGAACCTAGTCTGGAACATAGGCTGCCATGGTAGTGGCCATGTTGGTAGAGTTAAAGTCCTGAACCTTGAAGTTATACCTTCATGAAAGGATGCACTCTTTGTCTCAGATCCCTGACCGATGCCTTCTTACCCTGACTGGCAGCAGAATCTTCGGGGAAGCTATTGCTGTATATCCAGACTGTCATCTCTTCCTCTCCATAACCTTTACTTCTACAGATTAGATAGAGGGCCAGATTGAATCTGTGTTCTATTCTTTTGAATTTTTGCATGATCTGGGATGCAGTGGTTTCTTGGATCCCAATGTCTCAGCACAGGAGAATTGAAAGTGGAATTGCTAAAGACTAGAATGCACTTTAAGCCCAAGAATTGTACTGTAAAGGTTAGGAGGAGGACCTAGGGCCAGAAGTATGCTTAGGGGCAGCTCCATAGTAACTGTAAGAAAACATTTTCCATTACAAGACTAATGCTGATAACCTCACATTGAACACAAACTTTGCTCCTAATTTGTGGTCCCTGCCCAGAGCAGATGTTTTTTAAAGTTAAAGAGGTTAATTACAAAAGTCATCTTTGAGCTGTGTCATTTTGAAAGAGCGCTATGTGTGTTCATTTTTTAAAAAATTTCTTGTTCACTCTCAACTCACTGTAAAAACTTCAATCTGCTTTTATTCGCTAATTCTCAATGAGAACAAGTGCATTAGGATATAAATTTTAACCACACATGAGTGCAGAGATTTTGTTTTATGTCTGCATGATTTGTAACTTCCATAAGAGGCTTGGCAAATGTTGTTGTAATCTCTGATTATGCACTTCTTTTAAAAAACAAACAAAAATTATTGTAAAATTAAAGTAAAGAAGCTTAACCCACTCCTCCTTGGTAGACCTTCTTATCATAAAGAGAGTCTTCAAAATGTAAACCAGTTATTAGGCTTATGAAGTTATAAGTCTGTCATGTGACTTTTTCCCTTAAAAACATCAATTATTCAAGATTATTTAACCCCTCCCCCCAAAAAACAAAACATCACCAACACCACCCCTTGTAAATGTAAGTTTAAGTGTAACTCACAATCACGAGCCATCATCAGAGCCCTTTCTTAAATGCTTGCTTCAAATCACCCCCATTTCCCTACATAGTCCACAGGAAATGGTGGGACAGGGACACATCTCCACGCAATGTGAACTCCCTTCAGATCCTTATTCTTGCTGTTAGCAGCTCCCTCAGAAATGCCACTGTATCAGACAAGCACTTTGCTGCACTAGTCCATGAACCATGTCTACTTCCCACCTTTCCAGCTCAACAGATGGGGTCAGTGTGAAGGGAGTCTCGTAGGGAGATAGTCTCCTGAAGGAACTCCTGTATACTGAGAAGACAGGGACACCAGGCAGATAGGATCTCCACGTTGGTAGTAGGGAAATAACTATACCCTTGTCTCTGCTTCTAAGATGCAAGACACACTTGTAAACTGTCTCCTAATCCCTTTCTATCCCTCTGAACAGTATGGGCCCCTTACGCTTGTGCTTCAGTGCTAAAAATAGCAGTGTAGATGTTCCTGCTTGGCCTCTGAGACCCATCCCCCTCACCAGGTTTCAGAGCCTGAGCTCCAACCCGAGTGGGAAAGTCTATGCAGCTCTTTTTTGTGCCATGTGGTGAGCCCAGATCTGTTTATCTGAGAGCTAAGACTTGCTGTTGCAGGTGGGTGTTTTTTTTTTTGGGGGGGGGCAGGGTAGATGTACCCTTTGAGACATGCTGCAAGCCTAATCAATTTTCTTAAGCTCATTCTGCCGTGGAAGGTTATGCTTTGGATCTGGAGTGCGTGATTTTCTTTTGAGAGACGTAGGTTGCTTTTCAAATATATAAAACTGATACTTCGTGTGTTTAAAATTTGCATGGGTGTATTGCATGCCGTGTTTAAATCTAAACACAAATAAACTTTTCGCTAGATTGAACGGTATGTGTGCGCACACAAAATTAGCTTTTCTTTCATTGCTCATGTTTAATGAGTGTCAAATTTATTAGAACAGGCAAACTGTGCTTTCTTCTCTGCCTGATAGAATACATAAAATGCTACATATATTTCTTCAAAGTACTGTACTGCTTGGAAATCTGCAAAGGCAACACCAGAGGGCTTGTCTACACAAAGCAGCAATGTGCTCTATGAGGGTGTGATTTCTAAAGCACACTAATGTGTTCCTCACTAACTGGTCTGTATAGACCCTGCTGGCACAAGTTAAAAGTTCGCTTGTGCACTTTAAGATAGTGCTGACTATGTTAAAATGCACCAGGGAATTCTTAGTTCATGCCAGCAGGGTCCACATGAATGGTGTGCTTTACAAATCACAAACCTGTAGTGTGACTTGCAGCTCTTGTAGACAAGCCTAGAAAGAATCAAACTGAGTGGAAGATAATTTGCGGTAAACTAGTTCTCTTCTGTAAGTTAAATTTCCTGGAGTCCCATTTTTAAAGGCTTTGTACATATACTTTAGATTCAAATTGAGATAGTTTGTAATTAATCATAAAAGAAAGTTACAGAACTTGAGATAATTCACATTTCATCAGTTTACAAGCAAATATGAAAGTCTCTCTGCTTCTGAAAGATTTAATAGCAGAATGGTGTGTGATATCTACTATTGCTAAAACTTCATATCTGTTTATTTATAAATATACTTTGAAATATTACAGTAAGTTGAAGCTAACTGAGTTAAGTACTTTTTTTGATTCATTACCCATGGTTTATAGTGTTTTGACTTCATATACATCATACATAATAATTATTTGTTAAGAGTGAACTCTGTTTGGGACTGTACAAGACCCAAATATACAGTCTGTCCGAAAGAGAATACAATCTGAGAGAAATCCATAGAAGAAAGAATTCACTGAGAAACCCAGTTTGAAGTAATCTGTAGTGTTTTTTTTTTTTAAATTGTCTGATTAACTTAGTTCTTTTGGGTATTATGGAATTGAATTTTTGTGAGGCTTTGAATGAGAAGGGTGAAGCATTGGTAAATTGGGATCACAAGGGACAGCATCTATCAAGGTACTTCTGTACCTTGAAGTAATGTTTCATAAGTTTACTTATACATCATTAAGTAATGTTTTACACACACTTTGCACAGGTGTAAATGACGACATAAAGTGCAGGGCAATGGAGAATCTGGCCCAGGAGATGTAGGTTCGGTGCCTGGCTCTGCTACAGGCTTCTTGTTCTAGGGCTTCCTCGTGGAAAAGGCACGGAGCAGGAGCAGGAGTAGGAGAAGACAACAAATGGGGGTAGTGAGGCTGGTCTTACTGATGGAATGTTTGCCTGGGGAAATATGGTAAGAAAAACACTCTGGGATGGGATAACGTAGACCCTTAAAAACAAGGAGTTTAAACTGGACGAATTGTGTAAGGGGGAGCCAGTGAAAAGGGTTTAAAGAGGAGAGTCACAGGGCCAGATGAACAGGAAAGCAAAATAATTACTTGCTAATTGACAATATTCAGTAATTTGCAATAGATCTTCCAGCACTGATACAAATTAGCCAGGTTCTACTATTTTATTCTGTTTCATGTCTTCCACACAACTGATCTTGTAATAAAATATTAGCCTCCTTGAATATTTTTCCTGGATGCCTTTTAGAAAGATGGGCAAATCTGAAATACCTCTGCAATAATACCAGTTCTGGAGTCATGTCTGCTGTGCCATGGTATATTTGTACTGACAAACATAATAATAAATCAATAATTCATGGCATATTTCATTTAGACCCTAATTGCAGTTCTAGCTCATTATTGATATTAATGACCCAACAATCCTGACTGTTAAGTGATGAACTGAGCAGAGATCATGGTCCATAAGCTTGCTACTTTTTTAATAGATTCAAATGAGAATTAGAATATGCATGCAAATTGGGGTCTAAAAGAAATGGGAGCCTTTCAGCACGATTGAATTAGCTCATTTTATTGGAAATCAAAGTAATATTAACAAGGAAGCGTGTCTTGACTTGCAATAGTGTTATACCCCCATCACTTGCACTAGGTGTCACTGTATGAGCTGGTATTATGCTCCATAGTGTAATGCGGGAAAGAGAAAAGAGACACCTTTCAAATCTTCTATGTTTTTGTACTTCACAGCATCCCGGTATTTCTTGAGTGTCAGCAAACCGCACTGTTTTTGAATATATACATATGTTAAATGCAAAATGAATAACATGCCTGCAGATATACTGACGCCTTTCCCAAATGCTTTCTCTGATTTGTTAGAATTGCTGTGAAAAGAAAATCTTCCCAAATGACAATGTTTAAGTGCCAGCCAATATGAATTAGGCCTTGGAGTAAATCTTCCAAAGTTCGTAAGTCACATTTTCAAAAGTAACTTAGCTGCTTTATAAAATGGGACTTAAGCCCCAACATCAATTAGATGCTATTCAAAATATTACCCCTTGTCTACATAAATAATCTTGGAGGACAAAAAATGTGATGCACCTCAGCTAACATGCACCTTGCCTGCTTACATGATGGTGCTTCAGTTGATTATTAGGTGAGCTAAATAATGTTCTGGACAGTCCTTGATTTTTGCATGGCTACGTAATAATTAAAAATCAGTTGTTTCAGGTTCAGTCATTAGTTTTCCAGCACGGATGGTGATGTCATGCCACAAAATTTGTCTCTGGATTCAGATTTGTAATTGCCCTAAATTTGGAGGAAATTAGATCAGAGGATTTGAACCTAGCTCATCTCTGCTTTTCAATAAAAAAGGCACTTTTTATCAGGCATAGTAATGATTACGCCCGTCTTCTGACTGATGTGTATTTATGAACATTCTTCACTTTGCTGTGCTCTGTGGGTGTGGTTGTAAATCAGACTACTACTAAAATGTGAATTATTCACTGGAAAAATTTATACATGACTGAATTCTATATGATGGTGAAAAAGAGACTACAGAGAGGCTGCCATACTCTATTACATTCTCTAGCCTGTTGTAATTTGAATGGAGTCTTCATTTGTTTTGTTCCTGTTAAATTCAATAGGATTTTATCCATCAGGGTGAAGTCAAATATTAAAACTTGGGCACAACAAGGAAGCCTGCAAAAATCTTCATGCAGCCGTTGCACCTACAATAATCTTGTTTGTGTGCTCATTTCAGGTAACTGCATATGCAAAAGCCAGGATTTGCATCTGCGAGTGCTGTTGATATGATTCAAGCACCTGACTGAAAATTTGGACCTTGAATCTACTTTAAAATTGTTAGCAAAACAGGGACTAAATGTGAAGCTGTTGCAGTTGTTGGCGATTCCACAAGGTCGAGGATGATCTCTTTCACAGATTTTATTTTTCATGGGTCCTTTGGTGACTGAGGAGCCCAATCCTCAGGTGGTGGTTGAAGACAGGGTTGGGCCACACCTGCTGTGTGACAGTTGTCTTTTCTGGCATTTTTCTGCGACCAGGGCAAGGTGATTTTCCTCAAAAGACTCAGACAAGTCTTTGCCAGTTATCCCTATCCTGGGCTGCTGCCTCCCAGTGTGTGGTGTCGATGCCACATCTCTTGATGTTTATCTTGAGGGTGTCTTTAAAGTGTTTCTTCTGGCCTCCTCGTTTTCTTTCTCCTTTGGTGAGTTGGGCGTACAGCAGTTGTTTGAGTAAGCGTACATCAGGCATGTGCACACAGTGCCCGCTCCACCTCAGCTGGTGCTGGATAATCAGGCCTCAACACTGAATATGTTGGCCTCTGTGAGGACACTGACATTAGTGCGATGATCCTCCCACTTTATGTTGAGGATCTTCTGAAGAAAGTGCTGGTGCTGGCGTTCCAGGTTTTTCAGGTGTTTTCTGTAGGTCACCCAAGTCTCACAGCCATAGAGGAGAATTGGGATTACCACTGCTTTATAAACTAACAGTCTAGTATGTGTTCTGATGTTGTGATTGTTGAACACCCGGTGAAACAGTCTGCCAAAGTCAAGGCTGGCACAGTGAATTCTGTGCTGAATCTCAACGTCTATGTCTGGTCTCTGTCAGAGATGGCTGCCAAGATAGGCAAAGTATTCTATATTTTCCAGTTCTTCTTTGTTGATGTACATCTTCCTTGCTGGGTCTGGTGATTGATTGGGAACTGGCTGGTGGAGAACTTTTGTTTTGCTGATGTTCAGAGTTAGTCATAAGCTAACTCTGAACTTTTGTAAGCTTCAGAGAAGCAATTAAGGGCTGTTTGTAGATCCTCCTTTGAGTGTGCAACTACAGCACAATCATCTGCACACTGGAGTTCAGTTATTGTTGCCGATATTACTGTAGTTCTGGCATGGAGACGAGGAAGGTTGAAGAGGTTGCTGTCAATCCGATGTTGGATGCCAATGCCCTACGGTAAACGGTCTTGGGTTAATGTTTTAATAGCTGCTAAGAAAATGGAGAAAAGGGGGGTGCCAGTACACCACCTTGTTTTACGCCAGTTCGTATGACAAAGGGCTCAGAGGTGGAGCCACTGCACAGGATGGAGGCAGTCATCTGATCGTGGAGGAGTCTTACAATGGTGATAAATTTGCTTGGGCAGCCAAACTTTGACATGATTTTCCACAGAGCCTCATGGTTGACAGAGTTGAAGGCTTTGGTCAGTTGTTGAAAGGCCATATACAGCTCCTGGTGTTCTTGACATTTTTCCTGGATCTGCCTGGCTGCAAAAATCATGTTGGTTGTGCCTTGTGATGGTCTGAAGCTACATTGGGACTCTGGAAGTACTTCCTCTGCAACAGGAAGCAGGTGATTCAGAAAAATTCTAGCAAGGATCTTCCCAGCGATGAAGAGGAGGGCAATGCCTCGATAGTTGCCACAGTCGGCCCTGTGTTCCATTTTGAAAATGGTGACGATGTTAGCAGGGATTTCTTCGCTGCATCAGATTTTGAGCAGCAGCAAGTGAAGCTTGTTAGTCAGTGTTTTGCCCCCTACTTTCAGTACTTCAGCTGGTATGCCATCAGGACCTGGTGCTTTATTTTTCTTCATTTGTTTAATTGCTTTGCAGACCTCCTCAGGTGTTGGTGGGTTGGCAAGAGTTTCCCAGATTGGGTGCTGAAAATGGAATTGATGGTGTCATCAGTCAGTCGATTCTCGATTTAGAAGCTTTTGGTAGTATTCCTTCCAGTGCTCTTTGATGGATTCATTATCTTTAAGAAGGGTACTACCATCTTCAGATCTCAGAGATGTGATGCCACATGACCTTGGTCTGTATAGGGAGCCAGTGTGGTTTCCCTCTAAACTAGAGGGTGAGGAGCCATGCCCTCAGCCTGAGTGGGCAGAACCAGGCCAAGCTTACTCCAGGAGGTGGTCAATCCAGCAATCATAGGCTCCTCTAACGACACAAGTGATTTGCACAGCTCTTAGATCCTGTGTTCTTATAATGATATAGTTTAGGAGGTCCCACTGTTTTGAGCGGGGGTGTTGCCAAGTTGTTCTATACTTGTTGCTTTGACTGAAGAATGTGTTTTTGATCACTAGGTCATGCTCTACACATTTGCTGAGTAGAAGGATGCCATTGGAATTGATCTTGCCCACTCCTCCCTTCCAACTCTTGTGTTTAAGCCCCTTAAAAGGATTATCTTATCTGTTTTTGGAATGGATGACAACATTTTATCAAGGTCAGTGTAGGAGGATTCTTTCTGTTCTTCTTGAGCGTCAAGATTTGTGCATATGCATTGATGATAGTGGCAAATGACTTATTGACCAATTGGATGTGGAGGGTCATAAAGCGCTCATTGATGCCGATGGGGAGCTCAGTCAGGCAGTTGACTAGAAGGTTTTTGATTGCAAAGCCAACACTGTGTATTCACCTGTTGCTTGCTGGTTTTCCTTTCCAGAAGAAAGTGTAACCACCGCCCTCTTCCCTCAAGTGGCCTTCAGCTGCATGTCTTGTTTTGCTGAGAGCAGTGATGTCAATGTTGTACCTCAAGAGTTTTCAGGCAACAATGCTGCTCTGTGTTTGGGTCTTTCTCTTTTGATTCGTCCAGTAGGGTACAGACATTCCAAGTTGCAAGAAACATTTTTGTTTTTGGACCGCATTGGGAGTGATCCCTCTGGACATGGTTATCCAGTCAGGCATGGTGGAATCAGGAGTGCAAGTATGGCAGTATCCACCGGTACCCAGTACCTGCAATACATTTCTAGCCAGTACGGGGTTCTGGAAAGACGTGGGGCCACTGGACGGCCCCACACTGGCTGCTCCGCCCCCACAGAACTGCATAGCCCTGCCGGAGGACAAGGCTGGGGGAGTGGGGCTGCAATCTGTTCCTTTCCCTGCTGCTGCAGTGGGGAAAGGAGCAGAACATGGCTAAGGCATTTGAGTCTTGGCTTCCCTTGGGAAGATGGGATGTAGTTATGAGCAAAGCCTTAGAAATGAGCATGAACAGCTTCCACCCTGTGGGAAGAGAAAGGGAGCCAGTGAAGGGACTTAGATAGGCTGGAAAGCAGATCAAGTTTGCTGCTGAACATTCAGTCGATTGAAGGGGGAGAGGTGGAAAGCTGGGGGTTTAGAAAGAAGGCAGTTCTGTTGGTGCAGGTTAAAGAGAACCATGGTTCTTACAGAGGGACTGGAGAGGAAGGGGCAGGTTTTAGAAGTGATATCAGGCAGAATTTGGCAAGATCCTGGATCGGGAGAAAGAAAGGGAGGAGTCAAAGCTAAGCCTGAGTCTGAGTGATGGGGAAGGGACTGGAGTTGTCCTTGGTGAAAGGCGAGAGTGTAGAAGAGGAAAAATTAGACAATCTGCTTAATCCAGGGCCCATTTAAGGCTGTGGTGTGGCATTCACAAGTAGGTACATTGAAGAGACAGGAAGAGCCCTTGCTTGAGTGGTTTTGTTCTTTCCTCTCCAAATGTGAAAGTCTGTTCCCATTGAACTCAATAGCAAAACTCCTTTTGATCTCCATGGGAACAAGATTTGGCCCCAGGAGATCAGAGAATGTGATTTTGATCAATTGCTTATCTGTCCAGAGACAGTTCTCATGCATGTTCTGCCAGGATGGTTTTGATTGCCCCTCCTGTATATCATGCTGAGGGGAAACAACAAAACAGTTTGGGCTGTAGTTCTATCAAGACGTACATGGCACACACAGTTCTATGCCTCTTTCCCATCAAACCCATATGGCGCAGCATCTTTGCTTTCCTAGTGCCTGGCGGAGAGCAATACTTAAATACAGGCAAGCTGGCAGAAGCTTAGTTTGGACATAAGGGAGGCACTGATAGTGTATTAAGGGAAAGTGGAGTGATTGTCCTTCCTATCCTTCTTTCATTTAAGAAGTTTTCAATTTGGGGTGCTGCTGGATCCTCAGTGACACCTGGAAATACAGGTGGCACCAGGGGCCCAAAGCATCATTTTACAACTCCATCTGTTAAACATCTGCATCTGTTGTAAAATTTTAGACAGGTAAGGAGGGTGTCTGAGGCGATGAGGAGAGTGTGGCAGCACCGAGCTGTCGGGTGGGGTGGGGAGGAGTCACATGGAGGGTCACATGCCCCCCCCCTTGTGTCCCTCCCATGAGTGAAGTACCGGCAAGACCTAATTTCTACTTGCACCACTGGGTGGGATAGCCTATGTTTGGGGCACCTTTTCTAGCCCCTTCCCCATATGGGGTGAGCAGAGGGGTTCCTAAAAAGGCCTGCTCAGTCATGACGCGGTTGCCAAAAATGCCCCCTATCCCAGTCCAGGGGCATGTGACGACCATCTTGCAGTCACCACCTGCATGTGCGTCTGTGATTAGGGACTCCTGGTGATCACTTCGCATATCCCCATCGCCATTCGCCCATTGCCACAGGGTTTTTATGGGTAAGGGTGGGGAAAAAGTTCTTCCTGTGAAAGGAGCCTGCACATGAGTAGTTTAATGTGCTAGAGCTGTTGCACACCAGCAGCCATGCAAATCTTGGCAGAAGAGGCAGCTGTGTCCAGTGGCAAGGAGGTCCAAGGCAACTGGGGCAGCCATTGAGAGGTGATCCTGCTTCATCTGCCTGTTCTGCCACTGAGGTCCTATTTAGCAAACCAGGGACTAAATCTGAAGCTGTTGCAGTCCTGTAAGTGGAATAAGCAACCAAGTTGATATAGATCCTTTTTAAAGCACTTCAGCATCTAAACCTGTAACTAACATGCATTGTGTGCATAGTGCTGCTGACCTAGTCGCTTAGTTTGGAATGGAAGAAAAGAACCAGCTGATCAATGTGATTGGTCCATAATTCTTCGCTGTGAGATTGGGTTACGGCATGGGTTGGTTGAAGTGGGAAGGCTGGTCCAGAGACAAAACATGTAATATCATTACTGAGGGAAGTAATCTTAATTCTTCCTTCAACTAGTTCCTCATGGTTTGTCTTTTTTGATAGTTTGAGACAAAGCAGAGCTCTGTGCTCTTTCCACAGTGACTAATGGGGCTTGCCATGATATTAGTGCTGTCTTGAACATTTCACTTTTTAATTTATGGAACTAGATACTGAGAAGTTTAAGAAATGTTAAAACATTCTCATACCTACCTATTACTCCAATCTCCTTGGATATAAAATAAAATACAAAATACCCTCCCCCCCCCCAAAAAAAGTGCTTATTGTGGTCTTTTTCATGTCTTCTTCCCCAGTCTGGTTTCATATTCTTTGATATTAAATTGGAACAGTAGGAAAAGTTCAGCTAGATTTTGGTTTGTTTGCAACAAAACCATGTTAGCTGCTTGTGAGAATGTTCAGACCAAGGTTTTATAATATGTATGGCTAAAGTTGGACTCTTAAACTATTATTTAGGATCCTAAAAAGGTGGCCTGATCTTTTAAAAAAGTGTGACATGTATTCAATGTCTTCCTTTGGACTTAAACTTTGAACTTCTGCATCCTCAACACTTTTTGAAACCAGACCACTTAGGATATGTCTACACTACAGCTGTGAGCGTGCTTCCTAGCCCTGGTAGACATACTTGCACTAGCTCGGCTTGAGCTAACATGCTAGGAATAGAAGTGTGGATGTCGCAGCATTAGTGAAGGCTCAGGCTAGCCCCCGAAACTCAGACCAAAGTGGTTGAGGTGCCACTTAAGCTGCCACATCCACTGCTGTTTTTAGTTTGCTAGCTCAAGCCAAAGTAGAGTGACTCTGTCAGCCAGATTGTCTACATTGCTCCCAGCTTGTCAGGTGCTTAAATAAGAATTTAGAAACCTAAATCTATTAATCACCAACTTCGGAAAACCTTGGCCTCCTAATTCATATTAGTAGGACTTTTTAATAACAATTATTTTGTTTTTAATGCCTTGTCCTAAATTCCCTGTCTTATTTATGTACATAACACAATGTGTACTGTTGTTAAAGTTATTATTTAACTTTAACCATACTATCTAATAATATATAAAAATAAAGCGTATAAAGTATAATATGGTGGTATTAATGTGCATGGTTTCCAGTTCCTAATGAAGGCCTACACACAATAAGTGTCTTGCTGTTTCTGGAACAATTGCAAATGTACTGTATATCTTATACAGTGACTCAGATCAGCCAGAATATACGGAAGAAATTCCTACTCAGAATAACTTGTTGATACAATAGTTAGTGTATGAGAAACTAGGCAAGAGTGGGTCACCAAGACAGATAAAAAATCAGCCAAATATTTTCAAATAAACAATATAGATTATTCCATAGCTCCTACAGCCCCAATCCCCAAAGTCCCTGAATATCCAGACATGACCTTACAGATCTTGTTGGTTCATCTGTGCTTAGAGAACAGTCCTAAGAGCTCCATTTTTCTCTGGATCCATTGTTCACACTTTGCATAGCAGGCTGTTCAAACAAAGTAATACTCTTAAACAAATAATAGAAGACATTCATTTGACGGGATAAAAAGTTAGGTTCTCCAAGCTTATTCAGATGCACAGAGCTTTTGCAACAGGTCAGTGTAAGTCACAAGTTCTTCTGCTGAGGTTGCAGGTTCCTGTGATGAGGCTCTTTAAAACCTGATTAAATTTAAATATCGTTGTAACCCATATCAAAGTTAGCCAGCCGGATTATGTATGTAGTAAATTTAGACCTAGATCTAACCGTAACCTCTTTCATTTGTTTAATTTTTTCATGCAGATATTTACCCACAAAATCTATTCAGGCAAATTTCCAAAGCCGGCCTCTAAAATTTCACCTTCAGTTTTGCTCATGAACACAAACTTCACACAAATTGTTCATGAACACAAACTCCACATTTGTATGCAGGACTTGAATAGTTACCTACCAACTTGATCTTGTGTGTGTGATCTATATGTCTGTCTATATCTATCTAATGCGTGTGTAGATATATATAAATGGGCTGTACTTACACAAAACGTACACACAAACTTTTGGATGCTGGTTTGGTATGAGATGGCTATTTGGCCCATTAGTATAATCATTTGTAATCTGAGCCTTGAAAGTTGCTATGAAATTCAGGGAGCATCTTGAAAAGTGGTTCAAGCTGGCTCCTACCTCTTGGAGATAGACTATATGTGGGGGTTCATATAAATCACCACACTGTAACCCACTGAAACTGGTTCCGTTTTAAGTCATACCAAGTATTGACTCTAGAAATTTTCTACATCAGCTTTTCCAGAACAAAAGCAGCAACCTTAGATACAGGTTTCTTCATTCTGCTGAGTGCTTACCAGAGTGGTTCAGCAGTGTGTCTCAGAGAGAACCTTGCAATGAATTTTGCAGCCTAGGAAGATATAACTCCTTTAAACTGTACAAGCTTGGGACTTTCCCCTCCCATCTCCTTCCTGATGACTATGTACAGTGTGTTAATGAAGTCAGAGAATGAGTGGTAGCTCTCCCCCTGGAAAAGGGAAGGCTGATCTAGTGATTAGGCCACTAGCCTTGGCCTTGTGAGACCCAAGTTCAATTCCCTGTTCCTCCTCAGACTTCCTGTGTGACCTTGGGTAAGTCACTTAACTTCGCTATGCCTCAATTCCCCATTTCATAGCTGGGAATAATAATACTTCCTTACCGCCCAGGGGTGTTGTGAGGATAAATACATCAAAGACTCCAGGGCACATAGAAAGTCACACCTTAATGTTAGGTTCCTAGAAGCTGAATTAAAAGATACAATGAAAAATGGAATGACATGCATTTGAAATATGCTGGTGCCAGACCCTGTTTAACCTAGATTTAAGATGAAAGGATGCTCTTTAATCTGTGTCCCTAGGAAGAATTATTTCCACTAAACTTATCTTACAATGTATTCAGCAAGATAACTTTCCAGGTGCCAAGATAACTACCATGTGCTACAGTCCTTGTCTTCTCCTAAAAAAAACCTCAGCAGACAAGCACAGTACACCGTCAGCATGCACTCAGTTAGGTTCTGTTTCATTATTACTACTTGTATCTGATATTTAAAAAAATACTTAAAAAAAATCCCCAAAAACTCATTCCATCTTTTTCATTGAAAAACTGAACTTTGGAAAATTTTGACTGGCTTTTAGCATATTTCTGGCTCTTCAAAAAATGATTAAGTGCCTCACATGGTGCTTAGCCTGGAGAGCATACAACAAATAAAGAGTCATAGTCTTGTGCTGTGTGAACCAGGAAGAATAAAACTCATTCACTGGGGAGAAAGCAGGAAACTATCTCTTAAAAACAACTTCCTGAACTGTCAGACCTGGAGAGAAGAGTCAACAGCAGCAGCTTGTCAGGTTGATGGGAGAAGGAGCTGATAGCTGTGCCTCCTAAGTGGAGGAAGCCATGAACAGAAGCAGTGGCTTCCACAGGGCTACAGAGAGAGAAGTGTGAGGAGCTGCTTTCTGGTCTCTTCCTAATCCAAGTGACTGCTCATCTACATGCAGGCCAGGGAAAAGGAGGAAATGGGGAATTAACGGCTTGCCTAGTAATCAGGGAGAGTACATGACTAACCAGAGACTGTCACCATAGTAGGAACTGTTTCGTTTGTTTTTCTCCTTGGGTGGATCCTTGTCTGAAGGAAGAGCAGCCCTGTGTGGTTTGGGAGAACTGAGACTAGGCAAAAGAAGCTGCTCTGTGTTTGTTCTGTAGTTGTGGTCAAAGGAAGCCACTCTGTGATGATATTATTTCCTCCTGGTTCAGAAGGAGGAAGTTTTTTTTGTTTTCCTTTTTAAGAGTCTGGCTTAAAGGGGCTGTAACTCCAAACCCTAGGGATAGCTGGTGGGCCTGCCATAGTCATAAACAAACAAGGAAGGGAAAGACAAGGGAGACAATGATATGATTTGGCAATCACCTTTGTTCTGTTCCTTCCTGCTCTCGCCTCATAGATGAGATGACAGAAGGATGTCTTTAGGGAGGATTTGAATATAGCGAGTGAGATGACTGGAATGAACTGGGGTGAGGAGAGTGGTCTGAGCACTAGGGGAGCATGGAAAAGAGCACAGAGACTCCTTTAGGAGGAAATGATGAAGGGATCTATAAACTGGCAGAGGGGGAAGAGGGGAAATACAAAAAGAACATCAGCTCAGAAAAGTAGGTAAGGGCAGCATTATGTGGGGCCTTAAAGATAAGGACAAGACATTTTAATTTGATGTGTAGCACAGTAGGGATCCAGGAGGATATTGTCAAAGTAACAGGGAAGAAACATGACTTCTGAGAACACTTGGATCGACTGGAGGAGTCCAGGTGAATATTAAAAAAGACCTGAGAGGTTTCAGTACTCAGGGAGAGAAAAAGAGAGGTTTAGGGAATAGCTGAGCCATTTGGCTTTTGGAACAAAAAGGGAGAATGGATTTGAAAAATGTCATAGAAGAAATGTGACAAGGTTTGGAAGACAACAGAGGAATCCAAGGAAGCCATCAGATTATGGGCCTGGGTGATTGCAAGTATGATGGTATTGTCAATTGTACTTAAGATGGTATGATTTTAAAAAAAATTAAATAACTACTATTGTTTAAGTGGCCCTTGACCTAGCCATTAGTAATGAGTTAACTTCTTGTCCTCCCTGCTCCACCAATGATGCTAGCATCATCCCACACCTGTATTTGCACTCTCTCCTGTTGCACCTTCACTGAATTAGCCTATAAAGCCATTATGCTCTTTCTTCATATCTACTACTACTACTTCTACCGTGACACCTTCAACAAACTATCTTACTGAACATGTTTTGGTTGAAAACTGGTTGCGACTAATAGATATTTATTTTGTTGGTTGAAAACAACCTATGAAACAGACAAGTCCCTTTGATTCTATGTTTTAACCCTCCTTAGATTGTGAGCTCTTTGTGGTGTTTTAGATGTTTGGTAAGTGAGCAGCATATTGTGGGCAGGCACCACAATAATGTAGTTAACAATGACCATAGTGAGTTTGGTGACCTATATGAGACAGTGAGCCAACCAAGATCAAATATTTGAGGTACAGTGATATATGCAAGGGTGAACTAGAGAAGATAGATCCAGATTTGAGAGTTCAGCTATTAAGCCCACCGAGCAGACTTGGTCACTCAAAGATAGCATATAGAGAGAGGCGAGGAAGGGAACAAAAATAGAAGACACATAAAGATTATCTGCATGGGGAAAACCTGTTGAACCAATTGAAACCAATGGGGTTCTGTAGAAATTCTCTAAAACCTATAGAATTTGATAGGGAATTATATTTCTGCTGTAGAATTCTGTAGGTTTGGGAGGTTATTTCTATGTATGAAATCCTATAGAACTTTTCTGTAGCATGAGTTTAAATGTTGTGGAGAGGAGGAAGAATTTTCAGTATTGGATAGGAGCCTTTTAGTGTGTTACAAATACAGTCTGAAAGATGAGGATGGTTTGTACAACTTAGCCAGATAAAGCTTGAATATCTAAATATACCTCTTAGTGCAGTTCTGTAAGAATAAATGTTCCAGTCTCTCATAGTGTGCAGCAAACTGTCACAGAGAGAGCAAAAATTGGGACAATAAATAGGAACTTGTTCACCTTTTGGGTATTCTTAAATAGTCTCTGTCTCAAAATAGAAATACTGCACAGGGTTAGCAGGACTTTCCCCTCAAATTCTAATTCTTCCTCATACCTATTCATCCTATAATATTCTTAGACATGACACAATTGTATTTTAATGAGACACATGCAGAGATTTTTCCTGTTTAAAAATGTTAAAGTAATTTAGTTCTGTGATATTGTATAACGATGAGAGCCTTGAAGACCAATCCCTTTACCTATCCACACAAAGGTGCAGTGGAGGTACAAACTTGCTATCACTTTCCTTACAGCATAACTCAAAGGTGGCCCATGGACAGTAATTTAATTTACAATTCCCATTCAATCCAGGTGTCTCTGCAGAGAGACAGTGCCATTTGTGGTCGCTCTTTTGTGCTGTGGATAAAGGAATTGAACCAAGGCAACCAAATCACTTCATGTGAATCATCGAATAGCTATGAGGTAGTGATTTGGACTTAATTTGAAACAGTGACACATAATCCTATAGAGTTGCTGTCATAAATATAAAGGGAAGGATAACCAACTTTCTGTATACAGTACTATAATATCCCTCCTGGCTAGAGGCAAAACCTTTTCACCTGTAAAGGGTTAAGAAGCTAAGATAACCTCGCTGGCACCTGACCCAAAATGACTAATGAGGGGACAAGATACTTTCAAATCTGGAGGGGGAGGGGAGAACAAAGAGTTTGTCCGTCTGTGTGATGCTTTTGCCGGGAACTGATTAGGAATGCAGCCTTACAATTCCTGTTAAGTTAGTAAGTAATCTAGCTAAAAATGCATTAGATTTCCTTTTGTTTAATGGCTGGTAAAATAAGATATGCTGAATGGAATGTGTATTGCTGTTTTTGTGTCTTTTGTAACTTGAGGTTTTGCCTAGAGGGATTCTCTATGTTTTGAATCTGATTACCCTGTAAGGTATTTACCATCCTGATTTTACAGAGGTGATTCTTTTACTTTTTCTTTAATTAAAATTCTTCTTTTAAGAACCTGATGGATTTTTCATTGTTCTTAAGATCCAGGGGTTTGGGGCTGTGTTCACCTGTACCAATTGGTGAGGATTCTTATGAAGCCTTCCCCAGGAAAGGAGGTGTAGGGCTTGGAGGGATATTTTGGGGGAAGATGTCTTCAAGTGGTCTCTTTCCCTGTTCTTTGTTTAAAACGCTTGGTGGTGGCAGCATACAATTCAAGGACAAGGCAAAGTTTGTACCTTGGGGAAGTTTTTAACCTAAGCAGGTAAGAATAAGCTTAGGGGGTCTTTCATGCAGGTCCCCACATCTGTACCCTAGAGTTCAGAGTGGGGAAGGAACCTTGACAGTTGCCACCTACGAGATGCAGAAAACTCAGCAACTGGCCACCCTCCCAACCAATAAAAAGTGTCCTAGTGAAGACTATAGCAATTATTAGGGTTATGTTTTAGACAATCATTTTATACACACAAACCCCGCACAGTATGTGCACTTTTTGTTTTATTATTTTTCTTACCTATCCTAACATGACGATGCAGTCTGGATTATTGGGGAGTGTGAATTTCAGAGCACTCTAACATGTGCCAAATGAATACAAAAAACCAGACAACCCAGCACATTGAACCTTTTAGCCAGCAAGGCCGTATGAAAACCAGCCAGGTGGCACCTAAGCCATGCAGTCTTCCTTCAGCTTTAATAAAACAAGGTAGTTACGTTCTCTTTGTTTGAATAGTCATGGAAAAGAGGAAATATGTTAGAAAATATGTAATAGCCATTTAGAAAGGAGAAAATTGTGAAAAACAAATTAAGATAAAAGGCCTAGACCTGTCCCTGTCTGCTGCCGTGGCAACAGAGACCTCAAAAGTTCTAGAGCCTCCTTGATCTCTGCAGAGCAGACAAGCTCAGTTTTAAGCCCCTATCTAGCTGATGGATCCATCAGGCTAAATAACCGCCCCCCAACCAACCAACCACCTTACCCTATAAAGAATTGAAAATTGGGTGGGGGCAGGGGGTTGAAGGAAGCAGCCATCCATCCACCTTCTACCTGGCAATGTACACTCTTTCTTTTGTTGTAGAAAATACCTGTAGGTCAGGACATAGTATTGACCCTCTCTCTGCACCCTGCAGGAGCTGCATAAGGGTTATTACAGCTGTAGGGCTGCAGTGAACTCAGCAGTCTCAAGAGGGCAGAGTGTTTGGATCAGTGTATAGCTGTTCGGGAGGTGAAAGAGGCATGGAAATCATTTATGAGAAAAGAAAAGGAGGACTTGTGGCACCTTAGAGACTAACAAACAGACTAACACGGCTGCTCCTCTGAAACCTGTCATTTATGTGAGTTGTTCATTCCAACTATATCAGTGTTCCAAGTGTGTAGTAGTTGTGGGTCTGCACGCTTCTACACGTGTTGAATTCCTGTAGACTGACCTGAGGGCAGCAAGTGCTCAGCAAACTATGTAGGTTTTGGTGTCTTGTGCATCCTTTAAGGCCATGTAACTCATGTTCCAGGTTTGCCCCAATGTTATGTCTAAGTAAAAGCTTTCTTAAGTTTCACTGAGATTTAATGCTCAGTGGAACAGTGTGAATGCTGCTAAGACTTCATAAATGTTTTGAAAAAAGTTCCATCACATATATTCTGTATAACACAGAATTTCTGAAATCAGGTGGCATTTATACACGTTTCCTGATGGTCTATTCCATTTCCTTACTATTTATAATGGATCGTCCTATGGCAGAATGCACAGTGACCAATCATCAGAAATGCCGGTCCTGTCAATAATACCTGAACAAGGCCTGCTGACAAGGATCTGTTAGTAATTTCTAAAATCTAGGACCCTCCCCCTGCTGTGGAAACCGAGGATAGAAGGGAGAGAACTTTAAGACTTTCATTTATCTTGTTCTTCTGTTTAAGTTAGAGTTCTTGAAGAGTTCAGGTGTAATCACAGCCTTCTGTTGCAACAGGAAGCACCATCTGCTGAGGCATTCTGTAAGCAATATAACGTCTCTCCAGAGATAGTTTAGCATTCAATTCACAAAGAAGGATGGCAGGGACTTGTAAACAAAAGGAGACAACTGAAGCAGTGAAGAATGGGTTGTGCTCTAAAGATTCAATATGTTTCTTCATAGCTGGAAAATCCTGTAATGCTATAAAAGCCTGGCAGAGATTTCTGATGTATTAATTGTTTTTTTTTTCTTTCAACCTTGCTATTTGAAAGCCAAAAAGTAAGCCCAAAATGTAACACTTTGTTCTTTTCACTGAAACTTTTAAGTTCTTATGAATCTGGTATTTTTATACAGCAACTGCAGTTGTTAAAGGAAAAAATATCAAGATTTTAATTACAGTGTGATCCTAATTATAGTGTGTGTGCTTAGTAAAGAGCTGATATGACTGGATTTGTCGATTGCATATCTAGTTGTACAGCAGCTTGAAATGAACAAGTCTCACTATGTAATAAAATTACTAGTTTTATCTCCTCTCATTTAAAAGCAGTCTAATAATATATTTTAAAGAACACAGACATGGGGTTTGTGGGGGGTTGTGGTTGGGATTGGGGGTTGGGAACACTGTAACAGTGTTGCAACTAAGTCAAAGGATCCCAGTTGTATAGGCTAGACCCCTAGTATATTTGTTCCTTTAACTAACATTTGAATAAGTAGACCAAAAATAAAATCGGGAGAACTGGCTCTTCATATCAGCTGAGGTTGTGGGTTCTTGGGGTCAGCCCCAAGAGATTAAGATTAATTTAAATTCTTGGGATAAAATCCTGCCCCACTGAAGTTGATGGGAAAACTCCTATTGACATCAATTAACCTTAATTCTTTTTTTTAAAAAGATACTTTCACAGTATCGTTCTACACAGTGAGTGAGCAAGTACAGCTAAAAAGATGTTGTTGATCTTTTCCCCCTTCCCTTCACACCTTCCATGACATGTCAGGTCCCCTTAGTTTTATAAGAAAAATTTAGTTTAATGTGACTTATATTGGACTATATATAGTGATAGTTTTTTGTGTGTGCTTTTTACGTATCCTTGAGCTGTGATATACATTTTGCGTCATGAATTAAGCTTTCAGAAAATGTTAGATTTAGGGAGGGGGAGAGGGAAAGAAAATGGAGGGAGGGAAATCTTTCTTTTATAGGAGTCCGGTATGAGCTATTATTTGAACTATGTAAGGTGAGGTTCAATGTACTGTTTCTTTAAGGCTGGACTGTGGGGATGGTAAGCAATTGTTTGTACTTAGTGAATATAGTAGCTCCTACCCCTTTTATTTAGTTTGTTGAATAAATGTATAAAGTTGATATGGAGTTTATTTGTATTTCGTCCTGAATGTGAATCACATCCAGATGCAAGTTTTCTATATAATGTAGGAGGCTTCAAACTAGATATAAATGCCTTTGTTTAATTTTAATGGAAGATGTTTGGATAAATCCCTTGTACTGTTTAAAAATCTCAGCCTTTATTTTTTCAACCATTGTAACTTATTTATGGCGAGGGCTGTACTGACTTAAGTGGGATTTGCGCTGGGCTTCTGCACAAGCATGTGTGCTTCCATACTTTCTTCTGAGACGATTCCATAGTTGCAGGCCCTTCAGCCAGCTTCAGATTCCTGCTCTTTTCTAAATCCATTTAAATTAATTTTTCTAGTGATGATTCCTCAGCTACTATCTTCAATGCTTTGCTAAGGTCTAGATGTGTTCTACCTGTCCAAGGTGACCAGAAGTTCTGGTTCATTGGAACTCTGTTCTGAGGTCCTGGATGAATATATTGAAAGGAAGGATCTTAGTTTCAGTATAATCCAGGGTGGTTTATAATCCACGTGCTCGCCTATGTTCCATAGTGCTGCTGGACTTCAGAGGAGCCTCTCCTGGCTGTCAAGGCATCAGTTCCTGCTCCTAAAAGGCTAATCAGCAAAGGTCAGAAGTAAAATTGACTCCTACCGAGAAGTGCTGAGATGTACAATGTGTGAAGAATTGGTGTCTGTGGATCTCCTTTATTGGCTTTCACTTGTCGGCTTCTCACAAGAATGTCTCTGGTGCTGCTTCTGCATAGAATGACCTCTCCTTCAAATCTCCTTTGAGTTTTTCTTTGGTCTTGAGGTAAGAAGGGAACGTTCGCATTTACTTCCCCCAATGTGTAGAGTATTGCAAGTAGATACACTTGGTTTTATTCCTCTTCATCCACCCTTTATATGTCACTTGTATTCCTAGACTGTAAGCTTTTTTGGACAAGGACAGTGTCGTCTTATGTGTTTCTATAGTACCTGAGATGATGGGTCTCTGATCCTGATTCATGTTTCAGGGGCGTACTTTAATATAAATGTTCAATAATGACACAAATATTTGTGGAAGTGGGATAGAAAATACAGTAAAGAAAAAATGAGAGGTGGGAAAGATATAAGTGCAACTTCCTTTACTAACAAAACCAAAAGGAGTACTTTATAATACAGAATGAACGCATGATGACATATATGAGGGAAAGGAGAAGACCCTTCCTCACCCAGGGGTGAAAACATGGCAAGAAGGCCCCCTTTGTTCTCTTTAAAAGGGCAATCAATTGCAGTGCTGCTGTTCCCATTTCCGGACTTGTCCTAGGCATTCCACCTGCATAGGAAGATGCTAGGGAGGGAGCTGGGGTTTGTGTTGCAGTTGTGATTGTTGGGAGGTGGATAACTTTTTATAGTGGTGGTGATTTAGTTAGTTTAGGTAGTGATTTATTTAGTTAGTTCTAACGCTTTCCTTTCCTAGAGCCACTTTTTTCTATCTCCAATAAAGTCATTATTTTTGGATGTGGCATTTCATTTGTTGGGGGTTGTATTACTGTATTTTGTTGTTTGGATACTACGTTGTACTCCTTGTTAAGAGTAGTAGTATTAGTCATTTACCAAGGGTCAGCACCCACTGTGTCCCAGGCATAAGGAAGTGTCAACTTGGATGGAGGCAGCAGGCATCACAACAGAGAACCAAAGCCAACCCATACAAGGAGAGGGGAGTAGCACTTTGATTTGCATGCAAGAGGGAAGAGGCTTGAGCTGTGCCTTGGGGGGAGAACTACAGGAGTGCTATACAATTTTATCTTTTAGAAGAGATAGAAAAGCAAAGCAATTAAACCACTGTTTTTCTCTCTTTCTTAAATAAAGCATGTCTTGTTTAGTTGCAGTAGCCATTTGTATCTGGCTATTAATGAGGTAAGTGTGGACAAAACTTCACCTCTCCCCTGCCCCAAAAAAGACTCTCTACCATCCAGGGAAGAACAGAAAACAGGTGGGTCCCATGGAGGCCAGGGGACTCCAAGTTAAAAGGAGAGTCAGGTGGGCCCAAAGAGTACCACTGAGAGAAGTGAGGGGTCCATGAGATCAGGAAGTGGGATCTCCAACATTAGAGGACCTATACTATGGTGAACCTCACTGGTGTAGTAATAGTCTCAAGAAAACCTTAAGAATTTCTTATAGTCTCGAGGCATGGAAATGGTGAACAGTGCTTTTGTTTAGATCCACTTTTTGGCAGATAATGTGATTTTGTAAATTGATCCTGTTTGTAAGCCTGTGAAGCTATTCTTGAAAAAGTACCGAGAAACAGGGTTTTATATTTATAAAAGGGCAGTATCCTTTAGTGGACTACATGACAGCACATACTGAGTATCTCTTCCCTCTGAGAGTGTGATTGGCACTGCCTCTAAAATCTGCTCTGACTTCTTTCAACCCTCTAAAGCCATGGGATATTTGTCTGGATTTGTTTGTGAAGGGGGCAGATAGTTGCTTGTCCTAGATTAATGCTGAAGTGTAATTTTCCCGGCTGGAATGCATTATAGGACTGATTATGGGAATTGTAACCATTTTAAACTCAAAGCTTTAGCCTTCCTACAGTCACTAGAGTCTGGCTGACAGTGGGGAAGAGAACATCTCTTTGGGTGATTGCGCAAAGGCATACTTCGTAAGTTTGACTCTATTAGCCTGTGAGGGCTGGATCCTGTGTGGGGCTGAGTCACCTGAACTCCAGTTTAAGTCACTGGGAGCTTAGAGAGTACAGAATCTTTCAGAATCAGCCTTCTATGATGGTAAGTAAACTCTGTGAATCTCTTCTAGCATCCTGTAGTCTTGGTTTTAGATACAGCAAGTCAGTTAGGGCTGAAGGGCTTCTTAGGATCTACATGTTGCATCCTTTTAATCTCCTTCTTGGTTGGCTTTGGGGTGACTCACTTAGGGACTTGCTATTATCTTGTTCAGTTCTTAGAACTTGTCCTAGGAGATCTGAGTACCCCAGGTGAGTGAACTTTGGTGGTTTAGGCTGAACTCTGTTAATTCCTGAAATTTGTAATACCCACAGGGCTGGATTAAAGAATTTTGGAACCCTGTGCACTATGCAAATTGGGGGATCCCATTTTTTTGGGAGGAGGGGTGGCAAATCTCCTGGTGGTTCAGTGGTTATGCTAGAAGTGGGGAGTTAAGAATCAAGTCGTAGAGTCACTCACCTGGATTTGGCCTGGCTGCCCCTTCGTCATGACACATGTGATATGTGTGAGGGGGACGACCAGGCCAAATTTGAATGAATGGTGCTGTGACCTGGCATGCAGGGTTGCAGCACCACTCAGTTTTGTT